>NC_061513.1:21237139-21463837 GCF_022539505.1 Lolium rigidum
TAATCGACGCGGTGGCATCAACAATGGCGCAGGGTTTGCAGCTTGGAAGCGAGGAGCTTAGGAGATTGTGGATTGCAGGAGGAAATTTGCGAGATGAGAAAAGGGGGGACGGCGCGAGCGGAAGTGCTCAAGGAGGAAGACGATGATCTTATATAAGGGTGCGGCGAAACGACGAACCGTTGGATAAGGAATATGTGTGACAGATGATAACCACGTGGCAACAAGGGTAAAAAAGTAACTTAACACTGGGGAAGTTACGGTGCGTGTGCCCGAAAAAGCGGAGGACGTGTATCCCCCACCTGCACGACGTGTCAAGAAAGTGGATCAATTGGGCCCGCATGGCAGCGAGAACAGACTTGTCGCAAAATTCTGATTAGCAATCGTGGCTATCGTCAGCAATAACGTCACATTGGCAGAAGGAAAAATTTGACTACACAACTTCATAAAAGGTGACATGGAAAAAATAATGCTGAGCCTTTGATCAAATACAAGTTTCTGATCAAATGCTCGGGGTCTACTTTGGAAAAAAGGAAAAAAGATCTAGACAGACAAAATAGAAATGGCGTGAGCCTATGACCAAATACAAATATTTGTTCATAGCCTCGGGGGCTACTCCCATCGGGAGCGCTGTTCGCGCACCCGAGAAATTATAAAACTTCGGGAGATAAAAAGAGAATATAGCGGCATGAGGCGTGGAGCCTACAACCAAGAACAAATCCTTGGCTGTAGCCTCGGGGGCTACTCCCATCGGGAACGCTGTCGCGTGCCCGATGAAATTATAAAGAAGAAAGAAAGAGAAAGAGAAAAAGAAAGATAGAAGAGCAAAAGAGTATATTTCGAGTTATAATTAACTCTGCATATACTCCCATCGGGAGAACAATATAAGTCATCTTTGACTCAATAAAATGTGCTATTCCAACAGCCGAAAAAGCACTCGACAATGTATTCTCAGAACGCCAAAGTTGCGATCAATTTCTGAATGCCACAAATTTGCGAAGGTAAGACCCCAGATCCGTTCTGCTGGGCGTGGCATCGCCGAAGACTGCGCTCTGCTACTTTTATCCGTATCAACAGATACGAAGAAAAATCCTAACAGACGTGTTAGGTACCCGATAAATTTTACTGGGACTCGACATAATGGTAAGACCTTAAGCGGCGCCTATCGAAATTTACACCAGTATCCCGAGGTCATGTCCAGGGACGTGATCTTGAAGTAGGTTTTTGCGGATTGCCACGAGAGCAGTTAACTAGTACCTGATCCGTCAGATGAACTAGCCCCAACTACCATTATCCCTGTACAATATAGAAGTTTATGAGAAGAAATATAGAGGAATTGAAGTTGTCGAATAAAAATAAACTGTGGAGATTTTCCTTAACTCTACGATTCAAGCAAAATCTCGGGGGCTACCGACATAGGCATCCCAAATGGGCCTCGCCGAAGATAGTACCCGGGGTTTACTGAAGGCCCACTACCCAAAGAATAAGAAGATTCGGAAGCCCAAGATATTATTAAGGAAAGCTAGAGTTGTAATAGGAAGCATTATTTGTAATCTTGCGGGATGAGTTAGAAACCTTCCTGGATTCTGTAACTTGTATAACACGAATCCCTCGGCTCCGCCTCCTATATAAGGGGGAGTCGAGGGACAAAGAGATCATCGAATCATTGTTTAACAAACCCTAGTTTTCATAATCGTCGAGTACTTTTCGGCCGAAACCTTCGAGATCTACTTGCCCTCTACTTCCAACTAAACCCTAGCCTACAATCCATAGGCATTGACAAGTTAATACCTTGTCACCTGTTACTAGTGCTTTTCCAGGTGCAGCTGAATTGACAACTCAGTTGTTAAGGCTTATAAGTATTCTTTACCTCCCCTTGTGTCGAATCAATAAATTTGGGTTTTACTTCCCTCGAAGACTGCTGCGATCCCCTATACTTGTGGGTTATCAAGACTGTTTTCTGGCGCCGTTGCCGGGGAGGCATAGCTCTACTCATAAGTTCACCTGGCGAGTACACTCTACCTCTCTCTCTGTTTTTATTTTGTTTTATTTTGTTTTGCTTAGTTTACTTTTGTCTAGTTTATTTGTGCTTAGTTTATTTCTGTCTAGTATTATTTTCCTTAGTTTACTTTTGCTTAGTTTCTTTTTATTTTGTTTTACTTTTCTCATATACCCAAAAATCCATAAAAATTTGAAAAACCTAAAAATTAAAAACTGTTGCTATGGAAGAACGCATAACCATGTTGGAGCTTATAGAATTATATAATAATTATAGAAAATCAAGAGCGGGTGAAGTGATGAGTGCTGTGATAGAAAAATTGAATACAATTGCTCAAATCTTGCTTAAACGCCATGATATAAACTGTTGCTCTAAAGAAGACACTAAACATCTTAAATTTCAATGTGGCTTTAGTGAGGAAGTTTTAATTAAGAACTATAATTGGAATAACTATATTCATCTTGGGTTCGAAGAGGTAGAACAATTTGTTTTATTTATGGGAGCCTCTGAGATAGAATCCTTCATGGTTGAGAATTATGAAACTTGTGTTGTTTGTAAGGACCTTAAAGATTATGTCTCTTCTATCCTTAATTTTTGCGTAGAAAGCTACAGTGATAATCCTTATATCATTGATTATAAAGAGAGACTCATTAATGCACAAGAATGCACTCACAATTTGCAGGAACCCGTGGAAGAAGAAATTGATGAACCTGAAAGCTCATTGGATGAAAAAGAAGAGGAGAGCGACGAACAAAAGGAGGAAGAATGGATTAGCTACCCATGCCAACCTTCTAATGAGAGTAACTCTTTATCTCTTACACTATTTAATTGCCCTCCATGCTTACCGAAAGAGGTTGAATGTTATGTTCATTTGGATTCTCTTGAAATATTACCTATGAGTAAAACTTGTGAGAATAATTATGCTACTCGTTATATATGATAATCCATGCTACTTTGATAAATCTTATGATAATGCTTTGTTTGTGCCCGATGTCGAAATGCATGGTACAAAAGAATTTTGCTTGGCAAGTGTTTATGATAAATCTCTAGATGATGGTCCTATGTTACTTGATAATATTAATTGTACTACTAATGAAAATGGGATTGGAGAGTTCTTGACTTTATCTAGGAGTCCCATATCTCTTGAGATTGATCAATCACCTTGTTATATTATTGATAAAAGTGAGTTTGGAAGTTTTGATCCTATTATTTTTTAGCTTGATAAAAATTATGTGTCTATGGATCATGAAAAGAATGCTTTATGTGATAGTTATATTGTTGAGTTTGTTCATGAAGCTACTGAAAATTATTATGAGAGAGGAAAATATGGTTGTAGAAATTTGCATGGTACTAAAACACCTCTCTATGTGCTGAAACTTTTGAAGCTACACTTGTTCTATCTTCCTATGCTTGTTACTTTGCTCTTCATGAACTTGTTTATTTACAAGATTCCTTTTCATAGGAAGCATGTTAGGCTTAAATGTGTTTTGAATTTGCCTTTTGATGCTCTCTTTTGCCTCAACTCTTATTTCTTGCGAGTGCATCGGTGAAGCTGCTTGAGCCCATCTTAATGGCTATAAAGAAAGCACTTCTTGGGAGATAACCCATGTCTTTATTTTGCTACTGTTTTGTTGTGTTTTGGAAGTTGTTACTACTGTAGCAACCTCTCCTTATCTTTATTTTATTGCATGTTGTGCCAAGTGAAGCCTCTAATAGAAGGTTGATGCTAGATTTGGATTTCTACGCAGAAACAGATTTCTATCTGTCACGAATCTGGGCTGTTTTCTCTGTAGGTAACTCAGAAAAATCTGCCAATTTACGTGCGTGTTCCTCAGATACGTACGCAAATTTTATTAGTTTTGAGTTTTCTGATTTGAGCAACGGAAGTACCCCTTTAAAATTCGTCTTTACTGGCTGTTCTGTTTTGGCAGATTCTGTCTCTGTTTTTTGCATTGTCTCTTGTGAACTTTAAGCGAGGTTTTCTAGACGTGGAGAGCTGTAGCTAATGTTTTATTGAGTTCTTGCAATATGTCACTACAGGACCAAGGTGGATTCAAGTTTTTTGAGTACTAACCCCTCTAATGAAGTTTATGAGAAGTTTGGTGTGAAGGAAGTTTTCAAGGGTCGGAGAGGAGGATGATATATGATCAAGAAGAGTGAAAAGTCTAAGCTTGGGGATGCCCCCGTGGTTCATCCCTGCATATTTCAAGAAGACTCAAGCGTCTAAGCTTGGGGATGCCCAAGGCATCCCCTTCTTCATCAACTTATCAGGTTTCTTCTATTGAAACTATATTTTTATTCGGTCACATCTTATGTGCTTTACTTGGAGCGTCTGTGTGCTTTTATTTTCGTTTGTTTGTGTTTGAATAAATTCGGATCCTAGCAATCCTTGTGTGGGAGAGAGACACGCTCCGCTTTTTCATATGAACGCTTGTTCTTCGTTTTACTTTTAATGTTCAATGATAAAAGTTGGAAGCTACAATAATTATTTTTATTTGGTTGGAAACAGAAAATGCCTCATAATGTCTTGGATAATTTGACACTTGGAAATTGTTTTGAGCTCTCAAGTAGATCATGATTAAGTTTTTTCATGTAGTTTAAACCTATTAGTGGAGAACTACCGTAGAGCTTGTTGAAATTGGTTTGCATGATTGGTCTCTCTTAAGTTCTAGATATTTTCTGGTAAAAGTGTTTGAGCAACAAGGAAGACAGTGTAGAGTATTATAATGCTTGCAATATGTTCTTATGTAAGTTTTGCTGTACTTGGTTCATACTTGTGTTTGCTTCAAACAACCTTGCTAGCCAAAGCCTTGTATTGAGAGGGAATACTTCTCGTGCATCCAAAACCTTGAGCCAAAACCTATGCCATGTGTGTCCACCATACCTACCTACTATGTGGTATTTCCTGCCATTCCAAGTAAATACTTCATGTGCTACCTTTAAACAATTTAAAATTTACTATCTCTTATTTGTGTCAATGTTTTATAGCTCATGAGGAAGTATGTGGTGTTTTATCTTTCAATCTTGTTGGGCAGCTTTCACCAATGGACTAGTGGCTTCATCCGCTTATCCAATAATTTTGCAAAAAGAGCTGGCGCGGGGTTCCCAACCCCCAATTAATTAACTTCATTAATAATTCTCTTCACATGTTTTGCTCTGATTCATCAGTAAGCAACTTAATTTTGCAAATAGACACTCCTCCATGGTATGAGATTGTTGGAAGGCACCCGAGGATTCGGTTAGCCATGGCTTGTGTAAGCAAAGGTTGGGAGGAGTGTCAACCATAAATAAAACTAAAGTACATGTGTAAACAAAAGAGAAGAGGGATGATCTACCTTGCTCGGTAGAGATAACGTCCTTCATAGGAGCCGCTCTTTGAAAGTCTCGTTTAGCAAGGGGGTTAGAGTGCCCACTACCATTCGTTGACAACAACAAACACCTCTCAAAACTTTACTTTTATGCTCTCTATATGATTTCAAAAACTTAAAAAGCTCTAGCACATGATTTAATCCCTGCTTCCCTCTGCGAAGGGCCTTTCTTTTACTTTATGTTGAGTCAGTTTACCTACTTCCTTCCATCTTAGAAGCAAACACTTGTGTCAACTGTGCATTGATTCTTACATACTTGATTATTTGCATTCATCATATTACTTTATGTTGACAATTATCCATGAGATATGCATGTTGAAAGTTGAAAGCAACCGCTGAAACTTAAATCTTCCTCTGTGTTGTTTCAATGCTTTTACTTTGAATTTATTACTTTATGAGTTAACTCTTGTGCAAGACTTTTGATGCTTGTCTTGAAAGTACTCTTCATGAAAAGTTTTGCTATATGTTATCTATTTGTTAGCAACTATAGATTATTGCCTTGAGTCACTTCATTCATTTCATATGCTTTGTAATAGTATGATCAAGGTTATGTAAGTAGCATGTCACTACAGAAATTATTCTTTTTATCGTTTACCTGCTCGGGACGAGCAGGAACTAAGCTTGGGGATGCTGATACGTCTCCAACGTATCCATAATTTTTGATGTTCCATGCTTGTTTTATGACAATACTTACATGTTTTGCTTGCACTTTATAATGTTTTTATGCATTTTACGGAACTAACCTATTAACAAGATGCCACAGTGCCAGTTCCTGTTTTCGTTGTTTTTGGTTCCGGAAAGGTCTGTTCGGGCAATATTCTCGGAATTGGACGAAATCAACGCCAAACATCCTATTTTTCCCGGAAGCGTCCAGAACACCGAAGGAGATTCGGAGGAGAGCCAGGGGGCCACCACACATGTGGGCGGCGCGGCCCCAGGCCTGGCCACGCCGGCCTAGTGTGGGGCCACCCTGTCAGCCCTCCTGCGCCGCCTCTTCGCCTATTTAAGCCCTTTTGACCTAAAAACGCAGTACCAATTGACGAAACTCCAGAAAGACTCCAGGGGCACCGCCGCCATCGCGAAACTCCAATTCGGGGGACAGAAGTCTCTGTTCCGGCACCCTGCCGGGACGGGGAAGTGCCCCGGAAGCCATCTCCATCGATGCCACCGCCTCCATCATGCTCCGTGAGTAGTTCCCCCATGGACTACGGGTTCTAGCGAGTAGCTAGTTGGTACTCTCTATCCTATGTACTTCAATACAATGATCTCATGAGCTGCCTTACATGATTGAGATCCATCTGATGTAATCGGTGTTGTGTTTGTTGGGATCCGATGGATTGTTACATTATTATTAGTCTATCTATAAAGTTTGTGAAGTTATTGTTGCTGCAATCTTGTTATGTTTAATGCTTGTCACTAGGGCCCGAGTGGCATGATCTTAGATTTAAGCTCTATAATTATTGCTTAGATTGTATCTACAAGTTGTATGCACATGTCACTGTCCGGAACCAAAGGCCCCGAAGTGATAGAAATCGGGACAACCGAAGGGGATGGCGGTGATGTGAGGATCACATGTTTTCACGGAGTGTTAATGCTTTGCTCCGGTGCTCTATTAAAAGGAGTACCTTAATATCCAGTAGATTCCCTTGAGGCCCGGCTGCCACCGGCTGGTAGGACAAAAGATGTTGTGCAAGTTTCTCATTGCGAGCACGTACGACTATATATGGAAAACATGCCTACATGATTAATGAATTGATGTTCTTTCTTAATGCCTTATCAATCCTATCAATTGCCCAACTGTAATTTGTTCACCCAACACTTGTCACTTGTTATTGGAGAGTTACCACTAGTGTAGATCGCTGGGAACCCCGGTCCATCTCTCATCATCATATACTCGTTCTACATGTCATTGGAAGTAGTATCAACTATTCTCTGGTGCCATTGCCACTTGTGTTACTATTACTCGCTGCTGTGTTACTCGTTGCTATTGCTCTCATATCAACGCTACTTTCACATCACCCCTGTTACTAGTGCTTTTCCAGGTGCAGCTGAATTGACAACTCAGTTGTTAAGGCTTATAAGTATTCTTTACCTCCCCTTGTGTCGAATCAATAAATTTGGGTTTTACTTCCCTCGAAGACTGCTGCGATCCCCTATACTTGTGGGTTATCACGGATCTAGCCTATTGGCACGGGGGGCAGCTGCCCCCACTTAAATTTGCAATCTCTTTGTAAATTCTAGCTTAAATAGATCTTTGCCCCCACTTAAAAAATATTTTTTCTTCAATAAGCACATTCTTTCCCCCTCTTAATTCTCATCCTGGCTCCGCACCTGATTTCTTGTAGCCATTACTTTTCACGTAAAAAATGATAAACCATTACCGATTTATTGTAGTCATTACTTTTCACGTAAAAAATTATAAACCATCGCCGATTTTTTGTAGCAATTAATTTTCACGCAAAAAATGATAAAGTATCACCAATTTGTTGTAGCCATTACTTTTCACGCAAAAAATGATAAACCATCACCGATTTGTTGTAGCCATTACTTTTCAAGCAAAAAATGATAAACCATCACCGATTTGTTGTAGCCATTACTTTTCACGCAAAAAATAATAAACCATCACCGATTCGTTGTAGCCATTACTTTTCACGCAAAAAATGATAAACCATCACCGATTTCTTGTATTCATTACTTTTTACGCTAAAAATGATAAACCATTACCGATTTCTTGTAGCCATTACTTTTCACGCTAAAAATGATAAACGAAACAATCTGTTTATCTCTGTATTTGAAGTTTGGGAGAGTTCACCATCTACTTATGTTAACCTCCGAGGTTTTGACTTGAAAATCAACTGGGTATTATAAAGGGAAATAAAATTTCAAAAAATGTAAAAATGAAACAATCTACCTATCTTTGTATAGAAGATCATCTGTATGATTTTTGAGGTCATTTAGAGAAGGTCGAAAAAACCTAACTTGTTACAAAAGCTGGTTTCAGTGAGACCAAACGGCATGCGCTTAAGAAAAGTGATTTTTTCGAACATCTCCAAATGACCTCAAGTTTGGCCATACATGATGCCATACCTGTAACAACAAGGAATATCTAAAAAGTGTAAAAAAATTGCCGAACCGTATAGCTCTATCAAAAAGAACCTCACCATGGTGCCAGTAAAATTTTTAGTTACAAACTTTCGTATTTTACCTAACCTTCAACAGGAAACTTGTTTCAAATTCATTTTAGCGTACAAGAAACAAATCCCACCTTGATTCGAGCACCACAACCTCCAAACGATGCCGATGCCGATATTGGCATGGTCAGAACGGCTATGCTCGCCGCCACTGCTAAGTCACCGTCGGGATGCACCCTCAATCCCGTCCCCTCATTTGATCACTCACACACCAGAGATACCGCCGAGGCCAATACCGAACGTACATGTTGATGCCAATGCCGAACATGCACGCCACTATGGGCACGGCCACGCCGCCCCTCTATGCTGGACGCCACATACCACAGCGAGGTCTTTCCCTTCGCCACCACACTCCCCTAGCACCCATCTATACACGCCAGAAAGGAGAGACACTAGTTTTCTCTACATTGCTCACGTTCGTGTCCGACACCGTCAGTCAAAGTGTTGAGGTAGTTGTCGATGTCCTCGACCATTTCTTCTCTTCTTTGCATGGCTAAACGCGTCTAGTTCATATCTATCTAATGCGTCTGGTCTCGCCTCATGTAGTTCTTGGTGGACGTCGATCTCATCTCGGCACCCCGCATGCCACCTCCTCCGTGCAATCGCTGTATAGCTCCGTTTAAAAATCTAATCCTACCTGTGTATTGGCCCTTGTATCAGCATCATGGCCCCACTTTTCATTCGATATACCGAAACCCCACTCGTTCGCGTTTTGGTCAGGGATACGGCGATGCTTACGGTCAAACAAAGATGTATGGTCTGACGTGTCTTTGCGGGCTCTACGTGGCTCCACTAGTCATCAGATAACGGTCAAAGTTGTTGACCCGTCGGGCAACCGGCCGTTCCAACACTTGTGAGGGTTTCAGACAAGGGCTTGGGCAAACTGAGGAAAAAATTAAGCGGCTGAGGAAAACTGAGCACAACTAAGGACCCAAGGGCACGAAAAAAAATCCCTTTTTAAAAAGTCCCTTTTCGGGCTAGTGGTTTTAGAGGGGAAAAGAACGGGTGGGGAAACCACTTGAGACTCAATGAACTACCACTTGCAACTTAAATAAATATCACTTTTCAACTTAGTTAGCTTTTCGGGTCGGTAACTTTTCACATTTTGCTGTTGATAAATAACGAGAAAAGGAGTTGATAAATTGTAAGATAAATAATCGCTAAAATATTCTAAATGAAATTAGTTTTTTGGGACGATAATTTTTCACATTTACCGTTGATAAATAATGGCAGGGGAGTTGATAAATTGTGAGCTAAAAGTGTTCCCAAAATATTATAAATAAAATTAGCTTTTACGGGTCGATAACTTTTTCATATTTACTGTTGATAAATAACAGGACGAGGAGTGTATAAATTGTAAGATTAAAAAGTCGCTAAAATATTTCTAAGTGAAATTAGGTTTTAGTGTCTATAAATTTTTGGGCTGGCCAGCGAGCCGATCTGGGCCTCGACACCACTTCCGGTCCACTATCCCCTTTTTCTTTAATCCAGAAAATTTCTGCCAGTAAAATCTGCTACAGCTTTTGAAATACTCGTTATTTTCCTCGATGATCCAAATTTGATGATTCAAATTCTTGGATGCTCATAAGCAAGTTCTTGACCACACAAAATTGTTTGCATGTGATTTCTTTCTTTAGTTATGTGCTGAAAAATCAAACCCTAGAATGTTACAGTAGGTGTATTTTATTTAGTATGTGTTTTGTGTAGATCCTTTTTGCATGAGGTAAATTTTGCTATGCTACAGTGATAATCCTTATATCATTGATTATAAAGAGAGACTCATTAATGCACAAGAATGCACTCACAATTTGCAGGAACCTGTGGAAGAAGAAATTGATGAACCTGAAAGCTCATTGGATGAAAAAGAAGAGGAGAGCGACGAACAAAAGGAGGAAGAATGGATTAGCTACCCATGCCAACCTTCTAATGAGAGTAACTCTTTATCTCTTACACTATTTAATTGCCCTCCATGCTTACCGAAAGAGGTTGAATGTTATGTTCATTTGGATTCTCTTGAAATATTACCTATGAGTAAAACTTGTGAGAATAATTATGCTACTGTTATATATGATAATCCATGCTACTTTGATAAATCTTATGATAATGCTTTGTTTGTGCCTGATGTCGAAATGCATGGTACAAAAGAATTTTGCTTGGCAAGTGTTTATGATAAATCTCTAGATGATGGTCCTATGTTACTTGATAATATTAATTGTACTACTAATGAAAATGGGATTGGAGAGTTCTTGACTTTATCTAGGAGTCCCATATCTCTTGAGATTGATCAATCACCTTGTTATATTATTGATAAAAGTGAGTTTGGAAGTTTTGATCCTATTATTTTTGAGCTTGATAAAAATTATGTGTCTATGGATCATGAAAAGAATGCTTTATGTGATAGTTATATTGTTGAGTTTGTTCATGAAGCTACTGAAAATTATTATGAGAGAGAAAAATATGGTTGTAGAAATTTGCATGGTACTAAAACACCTCTCTATGTGCTGAAATTTTTGAAGCTACAGTTGTTCTATCTTCCTATGCTTGTTACTTTGCTCTTCATGAACTTGTTTATTTACAAGATTCCTTTTCATAGGAAGCATGTTAGGCTTAAATGTGTTTTGAATTTGCCTTTTGATGCTCTCTTTTGCCTCAACTCTTATTTCTTGCGAGTGCATCAGTGAAACTGCTGAGCCCATCTTAATGGCTATAAAGAAAGCACTTCTTGGGAGATAACCCATGTCTTTATTTTGCTACTGTTTTGTTATGTTTTGGAAGTTGTTACTACTGTAGCAACCTCTCCTTATCTTTATTTTATTGCATGTTGTGCCAAGTGAAGCCTCTAATAGAAGGTTGATGCTAGATTTGGATTTCTACGCAGAAACAGATTTCTATCTGTCACGAATCTGGGCTGTTTTCTCTGTAGGTAACTCAGAAAAATCTGCCAATTTACGTGCGTGTTCCTCAGATACGTACGCAACTTTTATTAGTTTTGAGTTTTCTGATTTGAGCAACGGAAGTACCCCTTTAAAATTCGTCTTTACTGGCTGTTCTGTTTTGGCAGATTCTGTCTCTGTTTTTTGCATTGTCTCTTGTGGACTTTAAGCGAGGTTTTCTAGACGTGGAGAGCTGTAGCTAATGTTTTATTGAGTTCTTGCAATATGTCACTACAGGACCAAGGTGGATTCAAGTTTTTTGAGTACTAACCCCTCTAATGAAGTTTATGAGAAGTTTGGTGTGAAGGAAGTTTTCAAGGGTCAGGAGAGGAGGATAATATATGATCAAGAAGAGTGAAAAGTCTAAGCTTGGGGATGCCCCCGTGGTTCATCCCTGCATATTTCAAGAAGACTCAAGCGTCTAAGCTTGGGGATGCCCAAGGCATCCCCTTCTTCATCAACTTATCAGGTTTCTTCTATTGAAACTATATTTTTATTCGGTCACATCTTATGTGCTTTACTTGGAGCGTCTGTGTGCTTTTATTTTCGTTTGTTTGTGTTTGAATAAATTCGGATCCTAGCAATCCTTGTGTGGGAGAGAGACACGCTCCGCTTTTTCATATGAACGCTTGTTCTTCGTTTTACTTTTAATGTTCAATGATAAAAGTTGGAAGCTACAATAATTATTTTTATTTGGTTGGAAACAGAAAATGCCTCATAATGTCTTGGATAATTTGACACTTGGAAATTGTTTTGAGCTCTCAAGTAGATCATGATTAAGTTTTTTCATGTAGTTTAAACCTATTAGTGGAGAACTACCGTAGAGCTTGTTGAAATTGGTTTGCATGATTGGTCTCTCTTAAGGTCTAGATATTTTCTGGTAAAAGTGTTTGAGCAACAAGGAAGACAGTGTAGAGTATTATAATGCTTGCAATATGTTCTTATGTAAGTTTTGCTGTACTGGTTCATACTTGTGTTTGCTTCAAACAACCTTGCTAGCCAAAGCCTTGTATTGAGAGGGAATACTTCTCGTGCATCCAAAACCTTGAGCCAAAACCTATGCCATGTGTGTCCACCATACCTACCTACTATGTGGTATTTCCTGCCATTCCAAGTAAATACTTCATGTGCTACCTTTAAACAATTTAAAATTTACTATCTCTTATTTGTGTCAATGTTTTATAGCTCATGAGGAAGTATGTGGTGTTTTATCTTTCAATCTTGTTGGGCAGCTTTCACCAATGGACTAGTGGCTTCATCCGCTTATCCAATAATTTTGCAAAAAGAGCTGGCGCGGGGTTCCCAGCCCCCAATTAATTAACTTCATTAATAATTCTCTTCACATGTTTTGCTCCGATTCATCGAGTAAGCAACTTAATTTTGCAAATAGACACTCCTCCATGGTATGAGATTGTTGGAAGGCACCCGAGGATTCGGTTAGCCATGGCTTGTGTAAGCAAAGGTTGGGAGGAGTGTCAACCATAAATAAAACTAAAGCACATGTGTAAACAAAAGAGAAGAGGGATGATCTACCTTGCTCGGTAGAGATAACGTCCTTCATGGGAGCCGCTCTTTGAAAGTCTGTTTAGCAAGGGGGTTAGAGTGCCCACTACCATTCGTTGACAACAACAAACACCTCTCAAAACTTTACTTTTATGCTCTCTATATGATTTCAAAAACTTAAAAAGCTCTAGCACATGATTTAATCCTCGCTTCCTCTGCGAAGGGCCTTTCTTTTACTTTATGTTGAGTCGGTTTACCTACTTCCTTCCATCTTAGAAGCAAACACTTGTGTCAACTGTGCATTGATTCTTACATACTTGCTTATTTGCATTCATCATATTACTTTATGTTGACAATTATCCATGAGATATGCATGTTGAAAGTTGAAAGCAACCGCTGAAACTTAAATCTTCCTCTGTGTTGTTTCAATGCTTTTACTTTGAATTTATTGCTTTATGAGTTAACTCTTGTGCAAGACTTTTGATGCTTGTCTTGAAAGTACTCTTCATGAAAAGTTTTGCTATATGTTATCTATTTGTTAGCAACTATAGATTATTACCTTGAGTCACTTCATTCATTTCATATGCTTTGTAATAGTATGATCAAGGTTATGTAAGTAGCATGTCACTACAGAAATTATTCTTTTTATCGTTTACCTGCTCGGGACGAGCAGGAACTAAGCTTAGGGATGCCGATACGTCTCCAACGTATCCATAATTTTTGATGTTCCATGCTTGTTTTATGACAATACTTACATGTTTTGCTTGCACTTTATAATGTTTTTATGCATTTTACGGAACTAACCTATTAACAAGATGCCACAGTGCCAGTTCCTGTTTTCTGTTGTTTTTGGTTCCAGAAAGGCTGTTCGGGCAATATTCTCGGAATTGGACGAAATCAACGCCAAACATCCTATTTTTCCCGGAAGCGTCCAGAACACCGAAGGAGATTCGGAGGAGAGCCAGGGGGCCACCACACATGTGGGCGGCGCGGCCCCAGGCCTGGCCACGCCGGCCTAGTGTGGGGCCACCTTGTCAGCCCTCCTGCGCCGCCTCTTCGCCTATTTAAGCCCTTTCGACCTAAAAACGTAGTACCAATTGACGAAACTCCAGAAAGACTCCAGGGGCGCCGCCGCCATCGCGAAACTCCAATTCGGGGACGGAGTCTCCGTTCCGGCACCTCGCCGGGACGGGGAAGTGCCCCCGGAAGCCATCTCCATCGACGCCACCGCCTCCATCATGCTCCGTGAGTAGTTCCCCCATGGACTACGGGTTCTAGCGATAGCTAGTTGGTACTCTCTATCCTATGTACTTCAATACAATGATCTCATGAGCTGCCTTACATGATTGAGATCCATCTGATGTAATCGGTGTTGTGTTTGTTGGGATCCGATGGATTGTTACATTATTATTAGTCTATCTATAAAGTTTGTGAAGTTATTATTGCTGCAATCTTGTTATGTTTAATGCTTGTCACTAGGGCCCGAATGGCATGATCTTAGATTTAAGCTCTATAATTATTGCTTAGATTGTATCTACAAGTTGTATGCACATGTCACTGTCCGGAACCAAAGGCCCCGAAGTGATAGAAATCGGGACAACCGGAGGGGATGGCGGTGATGTGAGGATCACATGTTTTCACGGAGTGTTAATGCTTTGCTCCGGTGCTCTATTAAAAGGAGTACCTTAATATCCGAGAGATTCCCTTGAGGCCCGGCTGCCACCGGCTGGTAGGACAAAAGATGTTGTGCAAGTTTCTCATTGCGAGCACGTACGACTATATATGGAAAACATGCCTACATGATTAATGAATTGATGTTCTTTCTTAATGCCTTATCAATCCTATCAATTGCCCAACTCGTAATTTGTTCACCCAACACTTGTCACTTGTTATTGGAGAGTTACCACTAGTGTAGATCGCTGGGAACCCCGGTCCATCTCTCATCATCATATACTCGTTCTACATGTCATTGGAAGTAGTATCAACTATTCTCTGGTGCCATTGCCACTGTGTTACTATTACTGCTGCTGTGTTACTGTTGCTATTGCTCTCATATCACTGCTACTTTCACATCACCCCTGTTACTAGTGCTTTTCCAGGTGCAGCTGAATTGACAACTCAGTTGTTAAGGCTTATAAGTATTCTTTACCTCCCCTTGTGTCGAATCAATAAATTTGGGTTTTACTTCCCTCGAAGACTCGCCGCGATCCCCTATACTTGTGGGTTATCACGGATCTAGCCTATTGGCACGGGGGGCAGCTGCCCCCACTTAAATTTGCAATCTCTTTGTAAATTCTAGCTTAAATAGATCTTTGCCCCCACTTAAAAAATATTTTTTCTTCAATAAGCACATTCTTTCCCCCTCTTAATTCTCATCCTGGCTCCGCACCTGATTTCTTGTAGCCATTACTTTTCACGTAAAAAATGATAAACCATTACCGATTTATTGTAGTCATTACTTTTCACGCAAAAAATTATAAACCATCACCGATTTGTTGTAGCAATTAATTTTCACGCAAAAAATGATAAAGTATCACCAATTTGTTGTAGCCATTACTTTTCACGCAAAAAATGATAAACCATCACCGATTTGTTGTAGCCATTACTTTTCAAGCAAAAAATGATAAACCATCACCGATTTGTTGTAGCCATTACTTTTCACGCAAAAAATAATAAACCATCACCGATTCGTTGTAGCCATTACTTTTCACGCAAAAAATTATAAACCATCACCGATTTCTTGTATTCATTACTTTTTACGCTAAAAATGATAAACCATTACCGATTTCTTGTAGCCATTACTTTTCACGCTAAAAATGATAAACGAAACAATCTGCTTTATCTCTGTATTTGAAGTTTGGGAGAGTTCACCATCTACTTATGTTAACCTCCGAGGTTTTGACTTGAAAATCAACTGGGTATTATAAAGGGAAATAAAATTTCAAAAAATGTAAAAACGAAACAATCTACCTATCTTTGTATAGAAGATCATCTGTATGATTTTTGAGGTCATTTAGAGAAGGTCGAAAAAACCTAACTTGTTACAAAAGCTGGTTTCAGTGAGACCAAACGGCATGCGCTTAAGAAAAGTGATTTTTTCGAACATCTCCAAATGACCTCAAGTTTGGCCATACATGATGCCATACCTGTAACAACAAGGAATATCTAAAAAGTGTAAAAAAAATTGCCGAACCGTATAGCTCTATCAAAAAGAACCTCACCATGGTGCCAGTAAAATTTTTAGTTACAAACTTTCGTATTTTACCTAACCTTCAACAGGAAACTTGTTTCAAATTCATTTTAGCGTACAAGAAACAAATCCCACCTTGATTCGAGCACCACAACCTCCAAACGATGCCGATGCCGATATTGGCATGGTCGAACGGCTATGCTCGCCGCCACTGCTAAGTCACCGTCGGGATGCACCCTCAATCCCGTCCCCTCATTTGATCACTCACACACCAGAGATACCGCCGAGGCCAATACCGAACGTACATGTTGATGCCAATGCCGAACATGCACGCCACTATGGGCACGGCCACGCCGCCCCTCTATGCTCGGACGCCACATACCACAGCGAGGTCTTTCCCTTCGCCACCACACTCCCCTAGCACCCATCTATACACGCCAGAAAGGAGAGACACTAGTTTTCTCTACATTGCTCACGTTCGTGTCCGACACCGTCAGTCAAAGTGTTGAGGTAGTTGTCGATGTCCTCGACCATTTCTTCTCTTCTTTGCATGGCTAAACGCGTCTAGTTCATATCTATCTAATGCGTCTGGTCTCGCCTCATGTAGTTCTTGGTGGACGTCGATCTCATCTCGGCACCCCGCATGCCACCTCCTCCGTGCAATCGCTGTATAGCTCCGTTTAAAAATCTAATCCTACCTGTGTATTGGCCCTTGTATCGAGCATCATGGCCCCACTTTTCATTCGATATACCGAAACCCCACTCGTTCGCGTTTTGGTCAGGGATACGGCGATGCTTACGGTCAAACAAAGATGTATGGTCTGACGTGTCTTTGCGGGCTCTACGTGGCTCCACTAGTCATCAGATAACGGTCAAAGTTGTTGACCCGTCGGGCAACCGGCCGTTCCAACACTTGTGAGGGTTTCAGACAAGGGCTTGGGCAAACTGAGGAAAAAATTAAGCGGCTGAGGAAAACTGAGCACAACTAAGGACCCAAGGGCACGAAAAAAAAATCCCTTTTTAAAAAGTCCCTTTTTCAGGCTAGTGGTTTTAGAGGGGAAAAGAACGGGTGGGGAAACCACTTGAGACTCAATGAACTACCACTTGCAACTTAAATAAATATCACTTTTCAACTTAGTTAGCTTTTCGGGTCGGTAACTTTTCACATTTTGCTGTTGATAAATAACGAGAAAAGGAGTTGATAAATTGTAAGATAAATAATCGCTAAAATATTCTAAATGAAATTAGTTTTTTGGGACGATAATTTTTCACATTTACCGTTGATAAATAATGGCAGGGGAGTTGATAAATTGTGAGCTAAAAGTGTTCCCAAAATATTATAAATAAAATTAGCTTTTACGGGTCGATAACTTTTCCATATTTACTGTTGATAAATAACGGGACGAGGAGTGTATAAATTGTAAGATTAAAAAGTCGCTAAAATATTTCTAAGTGAAATTAGGTTTTAGTGTCTATAAATTTTTGGGCTGGCCAGCGAGCCGATCTGGGCCTCGACACCACTTCCGGTCCACTATCCCCTTTTTCTTTAATCCAGAAAATTTCTGCCAGTAAAATCTGCTACAGCTTTTGAAATACTGTTATTTTCCTCGATGATCCAAATTTGATGATTCAAATTCTTGGATGCTCATAAGCAAGTTCTTGACCACACAAAATTGTTTGCATGTGATTTCTTTCTTTAGTTATGTGCTGAAAAATCAAACCCTAGAATGTTACAGTAGGTGTATTTTATTTAGTATGTGTTTTGTGTAGATCCTTTTTGCATGAGGTAAATTTTGCTATGCTCTAGATGAGACGGATGAACGCTGGTGTTCACATGGGTAGGTGAGCACACGCTTGCTATACGACACGTGTCTAACACCGTTTATTCTGCCGTTAACTGGGACTAATCGATCAGACTCTCCCGTCAAAAAAAATCAAGCAGACACGAGACCAGGGGCATGAACGCAAGACACAGGCACGACACACGCCATGGCCTGATGGCCGGAGGGAACTGCCTGTACCCGCGGCCGCCCCTGGCCGAAGCTTGCCCAGCCGAGCTCACCCTCGCCGCCCCCTCAAGGAGCTCCCCGCGCCGCCCCGTCGCGGAGCTCGTCGGCGTCAGCACCTCGCCGTGGTCGCCCGCGCCGCCCCTGGAGGACATCTCCTGCGCCGGCCTTGGTTGAGCTCGCCCGCGCCACCCTGTCGCGGAGCTCGTGCGGCAGGTCCTCCTCCACAGCTCGAGCTAATCGTGTCGCGCTCGCGGGCGGCGCGTGCGGCAGCGGCCGCAACTTTCACTGGTGTGGCCTGCCGAAGGCAGATTATTTCCTTGGATTGTGCGTTTTCTCTCCCAGATTTTTCTTCTGGATCTATGCCAATCATTCGTTTGGTCAAGTAGTACTTACGGAAGCAGCGGAGGCACACGATTTCTTTTCCCCGTTCAACTCAATCAAAGTCCGGTAAATCTGTTTCTCCCTCGATAGTACTACTATTCAGCAATCAGCTTAGCACATTCTTCCTAGCCACATGTGGCTCCCTCAGCTCGACTGCGGCCGACCCCGACTGCGAAGACCAACCACGATTTGGGGAGCGATGCAGACGGCGGCGGCGCGGCGCAAGGTCGTCGAGGTAGGGGGCGTGGCGTTGCAGCGCCTCTGGCCGATTTGACTCCGTTTTTTCCATTAAAATCAAGCATACAATTTTTTCATCAACTCCGTTGATTTGACTGGACGCTGCTCCCTGCGAGGCATCCAGCGGCGTGGCTCTGCGCTCCACCTGGTCGTGGCGGCAGCGCAGCCCTGAGCTCCTCTAGCGCCGAGGCGGCAAGGCCATGGGGACGCTGCGGCCTCCTCCCTTCACTCGATTTGGGCCGCCATGGCCGCTCCTCGAGCTCCCATTGACTGGAATTTGAGGTGCGTCGTTGGCACTGCAGGGCGCCTCCTCGCGCGCCCGTCGACGACTGCGGCCTCCCCTCCCCAGAGTGTGCCCGGCGGCGGCTTCCCCTTGCGGACGCGTGCTGGCGTGGAGGAAAGATCCCGACGAGTATGCGGCGCCGGCGACCGGCCTCCCGTCCTGGAGCGTGGCTGGCGGCTGTCTCTGTGGTGGTCTGGAGAGGGGAGCACCGAATTTTGAGAGAGAAATCGCTACAACAAAGTACGAGATGTAGAGCATCTTTCTTTTCTTAATCTCTCCACACGAAATGGGTCCCACACACTTTGGCTTTACTACTCACGCATGCATGCTAGCGACTACTATATGGATAGAAAGTTCACAGAACCGTCGTTAGTCACCGTCTATCGATCGGCCGAATCCAACGGTGCCACACAAGATCCAACGGTGATGAGCGCATGCACACGTACCCCCCGAACACCAAATCCACTCTCCTAGATGAGATTACCCATCTTTTGGCACTGGTCCCACATGCAGGAGCTTCCTGGATCTGGTTTGATTTACAAATCAAATTCTGTCGAAAGAGCCATTCTATGATTTTAATTGGAAGCATACAGATAGTTTTGGAGCAAATCCAAGTGCTGCTGGTATATATCATGATAGGGTACTTTTGAGGCAAAGGAAATATTTTTGTGACCGGTAGTTTATCTCTGAGGATTTTTCTAGTGAAACAGGGTACCTTTTCAATGTCTGATTTTTGTAAATCAGTTTACAAATCAGAAAGTGCCAAACCAGTTTTGTTAGGTCACATTTGGTAGCACCTATCCATTGGTATAGTTGTCTCTGGTTGATTTTACTCTAGTGCTTGTGTGCTTAGGATTTGGTTTGGTCTAGTTTCTGTACTGTTTTAATGTTCAAAAATATTTAAAAATTTATTTGTGTGTGATTCCAGTGCAAGTGTGTTCTACATATTGTTAGCTTCCAGTAGGTATGTTGCATGTATTTTTGTGACTCACAGAAAGTTTTAGACCATTTAATTGGTCCTTAAGTTATTTCCGGTTTTATAAAAATCATAACTTTTGTTTTAAAAACCATAAATTAGCAAACCCACTTCCAGTAGCTTCTTAAAGTAAATCTTTACTCTTTGATTTTATCAAATTTTTGTGTGGACTATTCTGGAATGGCTTGTTGATTTGGTGTGTTGTTTGTTTCTTTTTATTTTGCGACGCTAGATTCGAACGCCGCCGAAAACGAAGGAGGAGGTGACTTTGGAAGATTTGAAGTAGAAATCCAGGGACACTCTGCTAATCAAGGCAAGCCACCTCTTGATGCATATCTTATCCTAATTATCTTACTCTTGCATTATTAGCATTTTTATAAATTGCATGTTTAATTTCTTTATGTGAGTGGTCTTGTCACTCGGTGTTTTATTATTCCACCCCTACGGGTGCAGCCCTTGTGTTACCTACTGATCAAACACCAGCTAGGGATATGGTGCTTAACACCTTATCATTCTTGTCGCCACTTTTCAAGAAAAGTCGGACTATAGGTTGGGAGCCCTCTTAAAAAAGGTTTGTGAAAATGTTTTCAAGAAAAGAAGTGTTTCGAAAACCTTGGAATGGGTAGCCCTGCCCAAGTGTGAGTTTATATAAAGTAAAAAGGTTTTGGGAAGAAAATTGTTGGAGGCAAGTGGAGAAAATTGTTTTCGAAAAACTTTGGTGACTGAGTACCTGAACCGGACCTAGCCAGTACAACCACATTACCCTTAAGTGGGATGGGCCGTAGCGTTGTAGTTTGTCTCGCCTTAGTTTGAGTCCTAAAAGTGTAAGGGGTAGTCCGAGCATGGACACCTTATCGACCGTGGCCTTCCCGATGAACCGGGGACGCCTTTCCGTCTCGTACAGATGGCAGGGTTAGAACCTATGAGCTCCTATTGAAATATGCCTCGCAATTGGTCGCGGCATTCTGAAGGGTCGAGTTAGCTGGGGATTTTGCTACTCCTGGACAGTCCTCGGAATCTGGTGTTGGGAGGTACAACTCTAGGCGGCATGTATTAGGCTAAGGCGAGCAGGCGAAAAACTACGATCGGGTACTTATCATGGCATATGTTGTTATGCAGGGATGATGCCCACACGATGAGTATTCGGGTCTTGTGGGGAAAGTGTACAACCTCTGCATAGTGTAAAACTATTTGAATAGCTGTGTCCGCGGTTATGGATGTGGGAATGGAAGCTGCTTGGCAGTAAAGGAAGGTTTTTGTTTTACAAAAGTGTTTTCCAAAAGGTTTTGAAAATGTAGCTGGAAGGTATGGACAAATAGCAGTGGGACTGGTGGAGTTGTACTTGGAAATTACGGTGAAAAGTTGGAAGTTTTGATCATGTTGAGATGACCGGAAAGAAAAATGGGTCACCCTTACCTATTAGTCTTCAAACAAATTTTGTTTTCAAAAAGGTTTTTTAACAAAGATATAGAGATGTCATACTTTTGAGAGAATCTACCTCTCACTCCTTGTAGCCCTAGTCTAGTGCCTGTTCCTTGCTACTGTCATATTTCATATCCTTTATTTCTCTCTAAGGTGGTTTGCGAGTACATTCAAAAGTACTCATTGGCATTGTTGTCATGGCTATTTACTTGGCCAGACTGTGAAGAGGAGTACTACGAAGAAGAGGAGTACGACGTCGAAGACACGAACTAGGACGCTCTCCCAGTCAGTCGCATGTAGGGTAAGTGCCTGACTTGGGTTCCACCGCTTTTGGAGTCAAGTTGTTTTCGCTGCTGTTTGTTGAACTACGGCCATGGCCTTTGATGTAAGACTTCCATAATACTTTAAATTCGGTACTGTAATGGATGATGTAATCTAGTATCAGTTCGGTTATGTGTTCACGATGGAATGATCTTGGGATTGTGAAATTGGATACATAACAGGAGTCTTGGACTGATAAGTCCGGGGCCCCACACACCTCACATTTTTTCATGTTCTAAAAAGAAGTGGTCACTAAGTGAAACTCTTCAATCTTTGGGGATTTCTCCAGGAGGTCCAACTTCACAAAGGCATTGCCGACGGTCTCATGAAATTATTTTATTTTTTAAAAAGATCTAGCAACTGCCGGTTTTCAATTTATAGCAGAGGGAAAGCTTTACATGAATCAGCCAATGGCGTAATCACGCACCAGAGTGAATGGAAAAAAGCAAGACAAAGAGAAAAACACACATGTACAACATGGCTCAGTTCGAGGGAACATTGTTTGCAAAGACTGAGCTCCACGTAAGTGTCACTTTTTTCCTACCGCATTATCTATAATAGAGCATCAAGGGTTGGCAAATTGCTATTTATATAATCTATAAAAAGCGAGAGCCTTAGTAAGATCAGGTTTTGTACACATGTATCTATCTGGTGTGGATCTGCGCTTTTCATGTTTACGGATTTCAATATGAGCAAATGGTGTCGTTCTTATCTTCTCTGGCCCAATACAGGACACTGGCTACTTGGCTATCAAGTAACTTTTAGATATATCTCATTCATTCTTCTCTTGGTACTTTCAAGGTTCTCCTCACATAGCTTCAGCACGTGGCTAGTATGTTTAAAGGCCTATTTGAAAACTACCACTAAAAATTGTTATACATTTTGCAAAGTGCGGCTAAAAACATGCTATTTTTAGGCACAATCTACAAAAATGCGGCTAAAGATGTATAGGGCCAATTTGCCAAAGTGCGGCTAGAGATGTATAGAGGCAAATATCCGAAATGCGATTAAAAATGTTTAGAGGAAAAAAATGAACAAAGTGCGGCTAAAAATGTATATGGGTGTTTTTCAAATTGCGGTTAAAAATATATAGAGGCATTTTTCAAAGTGCGTCTAAAAATATATAGATGCAACTCAAAAGTGCGACAGAAAATACTATTTTGAGGAACATTTTTTTAAAATGCGGCCATAGTTTTTAGCGATATGATTATATTAGACACTTTTAAATGCCCCTAAAAATAATTAGAGGCACATTAGTTATTTCAAAAAGCATTTAAAATTGCCCCTAATAATCTGCTCTACCGTAGTGCTCTACTTACTCTATGTCTTCCTCTCTCCTTCTCTCAACAGTACACAATTAGTTACACTTTTTTTTTACAGAGAAGCAAGTGAGTGCGAGACTGCGAGGAGTATATGCAGTGTGGGCACATGGAAGCTGGGAGGAGAAGCACTTGGAGCATGGATGGACTATATTGATGCTCACATGAAGAATCAAGACGCACACTCACTTCATGTCAAATGTGTTGAAAGACTTGAAAAATAATTTTACGTGCATTAACATCTCGAACGATACTATTGGTATAATAGCCATTACATAATGGGATAAATGGCAAGAATAATTGGAAACAATACGCCAAATTGCTTCTGATATATAATATATAATTATTCATCTGTGCTTTGACCTAGCCATGGCTGCCTTACTTGGTGAATAGGATGCATATGAATCTAATGCAATAGTATGTGGGGAGGAAGGGAACAAGAGTCAATGACCCAATTAGTAGAGAAATTAGGACACCCCCAATATACGTGTGACTATATAATATAGTCTAATTAAACTCGTGCGTGGCTCCATGAGCTTAATTTCTCTGGAGCCACACCCTATGAAAATGTTGTAACTTGGGAGACAGAAGCTGCTTATGAAAAATCAGCAGCAACTCAACCACTTGACTAACTTGCCCCTGGACTCTTCCTTAAGAGAACAGGATACGCCAAAACTATGCTATACCTAAGTAGTGTGAACTAGATGGCTAATACTGACAAAGATACGCTAGCTAATTAATATGTGGCCTATAATATATGCATAATGATTATCCACTTATGGTGATAGAATGATGAGACATGCATGCATTTGGATGATTTTTTTTTCAAAATTATGAGGAATACTAGCTTCGACCATAATTAATTAGTTACTAGACTAGATCCTACAAAATGGAAAATTGGACGTTGACATCCTTTGTTTACCTGCCAATGCACCACTCAACCCACGGTGGTCATTGGCAGCAAGTTAACATGTTGTTCAAGGATATGCATATTAAGTAAGGGATGATGCATGAACAGGCAGACTTGGTTAAGGCAGCCATGGTCTATTAGGCTAAGGGCCTCTTCTGATCTGGTGTTGCAGGCGGCATGGAAGAGACGAGCCTATGCTGGTACTGTGGTGTCGGTGGTGCCGACAGAGCTGGAGCTGTCCGAGACATTGCCATGGCTGCATCAGAGAAATAAGAGAGAACATTTTAGAGAGATGAACAGAACAATCAGCAAATAATCGAAGTTTTTCCGCTTCAGAACATGCATGGTATATTGATGGATGTTCTATCTAGCCATAACAACAAAAAAGAATGTACTAAGCTAAAATCTCACCTGCTGCTTGGCCCCCTGCAGTATTAGGCTCAAAGGCAGCGGCGCCAAGGAACCGGTGGAGGCTAGACACCGCGGTAGGGCTGCTCTCCGGCAGTGCGCCGACCGCCGCGTAGTGGTACATTTGAGGGTAGTGCATCATGTTGTACGCAGCATGGGCACTCACCGGACTATACTGGTAGTAGGGGTTGTACAACCCAGAAGGATCAGCCAATGTTAGCCCCGCCGCTGGAACTGTGGCAGCGGCGCCAGCATTACCATTGTAGACCTGATACTGCTCTCCTCCGGCCAGCCCGCCATACGCCTGATAGTATGTCTGGCAAAATTTGGCGCGAGACATGCGTGTATGTGATTAGAGATGGCCCTAAGTAGTTGACGATAAATAAACTTACTAATTTATCAGGAGTATATAGTTTCTACCATGGGCTGATAGCTGTAGTCCGAGAAATATGGAGAATACCTGTAATTGATTTTGCCAAGAGAAAAAGGTGATTAGTCAAAATTAAAGTCTTTTTTTTCCCCTTTTTGGTCCAGTTTCATGTGCGCATTTCTTAGGAGTATATAGTTAGACCAAAACTGTATAGTTCCCTCGTTTAAGTTAGGTTAATATACATATGGATAGGAAGCAGTGAGCGCGATATGCATATATTATCAGAAAAAAAAGAAGCGGTAATACGCATACATGTGCATGCATAGTACTCAATGTATCTTGGGCTGCTATAGGGAGTCCGTTTAAAAAAAATTGCAGTTCACAAACTTTTGAAAACATATAAAAAAACAACACATAGATGTCTAGTACATACATTTTAAGTTTCATCGAATTATGTACCAAAAAAAGATAAATGTGAAGAACAAAATATGAAATGTGAAGCCACATTTTTATGATACTTGTGTCACCCAAGATACAAACATATTATTCATCCTAATATTACAGGTTTGTAGAAAATATATATATGTATCAATGGAATAACAATGATCTGGTTAAGACATTTAAATATAATTTTTGACTTTTTTTAAACCTCCCTAAAGCTTGGGATCCACTCCAATTGTTGGGACTTTGTATTTCCAGTTACATCGTGCATATGTAGATCCGTACGTGCATTGTGCATGCAAGAACTACTATTAGCATGCAACGAACTTGTCATTTATAGTGGACCGTGTGTACTATTTGTATGCTTAATACATGGACCCGTTATGTCAGTGGCTTCACTCTACCCCAACATACCTACATGATTAAGTTCCCACACGCTCACTGTACTTATACTGCATTTCCTACTAAACCTAGTCATAATCCATAGTACATCTCTCTACGTACTTTGTCTTCCCCTCTCCTGCTCTGAACAATACACTAGCTGCATGCTAGTTGCACCTTTTCTTGAGTGGGACTAGTATATGCAGTGTATGAGCTGTGGGCACATGGAAGCTGGGAGGAGAAGCACATGGATCATGGATGGACGGCGCAGTCCTTGGCCCCCAACCTCCAACCATTAACGAGCATGCAACCACCTTTAGCAGAAACCATCCTCTTTACAGCTAGCTCGAGCTACCCCAGCAAGCAAGCATGCACTCCGGCCAGCGACAGATCTAGAGAGACTCACCCGTACAAATTGTAGGCGGCAGCAGGGATCCCTTGCTGGATGCCATGGTCGACGAAGCTGGCACCACCAGCAATGGCAGCGGCTTTCATTGCCCTCGTGTTCATGTTGCTTCCACCATGGACATGGCCTACTGCTGCGCACGCACAACCAACATGCATCCACAAGTCATTAACTAGACAACCAATATAGGTTATTTAAAACAAGACCAACCAATAAGTTGGTTCTGTACTTGCATATTGATCGTGGCGGCGTTAACTGGAATTAATCGGAGACAGATCTTCGACGTGCAATGCAGTTTCTTGATATTTTGCAGCATTGTATATACTCTGAAAGACAGAATTACTACTGTACTACTTCAAATTAATATAGCTTAGAGACACATCAGATTCTGTCGAAAAACCTAGAAACAATTTCTGTTTCAAAAGGAATCCTAGAGTGTACATATAACTACATATAACCGACATATTATCAGGCTAATAATGGTCAAAGGGTTAACTTAGGACAGTCAAACATTGTGTCTTACACAGATCAACGAGCGATGAGATGCGTATATAAAGTCTAGAGAGTTGGGGTGCACTTAATTTCTGAGTAGTAACAGGCTAACAGCAGAGACAAATGTGTAGATCCATCCAGGACGGAAGACAGACGACTGCACTTTTTTACTACCAGTTCGTTGGAGGATATTGGAACAAGGAACAGCTCCCAAGAATAACGAACCGTGCTTGCTTTTTACAGCTTTGCAGAGCTGGAGCCCATGCATGCACGCGAGGTAACTTTTTCATCTCCGATGAATATCTGTCGGATGCATGCATACTGCGCTCTTAACTAATTTGATCTCAGTTTGCATTTTCGTACCAACGCTATTTGATTCAGGTGTAACAAACAGATATATGTAATTTATGATGTAGCATCACCATGAATTAGTATGTCAGGGAATACTCGATATACAAATCGTCTTGGAACACTGAAGTGTCCAACATACATCTTTGACCATTACTCCTTATGCATGTCCTTTTACATTACATATATAAGTATTTTCATGGTAGATCTAAAACTATTGTTTTCAAATTCCCAATGTGAATAGTCTTTACTAATGTTTTAGTAGTCACAAGTTACACGACTAGTATTAATGTAATAACCTTCGAGAATTAGCATCTCTTTAATTGCAGATTGTCCAGAGCTAGTGACGTAAAGGAATCAAATCAGATTTTGTTCCAGAATGATTCAAAATAAAAGAAACACATTTTTGTAAAAGTGCAATCTCAACGGAGAAAAACATCAACAAGAACAATCGAAGACCATTATGTATGCACACAGCATAATTAACTTTCAAATTAAGTACTCTTGTATAGTTTGCTAGCAGCTGACATTAGCATAAAATGATGCGCAGCCTTAAGACTTCATCTCTAGCTAAAATATCCCAAGGCAGGAGCTTCGCATCATCTGATCGAACGTCTACAATTCTACGTGCTTGATTAATTAATTTGACAATCTTATTAATTTGCAATGAGTAACTAATTAATCTTAACCGCGTAGGCAAATCCTTCTCATGGTCAAACAAACGACTACTGATGGAACTAAGATATCTACGGTGCTTAACCAGTTATAATTGGGTTCATTAAAAAGTTAACGAGATCAATTTGCTTAATTAATTAGCTAGTTACCTGGTTGCAGATACGGCGACAGTTGTGGCTTGGACCTTTGGACCCCGAGGTAGGCGAGGTTGCAGTTGGCCCTCCTGCCGTCGATCACCGGGTACGGGTCGAGGCACGCCCTCATGGCCGCCTCAGCTTCACGGAACGTGACCTAGGTACGCACCAATCAACGGAGTTCGATTAAGCAAGAGAATTGATGCTGAAGATCGGTGAATTGAAGAAGTGTTCAGGAGGAGTAACTCACGAATCCGTAGCCCTTGGATCTGCCGGTGCTCTTGTCGAAGATGACGACGGCCTCGAGGATCTCTCCGAAGCGCTCGAAGTAGCCGCGCACGCCCTCCTTGTGCGTCTCCCACGCCAGACCTCCCACGAACACCTTCGTCAGCGTCGTGTCGCCCGTCGCCGACATCGCCTGAGCCGACATCAGTAGGCGTCGTCTTCTTCTTCTTCTTCGTCTAGCTCCGGCCTGACTTGATCTTGCTTGATCGGATCGATCCACCAACCGAGAGAGTAGTGGAGAGCTAGTAACGAACCCTGAGACTGCGTGCGTTCTTGGGGTAGGTTAAAAAAGGTGAGCTGTGATCGAGGCTTGATATGCAAGGGATCGGGGAAAAGGAAAGCAACCAACCCTAGCTAGCTTAGCCTGCCTGGATACCTGTGCTCTAGAGAGGGAAAGAGATCGATGGAGGGGATATGAAGGGCGAGAGGGGAGAGGAAGGGGAGGAAAGAGAGGAGAAAGAAGGAAAGCGAAAGCTAACAGGCAAAGGGAAAGAAAGAGACGAGAGAATGTTCAATATAAACATAACCTCGATCATTAATTTATACTATTATAATGTGTTTTCTAAAATCAAAAAGTGTATTGTGAGGGATTCTTTTGGTTCAAGTTTTCTGAGGATTCTAGTCCTTCGGAAATTTTTCTACGGGTTTGTTTGGTTAAGTTGTAGGACTACAAAACACAAATATGTTTGTACCGCCTACTTTGCACGCAGTTTCATAGACAAATTACTCGTAGGTCTTATTGAACTCATGGAAATTCTTTCTATTCTTTGACAACAATACCATGCACCAAATTCTTCGGAAAAGTTTTTGTATTTCCTACGATTCAAACAAATAACTTGGATGTCTTTTCAAATTCTCTAGGATTCAACAATGTGGCATCTGAATAATGTGTCTTCCCTTCAAAAAAATGTTAATATAATAGGTCTTGAATGTGTTTTTTGAAAAAATAGCACACGAGTGATTTTTCTAAATATGCTAGTAGTCAAATTCCAAAAGTTGGATCCGACCTTGTCGACCCAAACGACTTCGACATGGCCGGAGGGGTTATATAATGTTTTTATACCCACATGGTCTCCCACAAATAATGAAGTGATAAAATATCTATACAAGTAAATATTAGAGAAGTTTGATGACACATATGTTTGTTGACCTTTCGTGTATTTCTAATAGATAGTGAAGGGATCAGACCGTAGTAGTATATCGATTTATGTATCATTTAGATGTATGTGTGCACGTACTTGGTTATAATCCTAGTGTCCAACCATGAAACTACTACTACTACTACTACTACTAGATGATCCTAATTAATGACGTCTAGAAGATTGCAGTTATTATTATGCGTCCTAATGCATTATGAATATTAATTTTGAAGATATGTCAAGTTCCATGCCAAGATAATCATTCGGAAAAGTAGAGAGCTTGAATGAAATGTGATGAGATGAAGTTCTCAATCGACATAGCTATTGCAGAATTGATTATATGCAATTTGGGCAAATTAATGATACAATGGCCTAATTTTGTTACCATGTTGAATAATTTATGTGTAATGAGAACCCCAAAATGATCACATCCATCTATGAAAAAGACATGAAAGAAATATATCAACGGAAAGCTAGTTGCAACCAAAAAGAATCCATAAGAAGAGAAGAGAATTTGTAAATTGATCTTATCAAGGAAAAAAGGGTGGAAAAAATAGTGCTGAGTGGAAGAGCAATATTGAAGCTTCTTTGAGATGACAGCTACCCGCACTAACAACTTTGACTTTTAATTAGCGTGTTGATCTATAGGTTTAACTAGTGTAGCTCTCTAGTCTGATTATGTATCATATGTACCTGTTTTGTACTTTTGCGGTTGACCCTTGCGAAGTTAGTGGACGAACACATTCGTATTATTTTCATTCAGTTAAGAAAGTCAGTGTTTTGTCTTGGTTTGTATATTTCGTTTGCTTTACTAGTACCTTCTATTGACTTATGATTATATTTTTAAAATAACTTAGTATCCACAATTCCTCATACATGATGATTGCACCTACGGAAGGTGGATTAGATAATTATTATGTTTCATAATTATAGTAATATTATGTACTTATAAAGTATGTGTGTGTAGGCCATGCATGGTAGAGGACGAACATGTTGATTGTAGGCTTGAACTCTTTATTTAAAAAGATGTAGGCTTCAACTTTAATCTCACCTAACTTGTCGTCAACAATGGCTTTTCAAGTACATCAGAATATGTAAGGTCCTCTCCCATCGCCAAAAGAAAATTATTCAACAAGCCTTGCGTATAAAGAGAACCAACACAAATTATAACATTTTCCTTCCCAAAAGACAATAGATTCACATAAGATCTAGCAAACGAGCTCTCGGCTTTTACCTGACTCTTAGGAGATACCGTCAAAACCTGTAATGAGTTGGCAAAATTAAGTAAAGCATCTACACCTCTCACCTAAAAATTTGATCACAATCACAACAAAACTCTTGCTTTGACCAGAAACAATAACCCAAGTGGATTAGAGGGCAAAAGTGAGGGCAACTTTTCTTCAGCAGTATAATACAGCAGGGAGCAGGCCACTATGGTATTGTACACTTTAGCCCTTTGACAGCTGTGTTCCTGCAGGGCCCACAAGCTTTCCTTTTGACCATGAGACTGGGGGCACTTTTGGAAACATCTTACAAAATTGTATCACTGAATTTGTTGATCTAAGAGCTTCAGATGGGATCACTAGAAATGTTGCTTGAGATCAAAGCCTCTGCCTGCAGCCTATGTTCCTTCAGGATGCAGAATTCGGTGATATTATTCAGTCTGGGAGGCTGAGAGGTTGACTTGATTTGCAGGTTAAATTCACAGATACTAAAAATACAAGTACAAAATAAAAGCTAAGAACGAGATGCAGGTGTACTGCATGAAACAGAGCACCATTACACAGAACTGCAGAGACAGTACTCGATTTCATTAGCATCACACAGGGAGGTTGCCACAGTAAAAGGCCAAGCGCATATTCTGATTAAGCTTTGGATCCAGCAAATTAATATCGTTTCAATGTTAGCGTAGAGTACACAACATGAAATTTACAGGACCTAACTGAAAAAAGGTGGTCAAAATCTAAGCTCTCTTGGCTACTAGATGGCAGTTGGTCACAGAATTGGCTACGTTGCTGATGGCAAACAGCACATGATGCATTGTAGAGGAAGCTAGGGACAGAGGTGGTGACAGTGCCGCTGGCTGAAGAAGGCCATGGAACTGGCGGCAACACCAACAAGGGTTCCATGTAATGGTGGGATGCCCGCTGGACAAATCGGTCAGAGCAACATGAGCAAATGTAGCCAGTCTGCCTTTTATAAAAATATGGTACGCCTTTGGCGTACTCTCGAGAAAGCAAGTGTGGCCGGCCCAGTGGCATTTAGTGAGTTTGGTTTGCATGGCAGGACACCGGCTTAGGGGCCAGTCATACCCCACTGGCACCCATACTGATAGCACATTAACATTGTCCTAAGAACTGGTGGCTCACTCTGAAGGAATTTGATGTTATGAGGAGTGCCACGAGAGGTAACTGCAGTTCACCCCCCTAGAGCACCCGATTATCCAAAACATCAGTGTCCTCAGAACTTTCTATAGCATCTCCAGTCACAACATTATTGACATCAGATTCACTACTAGAATCATATTCTTCATCAGATTCGGATGTATCCATCGTGTCAATATCAGAGAAATCTTTACCAGCCAGATGAGGTCCTTGGTCCTTTCCACAATGTTTTAACTCCACCATTTCTAGTGAAGAAGCTTCCCTACCATAACCATGAACCAGATCAGTATTCTCGGATTCTGGTTTTCCATAAAGTGCAACATGCCGATAGTATAGTTCGAGCTCCTTTTCAGATACTGCAATGAAACGTCGAACTGTCTCCAGCGATTGTTCGTATTTTGATTTTTCAAGTGCCTGATGATAAAACAAGACAGATGTCAGTGAGCATTTGAAAAGATGTGCACACATATAGAGTCTGCCTTATGGCTAATAATCACAACTAAATACTGGCATTAAATTGAGCTGTGTTTTTGGATCTATGAACTGGGAACAGGCTGCTGGTATGGTACTGACATAGATTTTGAATGAATATTAACTGCTAAGCCATGTTCAAGCTTATAACATTAAGCATCTTCCAGTTTACAATAATATATGTGTTTTGTTGTGTATTAAATATAAATAATAGCAACTTGTTGATTATTATTATGTTCTTACTCTTCTATTGTTGCTAAACATAAATTCTTCAAACCTACACTTGTACATGATTATAAGAAATCATTGCCGTCCATGGACAAAAATCAGAAAGTTAACAAGGTAGAAAAAGTAAAGTTCTCTGCAATGTCTAGTTGCTACTTACTACCATCCATTACCAAACATCAACTTGAGACATTCCATGGAAACAGACTAAACTAACAACATATCCTACCTACCTTTTTCTTTGACAGTGTATCAATTGGTGACATGACCTCTGGCTGAACATAGTCCTTTCCTCGGTAGAAGACTATGGTGTCATTTCCAACAACATTAATAGGAACACCACCACTCAGTCGAGCAATCTCACTTGCATACTCCTGAATTTGCCCTGGTTTGCAAGGCTTACAGATAACCTTGACAGTCTCATGTTTCTTCCAATGCAAATGCATGTTCAGAATTACACCCCCAAAAACACCCCGCCTTCCAATTGGGACATAATTTGACTTTTTCTGTGAAACTTTCTTCAAATAAAATCTTTCCTCGCCATTGAGATCCTCTGGTTTAGCGACAGGGCCTTGAGCTTTCGCAACCTCATACCTCTTTAGTTTCTCAACCAGCATAGCTTCTTTTAATCTGGCCTGGAATAGAAACAACACATATTAATTAATCTTCTTTTATGAAACAAAATGAGAAATTAAGCACATAGTTGTTAATCACTTAATTGTTACATTTAGTTTCATTCAAACAAAGCTAGATATAATGTTTACATGGACAATCCTAGGTGAGGACAAATCCTCGAAAGGTATGATGTCATTACAAACAATATTGACTGGAGAATCACAGTTTCAAATGAACTAACTCTGTTATGAGAAAAATAGCTACCAATAAAGCAACACTGAGAAAGCAGAATTCTCATAGGATGAAGTTTTGATGATTGAAATATTGAGTACCAATTAGTAAGTCATATTCATAACATAGAAATAGCAAGGAAGCAATCTCTTTTTGAAGCAAACTGCATAATGCATTAAATACTTCAGGAAAAAAGTAACGAATCAAACCAAATAGGCAAAAAAGAAAGCAAGGCTAACTTCTTGATACCTTCTCGATCTTGTATTTGAGCCGAGCTTCAGCTGTAGGAAATTTCTGTTTTATTTTTTTGCCCTTGGGTCTGATACGCCGTGGATCATTCTTATTGGCCTCCTTCCGCTTCTTCTTTTCCCGTTTTCTCTGAAGTTTCAAACGCCTCTTTGTCTGATACCTCCCCTTCTTGGAGGGCTCCACCTCTTCAATCTCAAACTTGGGTTTCCCATCGTCTGACAGAACAAGATTCACTGACTCATAGCTAGCCCATCGAGCACCCCATGAATTCACAAACGGGTAAAATGGGCTTGAGTATTTGCCAGGGGAAATAAAATCAGTTCTGCAATAAGTAGAAGAGGAAAATATGAGAACTAGTGAACTACCCAATTCAACCTGTCGTGGATGAAATGGGTACTTAATATGAATATGCTATGTCCTATTTCATTGCTAGAGACTTGATACGATAATCTGAGTGACCAAGTAGGAAACACATGGTTCATCAGCGATATAGGTGGCAGGATTCAACGGAAATAGTTTTATTGTAGGTACAGGCATTCAAACTTCTTACAGAATTACTGCAACTAAGCTACTTTTTGGTTGTATGAATCAGCTGCAACGGATAAATTCTGCCATTGCATGTTCAAGCAATTAGATATAAGTCATGGCCATGTGGTATTGCTTGTCATGTATATGTATGTACGCATTGAACAGAGGAGAAGAGATAAGAATGAAACAAACGGTTTCACTACCTGAGAGATGGAAGGGAAGGTGAAAGTAGTGTCTTCTGGGATGGATTAAGGAGAGTGAAAGAAGCGGACAACTTCCTCAGATTTTGATGTGACAGTAGACGGAATGCCATTGCTCACTACTCCTTTGACAATGCACGGTGAGAAAATGCCATCTGTTCTAAAATACCAACACCGGCCTGCAAGAAGAGTGAAAAACAACTTTTTAGTGTCTGAAATAACAACACTGAAAGAGTTGAGTTCACAAACAGTTTATTTGTTTCAACCGTCTTACAGAACAAATGCAACCTATAGAGTCCATTGCATGTGCTGCAGGTGGAAATGGAAATAATAACCAAAATCGTGCCATATGAACAGAAGAGCCCCTGAATAATCATGCACCAATGGACCGCGGAATGCAGAGATGCTACTCCATGATATTACTGGCTTGATCAAAACCAAGCGTACAAACTGCCATACAATTTAATATACAGAATGCCTAGGGGTGCCAATTGGCGAAGCAAACATGAACTCATTCCAAACTTCCCATCACATAAAGGCTAAATAAAGCTAAAATATTAAAAATTCAGGGAAATCTAATCATATAATGTTCCTATTTTCAGTTTGAGAGAACACGAAGATCACCCACGCTGATGACGCCACCATAATCATAACGGAATCTGAACAGAAATCTTAACGGTGTAACAAAGTAGAGAAAATATGCCAAACATATTTTTTGCAAACTGGACCAGTATGCCTCACCCGAGCCTATCGTATCTTCGTTCATCAACAGTATAGTGTCATGTTCTGCTTCTAGCTACGGCTCCTACTGTCCGTGGAGATAATTTGCTCAACAATGGATGTAAATTCTGTGTCTCGTCGTCATGTGTTTCCAATAAAACAATGTCCAAAGTACAAGAGCATGAGAATTAAAACTGAACATTGCGAAGATTTACCTATTTCGGAGCCAGCGTCCGCGCGGCGAGGGAGGGGGCGGATAGGAGGGCGGGGGCAGCCGAGGGGGAGAGGCGGGAGAGGTTGAGTCGGGCGAGTGAGTCGCCGTTGCCGCCGTCGCCGCCGCCGCCGGGCGAGAGCGCAGAGGAAGCCGGCGAGCAGAGCAGCACCGGGACAAGGACGAGAGTGAGACGCGTAAGGCGATGGGCCTAAAGCCCACGTACCTTCCTGGGCCCAACTTGGTTCCGAGCAGAAAACGAACCAACACGAGTCAATGACGAACCGGTTTTTTCTGGGAAGCCGAATCCTCTCTCTCTTCCGCAGTTCCGGGCAATTTACACAAAAATAACCCTTTATTGCAACTATAGCACAGACTTGCCCTTCGGGCAAACTATTTCACCCATCTAACTCTTTTGTGTGGCGCCCCTCTCATGGGCGCCACACATGCCTGAGTGGCGCCCGTGCCTTCGGCGCCACTCTCCCAGCCAACGTGACGCCCTCGACGCTGAGCTGGTGCGTCGTTCCGACGTGGCAGGATGTGTGGTGCCGCTCCCATCGGCGCCACACATGCACTTGTAATTGCCCAAAACATATTGTAAGACAAATCGCCTGGGACTTAGCCGTTTTGGCGAGGCTCTATGTGTGGCGCCGATGCCACGGGCGCCACACATCCACTTAAGTGTGGCGCCCGCGCCCGCCCCCAGCCCGACCCAGCCTTCTTCTTTCTTTCTCTCCTCTCTGCTTCTCCTCCAACTGCCGCCGCCGGCCGCCTCTCCTCCGCCCCCCACCAAAGCCTCCACGGATTGGATAGATCTGGCCAGCCAGATCCATCCCCATACGATCCTCAAGGTATTCCCCTTCGTTGCCCTTCGATTCATCCAACATTTGCTCCGATTTAATTCGATTTAGACATGGAACCTAGATTGGAAATGTTGGTTGTTGAATCTATATTGATGTGTATGTGTTGAAATTGATAGCCTCATTGTATGCATGTGTTTGAACCATAGACTTGTTGGAACCATGGATGTTAAATTTTACATGTATGTATGTATGTATGTATGTATGTATGTATGTATGTATGTATGTGTATGTATGTATGTGATGTATGTGTGATGCCTTATTTGGATATATTCTCATGTATGTGTTGCTCATATTTGTTAGGAATGGCTCATAATATGGTGTATTTGTGTAAACATGTAGGATGGTGTGGCTCCTAGATCAAGAGTATGAAAGAGATCACCGGGCTTTTCATATGACGGAGAGGAGAACGGATCTTCAACCTTTGAAGATCCGTTACCATGACACAGTGGATATAGCGTATGACGAGAGGTACACGAAGTTCATCGAGCCTACTGGTCTTCTCCCGTTCATATCGCTTGTAAGCCGTGGGGGCCAAACATGAACGCCACGGCACTCACCGTCCTTGTCGACCGGTGGAGACCGGAGACGCACACCTTCCACTTGAGGGCCGGCGAGATGACCCCTACCCTTCAGGATGTTTCCATGATCTTTGGACTTCCTATTCAGGGCGACCCACTGTGTATGAACACAGCTTCTGATGGGTGGCGTGCTGGCGTGCAGTTGACGTGGAAGTTAGAAATCTTTGCGGTGTAATTTTCCTTCACGTCCCCGGCAACGGCGCCAGAAAAAGAGCTTGATACGCGTACAGCATGCGTCCATTGGGAACCCCAAGAGGAAGGTGTGATGCGTACAGCAGCAAGTTTTTCCTCAGTAAGAAACCAAGATTATCGAACCTGTAGGAGTCAAGGAAGCACGTGAAGGTTGATGGTGGCGGAGTGTAGTGCGGCGCAACACCAGGGATTCCGGCGCCAACGTGGAACCTGCACAACACATTCAAGATACTTTGCCCCAACGTAACAGTGAGGTTGTCAATCTCACCGGCTTGCTGTAAACAAAGGATTAGATGTATAGTGTGGAAGATGATGTTTGCGAAGAACAGTAAGAACAAGTATTGCAGTAGATTATATTCGATGTAAAAGAATTGACCGGGGTCAGAGTTCACTAGTGGTGTCTCTCCAATAAGAAATAGCATGTTGGGTGAACAAATTACAGTTGGGCAATTGACAAATAAAGATGGCATGACAATGCACATGCATGTTATGATGAGTAGTGTGAAATTCAATTGGGCATTACGACAAATTACATAGACCGCTATCCAGCATGCATCTATGCCTAAAAAGTCCACCTTCGGGTTAGCATCCGCACCCCTTCCAGTATTAAGTTGCAAACAACGGACAATTGCATTAAGTATGGTGCGTAATGTAATCAACACAAATATCCTTAGACGAGCATTGATGTTTTATCCCTAGTGGCAACAAAGACATCCACAACTTTAGAACTTTCGTCACTCGTCCTGCATTAAATGGAGGCATGAACCCACTATCGAGCATAAATACTCCCTCTTGGAGTTACAAGTATCAACTTGGCTAGAGCCTCTACTAGTAACGGAGAGCATGCAAGATCATAAACAACACATAGATTATAGATTGATAATCAACATAACATAGTATTCCATATTCATCGGATCCCAATAAACGCAACATGTAGCATTACAAATAGATGATCTTGATCATGATAGGCAGCTCACAAGATCTAACATGATGGCACAATGAGGAGAAGACAACCATCTAGCTACTGATATGGACCCATAGTCCAGGGGTGAACTACTCACACATCACTCCGGAGGCGATCATGGCGATGAAGAGTCCTCCGGGAGATGATTCCCCTCTCCGGCAGGGTGCCGAAGGCGATCTCCTGAATCCCCCGAGATGGGATTGGCGGCGGCGGCGTCTCTGGAAGGTTTCCGTATCGTGGCTCTCGGTACTGGGGTATTCGCGACGAAGGCTTCTTATAGGCGGAAGGGCAGGTTTAGGGGCGTCACGAGGGGGCCACACAACAGGGCGGCGCGGCCCCACCCTTGGCCGCGCGGCCCTGGCGTGGCGGCGCCTCGTCTCCCCACTTCGTATCCCTTTCGGTCTTCTGGAAGCTTCGTGGAAAAATAAGACCCTGGGCGTTGATTTCGTCCAATTCCGAGAATATTTCCTTTGTAGGATTTCTGAAACCAAAAATAGCAGAAAACAGCTGGCTCTTCGGCATCTTGTCAATAGGTTAGTGCCGGAAAATGCATAAATATGACATAAAGTATGTATAAAACATGTGAGTATCATCAATAAAGTAGCATGGAACATAAGAAATTATAGATACATTTGAGACGTATCAAGCATCCCCAAGCTTAGTTCCTACTCGTCCTCGAGTAGGTAAACGATAACAAAGATAATTTCTGAAGTGACATGCTATCATAATCTTGATCAATACTATTGTAAACATATGTAATGAATGCAGCGATTCGAAGCAATGGTAAAGACAATGATTAAACAACTGAATCATATAGCAAAGACTTTTCATGAATAGTACTTTCAAGACAAGCATCAATAAGTCTTGCATAAGAGTTAACTCATAAAGCAATAGATTCAAAGTAAAGGCATTGAAGCAACACAAAGGAAGATTTAAGTTTCAGCAGTTGCTTTCAACTTGTAACATGTATATCTCATGGATAGTTGTCAATACAAAGTAATATAACAAGTGCAATAGGTAAACATGTAAGAATCAATGCACAGTTAACACAAGTGTTTGCTTCTAAGATGGAAGGAAGTAGGTAAACTGACTCAACATGAAAGTAAAAGACTGGCCCTTCGCAGAGGGAAGCATGGATTGCTATATTTGTGCTAGAGCTTTTATTTTGAAAACATAGAAACAATTTTGTCAACGGTAGTAATAAAGCATATGTGTTATGTATAAGATATCCTATAAGTTGCAAGCCTCGTGCATAGATTACCAATAGTGCCCGCACCTTGTCCTAATTAGCTTGGATTTACATGGATTATCATTGCATAACATATGTTTTAACCAAGTATCACAAAGGGGTACCTCTATGCCGCCTGTACAAAAGTCTAAGGAGAAAGCTCGCATTGGATTTCTCGCTTTTGATTATTCTCAACTTAGACATCCATACCGGGACAACATAGACAACAGATAATGGACTCCTCTTTAATGCATAAGCAGAATTCTCATTGGATGAAGTTTTTGATGATTGAAATATTGAGTACCAATTAGTAAGTCATATTCATAACATAATAATAGCAAGGAAGCAATCTCTTTTTGAAGCAAACTGCATAATGCATTAAATATTTCAGGAAAAAAGTAACCAATCAAACCAAATAGGCAAAAAAGAAAACAAGGCTAACTTGTTGATACCTTCTCGATCTTGTATTTGAGCCGAGCTTCAGCTGTAGGAAATTTCTGTTTTATTTTTTTGCCCTTGGGTCTGATACGCTGTGGATCATTCTTATTGGCCTCCTTCCGCTTCTTCTTTTCCCGTTTTCTCCGAAGTTTCAAACGCCTCTTTGTCCGATACCTCCCCTTCTTGGAGGACTCCACCTCTTCAATCTCAAACTTGGGTTTCCCATCGTCCGACAAAACAAGATTCATCGACTCATAGCTAGCCCATCGAACACCCCATGAATTCACAAACGGGTAAAAGGGGCTTGAGTATTTGCCAGGGGAAATAAAATTAGTTCTGCAATAAGTAGAAGAGGAAAATATGAGAACTAGTGAACTACCCAATTCAACCTGTCGTGGATGAAATGGGTACTTAATATGAATATGCTATGTCTTATTTCATTGCTAGAGACTTGATACGATAATCTGAGTGACCAAGTAGGAAACACATGGCTCATCAGCGATATAGGTGGCAGGATTCAATAGAAATAATTTTATTGTAGGTACAGGCATTCAAACTTCTTTCAGAATTACTGCAACTAAGCTACTTTTTGGTTGTATGAATCAGCTGCAACGGATAAATTCTTCCGTTGCATGTTCAAGTAATTAGATATAAGTCCTGGCCATGTGGTATTGCTCCTCATGTATATGTATGTACGCATTGAACAGAGGAGAAGGGATAAGAATGAACCAAACGGTTTCACTACCTGAGAGATGGAAGGGAAGGTGAAAGTAGTGTCTTCTGGGACCGATTAAGGAGAGTGAAAGAGGCAGACAACTTCCTCAGGTTTTGACGTGACAGTAGACGGAATGCCATTGCTCACTACTCCTTTGACAATGCACAGTGAGAAAATGCCATCTGTTCTAAAATACCAACACCGGCCTGCAAGAAGAGTGAAAAACAACTTTTTAGCGTCTGAAATAACAACACTGAAAGAGTTGAGTTCACAAACAGTTTATTTGTTTCAACTGTCTTACAGAACAAATGCAACCTATAGAGGCCATTGCATGTGCTGCAGGTGGAAATGGAAATAATAACCAAAACTGTGCCATATGAGCACAAGAGCCCCTGAATAATCATGCACCAATGGACCGTGAAATGCAGAGATGCTACTCCACGATATCCCACTGGCTTGATCAAAACCAGGCGTACATCAGCCGTACAATTTAATATACATAATGCCTAGGGGTGCCAATTGGCGAAGCAAACATGAACTCATCCCAAACTCCCCATTTGCACAAAGACTAAATAAAGCTATAGCGGAGCAAAGTATGGCAAGCAGCTGTGAAAATAAAAATTCAGGGAAATCTATCTATGCATATAATGTTCCTATTTTCAGTTTGAGAGAATGCGAAGATCACCCACGCTGATGACGCACCATAATCACAACGGAATCTGAACAGAAATCCTAACGATGTAACAAACTAGAGAAAATATGCCAAAACTTATTCTGCAAACTGGATCAGTATGCCTCACCCGAGCCTACCATGCATATCTTCGTTCATCAACAGTAGTGTCATGTTTTGCTTCTACCTACGGCTCCTACTGTCCGTGGAAATAATTTGCTCAACAATGGGTGTAAATTCTGTGTCTCGTCGTCATGTGTTTCCAATAAAACAAAGTCCAAAGTACAGGAGCGTGAGAATTAAAACTGAACATTGCGAAGATTTACCTATTCCGGAGCCAGCGTCCGCGCGGCGAGGGAGGGGGGCGGATAGGAGGGCGGGGTCAGCCGTGGCCGAGGGGGAGAGGAGAGGAGAGGAGAGGTTGAGTCGGGCGAGTGGGTCGCCGTCGCCGCCGCCGCCGGGCGAGAGCGCAGAGGAAGGCGGCGAGCAGAGCAGCACCGGGACGAGAGTGAGACGCGCAAGGCGATGGGCCTAAAGCCCACGTACCTTCCTGGGCCCAACTCGGCTTCCGAGCAGAAAACGAACCAACACGAGTCAATGACGAACCGGTTTTTTTGTGAGGCCGAATCCTCTCTCTGTTCCGCCGGAGACATGGCCGGCGTTCGCGGCAAGCGGCGGCGGCCGCCCACGCGCGCGGCGACGGCGCGGGAAGATCCCGAGGCGGCGCGCCGGTCCAAGCGCGAGCGCGAGGAGGCGCGTGCGGCGAAGCCCTCTGTCCCGATCCTGTGGACGCCGCTGCTCACCGTGGAAACCATGCACCTGAAGCTAGCCCACACCCTCCGCAGCCGCAGGGTCTTCGTCGCCGACGACGAGAAGCCCGGGCCACCCGTGTACACGAAACGGTCAGCGCCTGCCCTACATTGTTTTTGTCCTCGGTCCAGAATCTTAGATTCCTTGACGCCGATCGATTTTATTATTACTTGCTCTGCGATTCAGGAAGACTGGAGGTTATGTTGTAATTCAGCATCCGACCTCGAGTATCTTACTTTGGTCCTGATTATCATTAATTACATTATTATGTACTCCTACGTTGCTACACTTGATTAGTTGCCGGTTAACTGTTTCTGCATATTTGGCTTCACAGTGTGTTTTTTTAGATCTTTGGCTTCACAATGTTGCGCACTGCAAATCACTGTCCTAATCTTTTTCTAGATCATCATCGAATATGTTTCGTACTAGGGATAAAAAAAATTCTGACAGGATTTACAATTTTGGAAGAATTGGAGCAATTTCCAAGTTTATATTATTAGGTTGAAAGAGCAAATCAATCAATTGTCCTAAATCCAACAGTCAGCCTCTATTATACTGATCTTAGGCGTTCACAGCAAGGAACCAAAGCATGTGTGTGTAATTTTAATCCTAGGAAATAACTTTTGCAATCAGGACTAAGCATCAACTTCGACCAAGATTTTCATACTAGCATGGTGTCGCCAAGGTTCTATTTAGCGCTAAGCGCTGAGCGAGCGTTCCCCCCCCGCTTTCTGAAGGATTAAAGAGCTAAGCCACACACTTAAGCGCTAGGCGTTTTGCCTTCGCTCAGCACCTTTTTAAGCATGTGCTTAGTAGCGCTTAATTTAACACTGGGTGTCGGTGGTAAGCTGGTCAACGGTTACAGAAATAGAGATCATAAAACTAGACCATTACATGTTGGGAGATGTGATTAGCCATGCCATCAATGTAAAACTTTAATGTTCTCATTTGCTAATTTTAAGCGACCACTAGCCAAGTTAATTCTGCCTCTTGTTTACCCAGTTTTCTAAGCCCTCTGTACGGCTTGCTTGAAAAAGAATCTTGTGCAAATAGTGAGTTATGAGTTATACTGGTAGTCTCTTGATATCGAACATGGCACCAAATAGCACCTGGGCTTAGGATACTACAGGTGTCTGATAAGAGCATCACCTAGTAAAATGCCAGGGACTTTTGTCACTCTCTTTAAAGTTTAGTCTGCATTTTTTTGTCAAAACATGTAGGCAAAGAATGCTTATAATGATATTGTCTATGATTTTTCTTGTAGGCAGAAGATTACGTACGATACATCATCGCACACCCCTGCATGCTGGGAAGGTGCCGCAGAAACTGCTCTAGAACACTACAACCGACTTAACGAGGTCTGCTCGCATTAAAACTTTAAACGCTTCTCAGTTCATACATTAGCCATCTCAATACCAACTTGTGTGAGTAAACTTGTTAGGAGGATGAGCATGAGCTGGTTAAAGCAGTGGAGTCCGTCACCTTCTTCTTCAGCGGCCCTTGGATGCATGTCAACTTCCTTGCTAGGCTGAAAGGGGGCAGCACCTGTGTTGAGCTCGTCCCAAAGTACTTCTTTGCGGAACTGAGATGGAATCCGAATAAGAAGGGCTTCTCATGCGTCTCCTGCGTTAAGTTGGACCCAGGTGTGTTGGTTTTCAGAAGTCCTCCTTCTGAATGGTGATTCATTCATAGGCATTTTGTTTTTTTGACGCTGGCTTCTTTCGTGCAGGTGATTCTGAAACAGCACCTGTTCGCGGTTGTGAGATTTGCGGAAGCCGGATCTTCCATCCTGCCGCTGGAGGACACCGAGGTGCTCTGACTCCGCGTTCTGCTGACGGTGACAATAAACAGGAAAACCCCGCTCCTAAAACGGCCAAGGTCCTCTTTGATGCGTGGATCTGCAAGATGCAGCAATAGTGGTGCTTCTCTGAAGTCACATATGTCTGTGAGGAGGTGCTCAATAAACAGAATGGCGAAAAGATTTCGTGTCATTATTTTCATCACTGGCAATGTTGCAATTTGTACATATAGCCCAGAATTTTATTCGTGTTGTTTCACAAAGACCTTGTAATTATAGTGATCAAGAGTCAAGACCTGGCCGATTTGGCCTGCACCTTGATGTGCATGGTGGAGTTGTAGTGCACGACCTCCGGCTGCAGCGTCTGCAGCGAGAACACCTCCGACTGCAGGTAGCAGAACCCGTCGCCGGCGTCGGGGCCGTAGTAGAACTGCGCCGCCGCGCACTTGCAGTCGTCCAGGCATGCCTTCTTGCACGCCTCCTCGCTCACCCTCTCCACGGCCCGCATGCTCGTGGCGTGGTCGTTGAAGTACCCCGTGTTCTGCAGCGACACCAGCCGGTGCTGCGTGCCCTGCCGCCGTGACGAGCCGCACGACGTCGCCGGCGTTGCTATTGGGACGCAGCCGCGGTTGGGCCGCCGGAAGTCCACCGGCCGGAAGTTGGCCGCGTCGGGGCAGCTGCACTGCGCGTCCGTGCACACGCCGTACGCGCCGCAGACCGTCGGGTACGAGCACCCGTCGTCCGGGAAGAGGCGCAGCACGTCGAACACCGGCGCCCAGCCCTGTGTGTTGGAGCGCCACTCGTAGAGCCGGAGGTGGCCGTCGTGCTCCAGCCGCATGTACTGCACCGTGCCGGCGCCGACGGCGGGCAGCTGGATGGGGGTGAGCGGGGTTGTGTCGCCTGGCTGGGCGAACACGGCGAGGCTGCCGTTGGAGTACGTCGCGTAGGCGCCGGGGGCCTTCTCGAAGCCGAGGTGGTAGTAGCGCTGTGGCGGCTTGGCGTCGACGTAGGCGCTGAGGCTTTCGTCTTCGACGGCGAGGTAGATCCGGCCGTTGCGCCAGTCCGCGGTCGACGTGTTGGCGGTGAGCCGCGCGCCGTGCTGGAGCGACTGCCCGACGAGGAGCGCGTCCGTGGGGTGGTCGAACGACTGCCACACCGTCCTGTTCGTCCCGTCGAACAGTACCAGGTTGCCGTCGCTGCCGATGCGCGCCCCGGCGACGGACCGCCCCTTGGTGCCCGCTGACCACACCACCTTGCCGCCGGGTGATGATCTGAGCACCAGGTCGCCCTCCGCCGTGAGCTCCGCGACGGCGCCCGCCCCGACGGGCGTGCCGCGGTTGGCCGACCAGACAACCTGCGGGATGCCGGAGGTGACAGACGTCATGAGCGCGCCGCTGTTGCAGTATACGACCGCGACGCCGAGGAGGAAGTCGCTGCACGGGGCAGTAAGGTGGTTGGTGCAGAAGAAGCCGAAGGCGAAGGACGGCCCGTAGCCGGCCGTGTTGAGCCGCAGCAGTGCGGCGCGCGCCACGGAGCCGTCGGCGTAGACGACGTGGTGCGGCAGGGACGCGTCCGTGTTGGCCCAGGTCGCCGGCACGCTCGCCGTCGGGTAGTCGAACGGCTGCGCGAGAACGCCGCCGCCGGCGAGGAGGAGGCACCAGCAGAGGGCGACGGCGCCGACGATTGTGGCGGTAGCACGCCGCATTGTGATCTTGGTTCTTGGACTTACGATTCGATCGTGGTTGATGCACTAAGGCGTGTGGGATGGATTGCCCACCGGAGTGGGATCGGATGTATTTTTATAGGTGTTGGTGGATCGTGCCGCCGCGAGCACCTTCGTGATCGTGGTTGGCCTGGGTTCGCTTCTTGGCTGGCACATGGTATCCGGGCTGGAAGTCGTCGCAGCATGGCGCCGCCGCCGCTGGTTCATGACTGGTCAGCGAGCGCGTTATCGTCTTGCCGGTGGCCAGCTTATATGCCAAGCAAGGCAGCTCATCCGTGGTGGTTTTTTCTCCTCTTCTAGAGCTCGTCAATTCCCTTGCTCCTATTAGTTGCTTGTGAGATGCCATTGTTTTCGCCAGTGCACACCAGCGGATAGCAGCTAGCACGCACTTGAGCTCGATGGAAGAAAACTGTGCACAAGTCAGTAGTAGAAAACGGGTCCAAGGGACTTTAGTCCCAAGCGGGACTACGAAATCGGAAATAAATACTCACTCTTTAATTCTGTTGTGTTACAAACCGGAGTTAAATATTAGGACGTGGCTACAGAGTGCTATAGCACCGTATTGTCTTAGGGAGTGACCCCCTGTCCGACCGCACTTTTTTCCGGATTTGGGTGTGGTCCCCGCAATCTTTCCAAAAAAGGAAAGTTTCTTTCTTGTTTGGTTCTGGGCTCACGTGCCGCCGATTTTTTTGACTAGCCCACCACAACAGGACGAGAAAATCTGGGACCAGGAGAATACAGACAACTAAAACTACATTTAAAGCCCAGATCAGATCCAGAACACAAAAACAAATGGTCGGAGCCCAGGCACGAGTTCTACCTCTCCCTCTCGTCCACCGTTTCTTCCTCCAGCCGCCGGAGCAGAGCCCAGCTTCTTCCCCAATCTCCATGGATGCAGAACTGAAGAACAACTGAAGAACAACTGAAGAAAAGTACATCTGAAGACCAGATCTGCAGAACAACTCTCTGGAAAACAAGAAGCAAAGAGGTAAACAGACTCTAACTTCACCCCCTGCCCCTCTTCCTCCAATTTCCCAATGATATGATGTTGCCAACAAGAAATTACATCTGGATCTCAATCTACAACTTTGAACATCTACAACTTTGAACATCTTGCATGAACTTTCAATGGAACATTAGGTCCCAGATCATGGAGATTCAACAAAAAACACAGGAGATGCAGATTTCGGAAAAAATACATGCAAAAGTAAAAAAGAGAACAAGCTGAGGCAAGGACAACATAAAAGGGAAGAGATGTAGGAAACCATGCATATAAACACATGTCATCTGCATGATTCATAGTAGGTATAGCATATAGATCCAGAAACAAAGACATGTAGAATAGTTGGTGCCCATATCTAGATGAGAAATAGTTTCTGAAAAATGCAGGCTTTGTATGAGAAACTGCATTTTCAGTTGAATCCATCAGAAAACAGTTTCTGCTTGAGAACATGTAGTTTCCTTGCTGGAAAAACACCAAAATCATCATGAAAAATCTTCTCTTGAATCCATTAGAACCATAGCATCAAGAAAAACTTGTAGGGAACTACAGCAAGTTGTCCATCTTGAGATTTCCTGTGTAGTTAAATGAAAAAAAAATATAAGTACATGCATTAACATCAGTAGAGCTTGTTAGTTTCTTTCCCAAGGTTTATTGACACTAAAACTAAATCAGGTTTCTCTTTTATACTAGAAGAGTTATTTTCTTTGTGTAAACCCTTCCCCTGCGCTGATTATTTATGGTCAATTCGTGTGCAGCGGCGCTATTGATCCAAGGATCAGTTCAAGTTTACAGCCGCAAGGTGGAGTACCTCTACTCATTGGTGCTACATGTGCTGAAATTTCTCTCGCGAAATAAGTAAGGATACGTCATGCTTCAAATGTGCCTCAAACTGCCAGACAGTGAAACCATGTGCAGTAAAAAAAAATGTACAGTAGACATCATAATGAGCAAGTCAGTACTACATGCCTGTTTTTCTGTGTTAGATGTATAAATTTTTAGTTTCCATTCATACAGAAGCACTGAATAATGAGGAAGCCAGTAACAAGTACTAGATGCTTTGTTGTTTTCTATGTAAAAAGCATGATATTAGTTAGCAGTATGTGATTGTATAAAAAATGAACTAACAGTATGTGATTTTTCAACCAAAAGGTGATAGCAGTAGCACATGGAAAAACATAATCAAACTAAGTGAAGAACAGCACAACTACTGTCATATGACCTGAAATGTTGTGTTTAAAATACATTCCTGCAAGAAAATGCTAACATCTTAGTCCCTACTGACAGGTTATGGATCCAGAGTATGCTCCTGGAGTGCTAGATCTGAATGAGCCGAGTACTCGAGGATGACGAGTGTGTTTGACTATTTGCAAAAAGAACATACACCACCGGACAACACAAGAACCGCAAGCAATGCGGATGTAACAAGAAGTTCGAACAAAACAGGCATGCTAGTGGTAGCAACATTGGTGCAAGTTACGGACAGAGCAAGCATGCTAGTGGTAGCAACATGGGTGCATCCGCCGGCACGGACCCTATAACAGGTGAAACTCTATCTACCGATGATTCAGGAGGTGACGACGATGATGAAGTCCAATCAACTCCAAGTAAGCCAAACCGAAGTGCAAACACCATATCCTGGCATGATTTTCGATTCATGGGATGAAGCAAAGATGCATTACAACGAGATATGCTAAGAAGCTTGGATTCTCCATCAAGTGTAGTACATCCAAGATCTCAACAATTGATGGTCGAAGGACAAACGGATGTTCGTTTGCAACAAGAATGGCAAAAATGAGGACATAAACATGCAAGAGGCGGCACCGGTTAGGCAGCGGAACAAAAGCATCACTAAGAAAACTGAATGCAAGGCTAGGCTAAGGATCAAAAGGAAAGGTCAAAAGTGGCATGTAACATATTTCGTTGAAGAGCACAATCACGATATGATAAAGAAGTTCTCTTTGAAGAAATATTTAAGGTCTCACAAAGGAATTCCTAAGGAAGAAAGGGATTTTGTCAAGCTCTTGCATAAGGTGAATCTGTCTTCTGGAAGGGTAATGAGGATCATGGGAGAAGTCTATGGTGGTCTGGCCAATGTACCCTATGATGCCAAGTCTGTTAGCAATTTCATGGCTACCATTAATGAAGATCAAACACTCAAAGACATGCCAAAGTTGCTTTCTCACTTTGCAAAGATTAAAAAGGAAGACCCGCATTTCTACTTCAACTTGCATACGGATCATGCCGATAAGGTTGACCGCATATTTTGGGTGGATGGGCCAGCAATAGCTGCATACAAGAACTACAACGATTGTGTCTCATTTGACACCACGTACATGACAAACATGTATAATATGCCATTTGCGCCGTTCATTGGGATCAATAGGTACTGTCAGAGCATCCAGCTAAGTTGTGGTTTCCTTAAAAATGAAAATGTGGAGAGTTTTGAGTGGCTCTTTCAAGAGTTTCTTGAAGCAATGGGCGGCCTCCAGCCCCAAAACTTCATTACTGATCAAGATGCAGCAATGAGATCTGCAATTCTCGCTGTGTTTCCAAACTCGTTAGCACGTAAGCCGTAGGTGGCACATTATGCAGAATGCGCATGCAGTTTTGGGAAATTTCTTGTCAAAACATGAGGAGCTAAGGCAAGAGTTGAATGCAATTATTGACTACAACATGTCAGTTGATGAATTTGAAACAAGGTGGGCAGATATGCTCCGCAAACACAGTGTAGCGGACAACACACATCTTGATGATTTGTATCGCTTAAGAGCAACTTTTGTCCCAGCTTACTTCAAGGATCGCTTCTTCCCGTTCCTACAAACTACCGCCCGGAGTGAGGGGTTTAACGCTGTTCTGAAAACATACGATAACCCTCACTCGAGCCTCGCATCACTTCTTTGAACAATACTTGAAGTTGCAAGAGAAAATTAATGTAGCGGAGGATTCGATCGAGTTTATGGATGAAGATAAGACTTTTAGGGTGTGGGGTGACTACCCTCTTGAAGAGCAAGCGTTGAACGTTTATACGCGACCCATATACTTGCGTCTCAGGGCCGAGCTTCGTAAAGTGACATCCTACAATGTACAACTTATTGGTGGCCAAAGTTACGATGTCCTCCCAATTAAAACCTACGTCTATGGCTATGGTAGTAGGAGCTACCAAGTTGAGGCTAATGTTGAAACTGAAACTTACAGCTGCGAGTGCTGCAAGTTCAGTAGGGATGGATTGCTTTGCTGCCATATTTTCAGAGTAATGGTGCAATTGGATTGTATTAACAAAATTCCAGAGAAATACATACTAGACAGGTGGAGAGTACAGGAGGAAACAATTGTGGAGGAAAAAATGGACTTGCCTAAGCGACTGTGGGCGGGAAGATGAATAACGAGAGAAAGGCAGCAGGTTGCGCTACGGCACTCTATGCAATGATTACACCGGAGTAGCAAGAATGGCATCAACATCGGAGAAAGGGAAAGCCATTGCGGATAAATACATTCTAGCTCTAGAGAAAGAGTTACTTGGAAATGAAAGCTTCGAATCGCGAAAATGAAGAAGAAGAAACGAGTCGCTCCATATTCGATGAGGCACCGGATGTAGAAAATGTAGGTGATGATGGGCAAGGGAATTCTTCAAAGTTTGACCATGTTGAGGATCCGGTTTATATCGCGAAACAAGGTCGTCCAGCTGAAAAGAGGAAGAAATCTGGACTGCACTTGAAGGCTACAAAGGTTGTGAAATGCGGTGTATGTGGGTCAATCCAACACACCTTGCAGCTACATGCAAAGATAAGATAACGCCAGGACCAGAATCAAAGCAAATAGATTTCTTCCGTGACATGGTCTAGCTTATTAAAAAATGCAAAGTTGTTTTGTTTATGATTTAAGTTGTAATGAACTTAGCTTTGTGATGAAGTCAAACTTGTTGTATTCTTACTGTGGTGGTAGGTGGCATGATCTTTTTACATGCATGTGCTTCATGATGTTAGATGAATGCGAAACTTTGTGTTGAATTGCTTGTCCATGTGCTTACTTGTTAGATCAATCATTTATTGATGTCCATGTGCTTACTAGACAGCAATCATTTATCATGTAGCAAATGCACTTTGTAAGCACATTCAGAAATGTATAAAAACACATTCAATCAAACATTGTTTCAGAAAAAAGTACAAGAAAACATATATGTATAAAACAGTGTGTAGAGAAATAGCACACAGGAAAATACACTTATATACCACAGCTGTCATACAAAAAACAGACAACAAAAATACTCATTCTGGTCTTCAGACATTATTACCTGGCTCCCTATCATCAAAGAGTAAGATCAACACTTCCTTCTTGGGAAGAGAAGTTCCTCCCGATCAATCCTGTTCTCGACATAATCCATCCATTTCTTCAGGAATATCTTCCTAAGCGCAGGCATGTCTGATGGATTAATTGGTGCCATCCTTCTCCCATTCCAACACTCAATGTACTTGAGCATGAAGAACCCACAGTCATACCTTGGGAAACATAAAAAATGGAAAATGCATATATCAGCTAAAAAATCCATGGACAACTAGGGAAAAGTAGAATTTCTTATGCAGAAGGAAGTAGTACTTACGTAGTCAATTGCCTTGGTGTAGTTATGTGCACTGTTTTGTATTTCGAGATGTCGATTTTTGATTCACTCGTAGTTTTTTGCCCACAAATGCTTGATACTTCCAATAATTGTTCGAGCATCAGCCATCGGCGCTTTGTCCCCCTCACGCCTTAGTGAGTCCATCACTTCAAACCTCCCCGACGTCAAGTTCAACACAATAATATAGTAGTGCCCGAGTCATTTTCTTGATTTCGGTGTCAAATCTTGAAGAACTGAAAACATTATCTGTACAGTTGTTGTAGAGAAAAGTAGGATCAGGAACATAACCGTAGCGGGAACATAAGCTTAGAAACACAGAAGCATGTTATATTTGAGAAGAAATGTAAAAAAATACTTCCAAATTATGTTCTAACTCTTTGAATCATGTATTGCTAATAAGTTTTTTAGTTACATGTAGAATCTCCAATGAAAATAAGTTATAATTGTATAAAAGAACACCCATATCCAGGAAGCATGTATAAGTTATCATTGTATAAGTTATCATTGTTATCACTCGTATAAGTTATCATTGTTATATTTGAGAAAAAATGCGGTAAGCATGTATCCAGGAAGCTTTTAAAAAGGAAAAAATGGAGGAAGCATAAAAGCAAACAAGAGATAGAACGTACCATATCTTTGTGGTCTAGGCGGTGCGTAGGTGAACACTCGAAAGCTTTCCTAACGAGTCCTATCTAATATACGAGTTGGTTGCACTCCTTAGTTTAGTACGCACACCATTATAAAGTATAAAAAGGGACAAGTTAGAGAGAGCCAAAAAAGACATATCCAGGAAAATGCACGAGAAGAAAACATTTTAATTGAAAAAATGATTTTACTAACCGCAATCATAAGAGGCATAATGAATTTCTTACGCTTGGCCATCTCTGCGGAAAGAACTTGCAATGCGATCTCGCGAGTTGTGTTGCTTAGCCAACCTCCTGGCTTGACTGAGTCTGATAAATCGCGGAGTTCAACGAAGAAACTTCCATAGTCGATAATCCTTTCCTCATTCAACTTATCTCTATTTCTGCCTCCATACATGCACACCTTATTGTATAACTCAGTATCTGATTTGGGTACAGAAGGCTTCTTATCGTTTGCAACAAATGGCGATTTCTGTTGAGGTCCTAGCTTCAAAATCCTTTTTGTTTGAGGAATGGGTGTGGAACTACCGGGAGTTGTAGGTGAAACAACGAGATGAATTCTCGCAAGTTAATGGCTTTTCCTCCTGAGATAGGCATCTCAATTGAAGCAAAAATCTTGTCGAGGGAGTCTCCACTATCATTGCTAGATATGACAATAACTTCATCCACTTGTGAATCTTGTTCCTTTTGTACTGTTTCAACTTGCTGGACATGTGCTGTCTCTGTCTGCTCTGTCTGCTCAGAAAGTGTGAGCTCATGAACTGTGAGCTCACGAACTGTCGGTTCAGGAACTGTATGCTGAACCACTGTCTTCTTGCCAGGACTGAATCCGAGATCAAAAGATGGGCAATCCTCTCGCCAACTCTCTAACCTTCCTCCGATGTTCTGATTCCGGAGTTTCCGCATTTTCAAGTTCGACGGACAAGTTCTTGGACATGTTTCTAAAAGACTTTGAAGAAGATGAAGGAGAATTGCAAAGCTTCGTCAAACTAGCATTAGCCCGTGCTTCGAGCAGTAGCAAACCTCGTAAGCCTCCTTGGGCTAGGAGAAGTATTTTTGACATCTTCCTTATGAAATGGAGATTTTACAGGAGACATTGATCTAGTGACAGGCCTTCGGCAGCTGGAGTAACCTGCCCCTCGGTCCGAAAATGAAACAGATTTACTCGTCTTTGTTTTCGGTTGAGCGGAACCATTGCTTCTCTCATCCTCTTGCTCAACTTGCATGCCTTCTCCGGTGATATGAACTTGAGGAGTTTCGGTGCTTGACTCGAGATCCAGTACCATATCCTTGAAGAATCCTCAATGCATCAGCTCGTGTTTGTATGCGGAAGAGATACTTGTCTCCACGAGCACTATAGGAAGTACTTCCTCACTGGCTTGAACAAGTTCTTCAAGACTCACATTGCCTTCATCAGTACCATCTTCCTCGTATAGTTTCGCAGGTTCTTTGTTGAGTGTTTGATCATCTTCAGCAAACATGTTGCATGTAATGTCAACACTTTGACCATCTGATGCTTTTTCTTCAGCAAACATGTTGCATGTAATGTCAACACTTTGACCATCTGATGCTTTTTCTTCAGAAACAACCGCGGGTCCTTCGACATGACAATCTTCACTGACAACAGACACTTTCATCTTCTTCTTCTTAGGTCGTCCCGCAGCTATAAATCTATCATCGGGTTTCCTTTTCTTGGATTTTACCTCATTGTCTCTAGGATTTGCTTCACCTTTCATCCGGTCCACTTGCACATCTTTCGATTCCTGTCGTCTGCGACGATATGTTGCACTTTTGTAGCTCTCCTACGGTGTTTGTGCTTGCTCATGTTATCAACTTCATCCTGTGCCTGATGAACATCAGGATTGCCTTCTTTTTCTTGATTGGGAGCAAATGACCTGATAAACTGAGATAATCCATCCTCAAACGCAGTGCACATGTTTATGACAGCTTCTCTGTACTGTACCAATTTCTGTTGCAACAAAACCGAAAAAGAGAATGGAAAAACATTAGAAACTAGTGCACTCATAGTAACTAGAAAAATATTTCATGTCAACTGGAAGAAAAAACTTACTTCCTCATTTGGATATTCTTGTGCATGACATCTGATGAACATGTCTATAGCGAGATGGGTCATTTTTGAAAAGTACAGTCTTGTTCCGAAAGCAAGCCTTGAGCTGTGGCAGTAACACAAATTTCTTATAAATAAAAAGGTTGTTAAGTAAAATCAAACATGGTATTCTAAAAAAATGTTGAACATCCAATAATGGTACCATATGGAAGGTACAAAGAAGAAACTATTTACAAAAGACAGTGTATAATTATTAGGAGAACCAGTTCATACTTTGGAAAAAAACAAAAAAATTGAAAGAATTAAAAGGAACAATGGGCAGTACCGGTAATTTCCCAAATGATCCATCAGTGTTGGTATCCAAATTTACAACATGCCTTATTAATTGGTTAGTCCAAACACAAATGCGAGGTCCTGGCGGCAAATCAACAACATCTGATTCCAGTGAATCTACATATAGAACCTACAAAAACAATGTAGAAAACAACAAGTGATTATGTCTTTTAAGCAAAATGTTACAAAAAACAAAAGAAAAAAAAATAGAAAGAGTCAAAACAGAAATGAAGGAACTCACCATTAGGTATGGCATGCAAGCTTTAAACCAGTTCTTTTTTCCTTTCGCGTTCGCGGTCTTAATGATGATGTCGATAATAAATCTTGTCCAGTCCAACCTTCGGATTGCTTCTATGTTAATCACCGCTGGATAGCACTTTGGGCTAACATAAATTCCGGTTGTAGGAGCAAGCACAGAAGACATAAGGAAGATAATGAACTTCCTCAAGTAAGCATCATCAGCGGGATAGCTGCGTTCCAACTGCTTCTCCACCTCTGATAAGGTTGGTTGCCTCCCATTGTTTATCCCCATCATCTCTAGCACAGAACTAGTTGCATCGATGTTTTGCTTGTAAGGGACAGGGTGTGTACCCATGGGTACTGCCATCACACTCACAACCGACTGAACATTGACTGGGATTTTACCCCTCTCACCAAAATCAAGAACACAAGCAACTGGATCAAAGTGTTCCATGAGGAATCTGCATAACTCTGGGATTAGCTTTGAACACTTCATGTTAATGATGGCACTAAAATCTGCTCCTCTGATCAAAGCACGCTGCTTAGATGTCATTCCTTTGCAAACCCTAACAACCTTCATTGGTGAAGATCGGTTGAATAAGTTATTCTGCAGCAAAAAATGTAGTAGCATGAGAAAACAACACTCATTTACACCATGCATAAGTAAGAAAAGAAATGAAAAAGGGAAAGCATACAGTAGAAACAAAAAAAAAGAGTTACAAAAAAAACCTTCTTGTCAACAACATTATCCTCTTCATCTAACTTTTCATCATCATGTACTGGATGCTCTGGCACATCGATAGCGGGCTCATCAGAAGGAGGAACAGTCTGCAATGGTACTGGTTCTTCTTGCACACCCTGAGATACAAATTTATACTGTAACCTCTCCTTCATCCTCTTGAATTTAGAATGTTTCTGCCGGCTTTTTGGAGTTTTAGAATGTTTCTGCAACATACAAAAATTAGAAAAAACGCAAGAATTACCTAATCAGCGAGACATATCAAAAAATCCATAAAAAAATCATGCATACAGTGGGACAGATTTCTTACGAGAGGGATTACAGGTTTCATTGCAACCTAATAGATGACAGAAACAAAATGATCCAGAGTAGAAAACCTGGAAAACAACATTTAAATAAGCTTTTATACATCCACGAGTATTAAATATATACATCCAAAAAAGATAAATCAAACTTCTCCGTAACCTTGCTGAAATGAAAATGCATATGCAGATCCGAAGATGTTAATAAGATTTTATACATCCACAATATTTAATATATACATCCAAAAAAGATAAGTCAACTTGAAAATGCATATGCAAAAAACAACATGTTAATAAGCTTTTATACACCAACCAGTACTTAAAATATACATCCAAAAGGGTAAGTCAAATCCTCCTATAACCTTGCTGACTTGAAAATGTAGATGCAAAATAACATGTTAATGAAGTTTTATACACCACTAACGATGACTCCCTTATCTGGAAGTGGCACAACAGCAGCAAGTATACCGCCAAAAATCGGCCTATCTCGCATCGTTCAAGGGCTCCAGCAACTGCGCTTAATGGAAGCTCATATGGAAGAGTTGGGCACCTAACCAAGTCAAATTCTTCCATTGGCTCACCAAACATCGATCGATGCTGGACCGCCGATCAAATCACCGAGCGAGGCCTGCAGCACAATGCCAAAAGCCGTGGTTCGCAGCAGCGGCGGCAGCGGACGATGCTCCCAGGGAGATCAGGCTAGTTGCCGCAGGCTCCATGGCTGTTGCTCGCCCGTTGCCTGTCAGTTACAACTTTACAAGTCCTACGCAATGCTACAGGCAACTGTTCGTTTCCAGAGTGCATGCCGAGGAGGAGATGCATCCATCTGGGTGGGTAAGCCTATGGAAGAAGCCACAGAGGAGGACAGGGATCGTTGGCGGGCTTGGAGCCACATGAAAAAAATTCTTGTGCTGTGTGTGTGTGTGAGGTGCTGTTGTGGCCGTATGATGAGGATAGGGATAAAACGTTTGGTCTTCCCCTCAAGAGATTGCCCTTTTTCGCGTCAGATTTGGCATGAGATTCTATCTTGGCTGCGCATGTCCTGCAGGCCGCCGCAGGACGACGCATCCCTAAAACGAGTGGTCGATCGTGGCAAGGCAACACACCCCCAACCCAATGCGCAAAAGGACTTACTACCATAACCCTGATGGTACCCTGGATGATCTGGAAACACAACAACAACTACGTTTTCGATGGACAGCAGCCCTCCATCCGCAGTCTATGTACTACCATCAAAGACGAAGCGGCAGCCTGGGCTAACACCTCGTAGGAGGGTTGTAAACTTCTTCTATCTTTTCAATGAAATGAAACGCAAAAGAGTCCCCCAATTTCTATTACACCAACCAGTACTAAATATACATGCAAAAAGGTAAAATCAATTTTCCCTATAAAACCTTGCAGACTTGAAAATGCAGGTACAAACAATAATAAGTTAATGAAGTTTTATACACCAACCAGTACTTAAAAATATACATGCAAAAAGTAAAATCAATCTTCCTATAAAAACTTGCTGACTTGAAAATGCGGATACAACAATAATAAGTTAATGAAGTTTTATACATCAACCAGTACTTAAATATACATGCAAAAGGTAAAATCAATCTTCCTATAAAACCTTGCTGACTTCAAAATGCAGATACAAAAAACAACATGTTAATCAAATTTTATACACCCACATTATTAAAAAAATACATGCAACAGCACTCAAAAATGTACATCGCGAAGAACTTGAACTACTCTAAAGTACATGACAGTGATGATTTGCGCAACTTGAACTACTCAAAAATGTACATCGCGAAGAACTTGAACTACTCTAAAGTACATGACAGTGATGATTTGCGCAACTTGAACTACTCAAAATGTACATCACGAAGAACTTGAACTACTCTAAAGTACATTACGGTGATGATTTGAGCAACTTGAACTACTCAAAATGTACATCACGAAGAACTTGAACTACTCTAAAAGTACATGACAGGTGATGATTTGAGCAACTTGAACTACTAAAAATGTACATCACGAAGAACTTGAACTACTCTAAAAATACATGACAGCCATCATTGGATTTGGATTTCATCCGTGGGGCGTAGGATGAACTACTAGAATCTACTATCGTTAGCGGGGCAACTCGATCTGCTACAAGTGCTACTACCATAAACTCGATCTGCTACAAGTACTACTACAATAACTCGATATGCTACTTCTCGAGCTACTTCGACAATGATCAAACAAGTACAAGTGCAAATCGAGATACTAATCATCAAAATCGACATGATCCGGTGCGAATCAAACACAACAGTGGGACTAATGCAAAACTATACCAAGCCGCCGATGAGTTTCCGCCACAAAATCAACAGGCATACGACCAAAAAAATCTCCGCCACGGCCAAAATCATCTCGGCGGACGAACACCTCTAGCTATCGGGACGAAATCAAAGCACGTAAGAGGGGCAGGGCGCGCGAAATCAAAGCACTAACCAGCGTACCGAGCTGTGGATCGACGCGGGCTCGACGCGGAACAAATCGCCGTCGCGGACGCCTCCTCTCCACCTCGAATGGGACGAAATCACACCGACGGCGAGTCGATCCCCGTGTCCACGACACCGATTCTACTCACCGGAGCAGACCTACGGCTCCCCGGCGACGAGCTCGGCGAGCGGCGCGGTGATTTACGGGAGGAGATCCATCGATTTGGGGGAGAAGCCGAGCAGCGCGATGTGAGGGAGAGGGAATTGGGTTTGGACAGAGAGGCGAAGAAGAAGCCGACTAGGCCACGCGTGCGGATGTCGTCGTCAGCGGCCGTTGGACGTTAGCGAGGAGGAACGCGAGCGGTCAGATTTTGATCCGACGGTTAAAACGAGAGGTCACCGTCTAAGACAAGCCAGAGACCCAGCACGTAATAGAAATTGGGTAAATATTATTCTACACCAACCGAGACTAAAGGCCATTACGTATATTTTTTATCTATTTTTTTCTAATTTTTTTCACTCCCTCTTTTTTTCCATTTTTTAATATTTTTTTTAGTATTTGAATTATTTAACATGTTTAGTCTCTAACTACACTTAATCTCTAATCCAATTACCATCATCATACTGCTCCAGCACTAGCATGCTTAATTTCCGAGTTCCTCCGCCCGTCCCGCTTCCAAGTGATTTGTGTGCATGTTATTGATATTGCTATCATATTTATCCTATTAACCTGTTGGTCACGATGTCACACTTCTTTATTGTTTGAATCCAAATAATTATTTTAATAAACAAAAGTAATGATGTAATAATAATCTTGAATAAATAAATAAAAATAAATTTGTTTTTTGCAAAACCTAAACCTGAAAATTTGCATACCTTTGGCAGTTTTGAGAATCTAAAAATTGGTTGTCATTGGCATACCTTTCGGCTAACCATTATTACCATACCCGGCTTGGCCCAATATGGAGAAGGCCCGAGAAGGCAACCCAAAGAAGTAGTCGGCTAGGACTCTTGTAAAATCCTAGGCTGGTTCCATACATAAACCCAGCCAGGGCACCTGATGAGGGGAGAGAGAGAAACAATATAGCAAGATAGAGGAGATAGACAACATAGTTCCGCTTACAGCGTACCCCCTGTAAAGATACTTGTGATCATATACTAGATTGCTAGCAGCACGTAGGGATCCTCCACTGAGGGTACCCGAAGATGGTATATCGTGTGCCCAATCTCGCTCCCGGAATCTCCATCGTCGTTTTTTCCGAAATCCAAGTCTACAATCTGTAGACATTGGCGAGGTGATCCCTCGTCAATTGGCACCGTCTGTGAGAAGTGCGACAACTGGATTTCGTAATTACGGTGCTATCGTTTCCATTAAACTCGAGCAGGTGATACTTCGGCAAGGCTGTTTCCGCATCCTCAGCAATAGAAAAATCCCAACATAGCATGCGGTTAGAAGGCACCGAATGGCGATTCGCTCGGATCCAAGTCGATAGAGGCAGGTCAAACCCTCCGAACTCGTGCTTTCTGTGCTTTGAATCAACCGATACTTCACAACATCCAAGATCTGACCGTTGGGATCTCTCCCGAAAACAAAAGCTAAGTACTCCTATTACTATCTCTTACATGTATTTACAAATTTTTTTATTTAATCTTTCATTCAGCAACTATTCATGTAAAGATAACGGACAACACACGTGATCCTATCTCTAACAAGAAAAAACATCGCATAAAAAATGTAGATCGATCTTTGCTCTATATTTTTTTAGAGTAATTTCAGATTTATTTGCAAACAACGACACTACCAGCGCGCACTCGCTGTTGCGAATTCGTAATCCGACACAAAGACCATCAGATGGCAAGTCAGCGTATTTTACGCAACTCCGATGTGTGCTCTCGAATAGGTAACAATTTTAGTAAGAAAAAGTTCGCGTTAACTTTCCAGGTTATATTTTTATCATTTTCACTAAATATGAAAAATTGTGAGACGGAAACGGGTAGGAGAAGGTGCCCAGGGGCACCAGACCACCCCTAGGCGCGGGCCAGCTCCAGGCCGTACCTAGGCCTGGTCTGGGCGCCCTGGAGCCCCTCTTCGACCCGGTTTCGCCTTGTTCCCTTCCTTTTGTTACAAAACTTTTTGCTATATAATCCCCCGGATCCCCCAAGGCCCGTATATCGTGTTTTCGTCGTGTTTTCGTTTCGATCTGTTTCTGCCAAGATTTGTTTTTAGAATTAGAGCCACCATGTCTTCTTCTAGATCACCCGAGGACAACTCTTCGTGAACGTTGACAACCCATAGATGAATGAGCTGAAGATGCATCCTAAGGAGTTGTCGCTCAAGGATGGGAAGGTGCAAGTAGAAGATGTTTGGGGTCCTAAAGGAGAAGGCAGTCTGGAGGCTAGGATGGAAAAGCTGGAGCAAGAAGTCTTTATGTACAAGAAGATGGGAGAACGTAAAGTGGACATCATCCACAGGATAAATGCAGAACTCATTGGCGAGCACATGACGGAAGTTGAAAATCTTTGGGATGATATTTTCTCGCTCCACGAGACCGCCAACAAGTTGCACGCACAACTCTACGACGTATAAAATCAAAATTGTGAGTATGAGACTAGATTTAATCGCATAAGTTCTGCTGTCAGTTTCAGGATATTGGAAACCAAGTCGTCTTTTGTTGATGGGGAGCCTTTACCTTGGAAGTTTGATGATGAGAAGGATGCACCACCACCGAAGGAGTAATTCGCCATTGGTATTGGCATCCCCTTGGCTTGTTCCAAGCTTTGGAGAGTGCCGCAGTATCACACTATTATCTTTTACCTCTTTACTTTTCAGTAGAGTCATATCATGAGTAGTGGAGGTATCATATAGGATAGTTTGCAGTGTGGAAGTATCTCTCCTTTAGTCGATTATCTATGTATCCCTTGGTGAGAGTTGCCGTTATAGAATATTAATGAGAAGTTTTTATCATTTACTTTCTGCACATCTAATAGAGCAAAATCTATACCTCGTGGTTTGTGTGTTTGATAACAACACTAGAATGAATTTCACCGTGTGCATAGTTTGTTTTTGATAGATTTGCAGGTGCACGGTGCCCTCGCTGAACGCATCAGAATCGGAAGACACAAGCGTAGCTTATAGGTTTTATGGTTTTGTGTGTGTGTCGCGAGGTGACGTGGTTGGACAGGGAAAGAGAAAAAATCAGTTTCTGCTTGACCGGTACTACCGGTACCAAGAGCGGTAGTACCGCTACCGCTATTGGTACCAGTCAGCAGTACCGCTCCGGGCTTTGCACTGAGAAAAGGCTCACAGTATGGGTTACGGTACCTCGACTGGAAGTACCGCTTCCAAGCGGTATTTCCGTCAAGGTTCCGCTTTGGTACCGTAACTTCAAGTTACGGCACTACCGCCCTGGTACCGCAATGGTACCGGGAGGGAGTCCGGGGGCTCGCAGAGGCCCTGCCGGTACCTCAGCGATACCGGCAGCGGTAGTACCGCTTTGAGCCCATGTGGCAGATCTGTGAGCCGATTTCAAATCCAGAGTAGTACTACCGCTTCCCAAAGCGGTAATAACGGTTGTGCGGAAACTGAAGGTAACAGTTGGATTTGGAGAGACCTATAAAAGGGCCCCTTCTTCCCCAGGTCGTTTCAACTCTTCTCTCTCTCCTCCATTGTTGCTGAGCTCAAAACCTTGAGGATCTCCCTCCCCATCCAACCAATCTTGTCCAAACTTTGAGGAGTGGTGGAGGAGACCCTGATCTATAGTTCTACCAAGAGAGATTTCACCAATATCATCTAGTCCTTAGTGGATCTTGGAGTTAGGGTTCCTATGGTGGGATCTTGGAAGAAGAGCTCCTATGGAGGCTAGCTTGGAGTTGTGCTAGCCCCATAGGGTGTTGGGAGCCTCTGGTGTTTGTGGAGCTCTCCCCAACCTTGTGAAGGAACCGCCACCTCGATCGGCTACTTAGTGGAGAAGGGGAAGCTCCTTAGTGGGGCTTTCTCGATGAACAAGGTGAGGCATGTGTGGTCGTTGAGCCTTCGTGGTTCACACCTGCTCAATGCAGACGTACTTCCTTTTGTGGGAGGAACTACAGGAAACAAACCTCGCCTCGTCTCCGCTACACCGGTTGTCCCGCTCCCTCTCTCTTACTATCTTGTTCGGTTCCTATACCCGTGCATCACATAGGCTCATAATAGGATCACCCTTATCATCAAAGTTGCCACCTTTACTTCTGCATCGCGCCTAAAATTGAAAAAGCTATAAAACATGTTTAGCGACCATTCACCCCCCTCTTGTTCGCTAACGATCCATTCAATTGGTATCAGAGCCAGGTTCTTGCTCGGGCTTTACCACCTAAGAAATGGACGAACAGGAGGCGGTTGGGAATGGGTCCCTTACCGGTGGGAAACCACCTCCACCATCAAACACCGATAGCACAACGGCTACCTTGGATGACCTCAAGAAATTGGAGCTATCCATCGTAAGCCAAATGAAGGCTATGATGATGGAGTTGGTTGTTCCAAAACCAAACCCCTCCATAGATCCTAAGGAAAGTGCCAAGAATCCTCCACCAAAAGCTAATCCATTTCCCCTTGTTGTCTTTGTCGCTCAATCGACTAAAGTCCCTCAAGAGAAGGATCTTGGGGAAATCGGCACTTCATCAAAAGGGAAGGAGGAACCACCGGTTGCGGAACATTTAAGGGCCGGGTAATCATGCGGTGCCACCACCAAGTGATTACACCATAAATGTTCCAATTCCTATGCCTCATATTTTGTCTCATGGTTCACCACCGCTACTTGAATCCAATAGCTTTGAAAATTGGCAATTCTTAATGCGTTCTCATGTGCGCAGCGCTTCCACCGAGCTATGGCGCATCATTGAGGAAGGTTACTCACCACGAGACCCATGAAACTTGACAAGAATAGAAGTGGTGGATGACCAACTCAACGCCACCACCATCAACATGATCCACATGGCCATCACACCCAAGGACCGCGCTCACATCCGCTCTCTCAAGACCGCCAAAGAAGTGTGGGATAAACTCGACAAGCTCTTCCACGGAAATGAGAGCATTCAAAGCTCTCGTTTCGATGAAGTGAACAACATGGCCGACAACTTCGTCATGGTTGAGGGAGAATCTCCCGAAGAGATGTAATGACGCCTCATAGCTCTTATCGTGCAAATGCAAGATCTTGGAGCAACTTTTGTGGATGACCATTGGATCAAAAGAAAGTTCTACAACGCTCTCCTCCCTTATGAGGAAGTCAAGTTGATGGCCATCCGCCAAAATGCCTCCTTCCGTGCTATGACATCCGATGAAGTCCTTAGCAAAGTCATCGCTTTGGACATCTCCAAGAAGAATGTGGAGGATCTTGTTGCACGTGCTCACGACACCCGCAAGCCCAACCTCGCTTTGAAGATGAGAGAATAAGAAGCTAGTGAAAGTGATGAGGATCCCATGAAGTGGGGTCCGGAAGATCTGAAGACCAACTATCATGAACACATGGCTCTCGCCGCCAAGAACTTTTGGGATGGGAACAAGACTAGAAGCTGTTGCGGTCAGAAACCCACCAGCGGGCAGCGACTGGCAACACCGTAGAGCCGGGAACAACTCAGGGCTGCGGCTGGCCCCGGTCCCTCAGAGCGACGGCCCGCAAAGCCTTCTGGTCACACGTCCGATGGCTGTCGCAAGGGCGTGCCACCTGACCTATACCTGGTCGGGAAGGTGTTGGATGATGCCTCGCTTAGTTTCCTGCATGGCATACACGTAAACGTTAAATACGAGCCTCGATCGGCTCTCGAGGTTGTCCTGTGAATCGGCTCAAAGAGCCGATCCACCCATGATTCGTACGAGGTGTACGAATATATGGTGGTCCTGCTTGATCAAGATAAAGCTAAAGCGATCTACGACGATTTAGGGTTTTCACCGCATAATCGGATCATCCTACTCACGATTGGGCCTCGCGCTCGCGTACGGTGATCGTAAGCTGATCCTAGACAGGGCCTAAAAACCAACACGAGGTTGATCCCGGAACATCCTGTCTAGGGCTAGCAAACTACACCCTACACGCCGCTGGATCCTCCAACCCTTTGTAAGGCCTAACTATTGCGGATATTAAACTAAATCCTTGAAGAACAAGGAGCAACCGTAACGGATCGGATCTACTAAACAATGATCAAGCGGGGTGCCGCCCTACACCTAAGATAGGTGTAAGGGCGGCTAGATGTATAAGGGTTGCACTACGACAACATATGATACGAAGAACAATGCTAACCCTAACACATCTAAGATAACTACGTTGCTCGCCATCAAAAAGGCTTCAGCACGAGCAACGCATGAACAACGTAATAAGCTCGTGCTGCCTAGATCGCAAGATGCGATCTAGGCAGCATGGTGCTTACCGGAAGAAACCCTCGAGACGAAGGAGTTGGCGATGCGCCGAGATTGGTTTGTGTTGAACGTTGGTTGTTGTTTATTCCATAAACCCTAGATACATATTTATAGTCCAGGGGACTTTCTAATTCAGGTGTGCACCTAACCGTGCACGGGTAAAACTCTAACTCCTAACCGACACGTATCCTACTATGGTACAGATACACGGGCAAGCTAGCCCAAACTTTGCATGTAAGACCGGTTCACGTATTTCTTCCGCATATAATCTTCAAGCCCATCTTGATCGCGGCCCACCTCTGACTCGGTCAAATTCTGGTGATAACACAGGCCCCCCTGGTTTTGGAAATGACATTTCCAAAATCATTACGCTTTCTTTCGTCGGGTCATGTCGTGGCAGAGCAGGACTGCCGCAGTATCCTTCATTACGATGCCTTGCCTCTTCCACTTCTCCGCGTGGCCTGCGAAATTTTCTCGTTGGGCACAACTTCCTCGGAAGCTCGCTGTGGCATTGAATCTCCCTCATATCCCCTTTATTTAACCGTTCTACACAGTTTGCTTCTTCATCCCCTTCGCATTAGCACCCAAAAAACCCTCCTGCGCCACCATGTCTTCTTCCTCCTCATCCTCCTCCGGTCTTTCCTATGGGTCCTCCTCCTCCCGCGAGACGCCGGAGGACATCCGCGCCCCAGAAAAATGGGACCAGGAAGACCACGCCTCCTCCATCTGGTCCGAGGACGACCAGTCCTTGACCAGCGGGGATGAAGATCTCCGAGTTCCTCGCCGACGGGAAGCTGGAGTCGGAAGCGAGGATGACCGGTTCCCCCGGGACGGCTGCCCCTCCTCCGAAGAAGAGGAGGAGGAAGACGACGACGACTCCCTCGAGGGCTACCCGCCGGCGAAACGCCTCCGCATGTGGTGGGACGACGACAGCGGCGACGATGAAGAGGAGGATGAAGCTCCCGTAGAGGGCTACGGGAGCGAGCGACGAGGAGCCCATCGGCGGTAGTGCCGATGAGAGCTCCGAGGATGACGACGAGGGCAGCGATGGCCCGTAGATTAGGATCTACTAGTGTAGGCCTAGCAGTAGTAGATTGGTCAATAGACCCTTCTTTTGTTCTTCCTTCTTTGAGCAATCGGCTCTTTCTTTGTAAGAAATCCTGTTCATTAATGAAGAAGTTTCCCCAATTTGATTTTGCCGATTTCTTTTAAACCGATTCTCAATGAGCCGATGGCAACGCATCGGTCTCTCATAATCCACCCTTCATCTCTTCGACCACGGGGTGACTGCAATCTTGGTCAAAGCTAAATAAGCCGATGTCAGCGCATCAAGCCTTCATGATCTATCCTTCATCCTTTCGATCAATGAGTTTGAGTTCCGCCGGATCACCACCCTTGACGAAAATCGCGGCGCAGGACTAGCCGATGGCCACCCAATCGGCTTTCAAAAACAGAGCATCCACCAGGCCAGCTGCCCCCCGAGTCTCAGTCAAGGCGAAACAGAGACGAGGGCACGACCTGGGCTAGATCATGTCTGAGAGAACTATCATGCAGAGCCAGCCAGAGCCGATCACCCCTCCTCCATTGAAAGTCGATATTGCAAATGATCACACAACGGCTCAGAAGTAGAACTCCTCTGACACAGAGCTGGAGATCCTTGTGTTTTGCACATGCTACTGGTAGATCCCATAAAATTTGTGCTAGAGTCGATGGCCGTGCATCGGCTTTGTCCCTTACATATCATGCGAAATATATTTTTTTTTTACGGGCCGATTTTTCTATCGGCCCCCAATATCTCACTGCACATGTATCGCACATGCTCATCTGATTAGGTGCCCCCCGAGCCGATTCTGTCAGGGAACTGCTGAAATCGGCTCTGTGGTTAGCCAAGGCGCTATGTGTGAACGTCGGCCCGGTTAAGAACAGTGTTGACTTCTTCCAGCCCATCAGCCGACGCAAACCCATTGCCTCATTGTCCATTAGGCTGGCGCTGACCCTAAACAGAATGGATGGTGAGGATAATTTTGGGCCGATTGCTGGAATCGGCCTCCACGTTGCTTGCTCGATGAAGGTTTTTGCAATGTTCCTCCATAAATCCTTGGGGCCGATCACCTGGATCGGCATCGCCACGTTCGTCCATCGATGTTTGCTTTTGTTACACGGTCAGGCCGGTGGATAAAACCAACCTAGCCCCATCCTGTGTCACGTTGATGTGCTCGCAGTCGTCGAAATTGGGTGCCTCGTGTAATCCTGGAGCACCAAACTCCGTTGGAAGGACGAGCACCATGTTTGTGCCAGCCGATGTCTCATCATCGGCTTTCCTTTGCTTGGGGCGCCACTCCATTTTTCGTGGTCGACCCTCTTCATCCAGGGTTCGGCTGGATCTTTGCGGCCGGATCGGGTCGCGCCTTCCTTAGCGTGTGCGGGTATAACCTTTCGGCTTCCTCCAAGCCGCGCAATCGCTGAACCCTACGCTTTTGGGAACGGCTGAGTCCATCGGGGCACCACCTTGGCCGGTGGTACCTGTCTTCTTCTTCTTCTCCCTCGTCTTCCAAATCCTCAAGATCTTCCATCCGAGGGGACTCAGCGCGTTTGCTTCGAGGCGGGAGAGGCCCTAGACGCTTGAACACGGACACGTTAGCTGCATCCTTCTTCTTTTGTTTGCATTCCGGGCAGTTGCCGATTGTAGGCAATCGGCTCATTCCTGAATCCCGGCGAGTGTCCGAAGAAGGGGCGGTCCCGGTGCCTATCCTTGTCGTCTTGCTCCCTCGACTTTTCCTTGGCGTGGCGCTCATATCGCTCCTCGTCACGATCATGCCGACGACGTCTCCTGTCGTCCCTAGCCAGACGATCTTTTTCATCATCGTCGTTGTATCGCCGGCGTTGGTCGTGTTGACCCACATACTTGTTGAGGAGGTGATCAGAGAGAGGTCGCTGATATCTTATGTTCTTCACTTCTCCCTCTGTGACGTAGCGCTTGCCGTCATGGCGGAGCCGATCGCGTGGAGCGGCTTCCTCTGTGTCTTTGCTATGAGAGCAGGCTGCCCTCATCTCCGTCCTTACCGAGTGGTGCCCGGGTCCCACCATGTTGATATTGCACGAGAGATCCGGCTGGCACCCTCCATGGTAAGTATACTCCACCATATTAACGGCGGGGAAGGGGTGTGTGTCGACCTTCATGGCGTACTTGGTTGAAAATTAGCCGCCCTTTTTCTATCGCCATTTGGATCTGCCGACGCCACACCCTGCGGTCGTTGGTGGCGTGGGTGAACGTGTTATGCCACTTGCGGTATGGCTTTCCGTTCAGCTCTTGCACCGTGGGGATCTTGTGGCCTTCGGGTACCTTTAGCTGCTTCTCCGTGAGTAAGAGGTCGAAAATCTGCTCAGCTTTGGTCACGTCGAAGTCGAACCCTTTTGGAGGACCTTGTGGCTTAACCCACTTGCAGGACACGGGGCCTGCCGCCCGAGTCCATTCAGCCACTGCTACCTCTCGATCTCCCGCAGCACCTTCATCCTCGTCTGCCTCAACCAGGACCACCGCACGCTTGAATTTGTCCTGGTAAACATCCGGGTGGCGCTCGTTCATATGCCGACGGCTTACGCACCATGTGCGCCAATGAAGGGTAGTCTGCTTGGGAGGCCACGTCCTTGATCGATGATGAGAGACCCACCACCGCCAACTCGATCGCTTCTTTTTCACTTACGTGAACCGAATAGCATCGGTTCCTAACGGTCTCGAAGCGCTGGATGTATTCGACACCTGTTTCCCCGCGCTTCGTCGTACTTGTGCTAGATCGGCAATACCAGCCTCGGAAGCCTCCGAGTGATACTGTATGTGGAGCTGCTCTTCCAACTGCTTCCAAGTCCGGATTGAGTTCGGTGGCGGCGATGTGTACCACCCGAAAGCCGATCTGTGAGGGATCGTGCGAAGAACCTCACACGCAGCTCGTCCGAGGCTGAGATCGTGCCCAGCTGTGCCAAATATCGGCTCACATGCTCGATGGAGCTGGAACCATCCGATCCACTAAACTTTGTGAAGTCAGGGAGCCGATATTTGGGTGGTAGCGGGATCAATTCGTACTCGTTGGGGTACGGCTTGGTATAGCCGATTGTCCTCCTTTTCGGCATCATGCCGAATTGGACTTTCAGAACTGTACAAATCTGATCCGCGGTGATGGCTGAAGGTGTCGAACCCTGAAGATTCGCCGGGGTGGCATACTTAGCCAGCCATGCTTGCTTTTCCAGTTCTGAGCCAAGCTGCAGGAGCTGAGCTGCGGAGGTTTGTCGGAGTGGCGTACTTAGCTAGCCACGTCCGCTTCTCAAGATGCTGTTGCCGGCGATACGTCTCCGACGTATCGATAATTTCTTATGTTCTATGCCATATTATTGATGATACCTACATGTTTTATGCACACTTTATGTCATATTCGTGCATTTTCCGGAACTAACCTATTAACAAGATGCCGAAGTGCCAGTTCCTGTTTTCTGCTGTTTTTGGTTTCAGAAATCCTAGTAACGAAATATTCTCGGAATTGGACGAAACGAAGACCCAGGGGCCTATTTTTCCACGGAGCTTCCAGAAGACCGAAGAACATATGAAGTGGGGCCACGAGGTGGCGACACCACATGGCGGCGCGGCCAAGGGGGGCCCGCGCCGCCCTGTGGTGTGGGCCCCTCGTCAGGCCCCCGACTCTGCCCTTCCGCCTACTTAAAGCCTCCGTCGCGAAACCCCGATGCGAAAAACCACGATACGGAAAACCTTGTCGAGACGCCGCCGCCGCCGATCCCATCTCGGGGATTCGGAGATCTCCTCCGGCACCCTGCCGGAGAGGGGATTCATCTCCCGGAGGACTCTACACCGCCATGGTCGCCTCCGGAGTGATGAGTGAGTAGTTCACCCCTGGACTATGGGTCCATAGCGGTAGCTAGATGGTTGTCTTCTCCTCATTGTGCTTCATTGTTGGATCTTGTGAGCTGCCTAACATGATTAAGATCATCTATCTCGTAATTCTATATGTTGTGTTTGTCGGGATCCGATGGATAGAGAATACCATGTCATGTTAATTATCAAGTTATTACATATGTGTTGTTTATGATCTTGCATGCTCTCCAGTTACTAGTAGAGGCTCGGCCAAGTTTTTGCTTTTAACTCCAAGAGGGAGTATTTATGCTCGATAGTGGGTTCATGCCTGCATTGACACCGGGACAGAGTGACAGAAAGTTCTAAGGTTGTGTTGTCTTGTTGCCACTAGGGATAAAACATTGGCGCTATGTCCGAGGATGTAGTTGTTGATTACATTACGCACCATACTTAATGCAATTGTCCGTTGCTTTGCAACTTAATACTGGAAGGGGTTCGGACGATAACTCTGAAGGTGGACTTTTTAGGCATAGATGCGGTTGGATGGCGGTCTATGTACTTTGTCGTAATGCCCAATTAAATCTCACTATACTTATCATGTCATGTATGTGCATTGTTATGCCCTCTCTATTTGTCAATTGCCCGACTGTAATTTGTTCACCCAACATGCTTTTATCTTATGGGAGAGACACCTCTAGTGAACTGTGGACCCCGGTCCATTCTTTTAATACTGAAATACAAATCTGTCTGCAATACTTGTTTTACTTGTTTTCTCTGCAAACAATCATCTTCCACACAATACGGTTAACCCTTTGTTACAGCAAGCCGGTGAGATTGACAACCTCACTCGTTTCGTTGGGGCAAAGTACTTTGGTTGTGTTGTGCAGGTTCCACGTTGGCGCCGGAATCTCTGGTGTTGCGCCGCACTACATCCGCCGCCATCAACCTTCAACGTGCTTCTTGACTCCTACTGGTTCGATTAAACCTTGGTTTCTTACTGAGGGAAACTTGCCGCTGTGCGCATCACACCTTCCTCTTGGGGTTCCCAACGGACGTGTCAACTACACGCATCAAGCAAATTTATGGCGCCGTTGCCGGGGAGATCAAGACACGCTGCAAGGGGAGTCTCCACTTCTCAATCTCTTTACTTTGTTTTTGTCTTGCTTTATTTTATTTACTTTCTTGTTTGCTGCATCATATCAAAACACAAAAAAATTAGTTGCTAGCTTTACTTTATTTGCTATCTTGTTTGCTATATCAAAAACACAAAAAAATTAGTTACTTGTTTTACTTTACTTAATATCATGCATGTTTTTATTTCACTAGTTAAGCATAATGGAAAACAACAAAAATATGAGAGATCTTTATGAACTTTATCTTGAATTAGGACATGATGTGTTTGAAGAGAGAATTAAAAAACCCATGGAACTTTATATGCATGCTAATGGGAATGTTATTACTATGGATGCTTTGAACACACCATTGTTGCTAATGCTATGGAAAATTCTAAGCTTGGGGAAGCTGGCTCTGATGAGCATGATCTTTTTAGTCCCCCAAGCATTGAGGAGAAATTTTTCTTTTATGATTATAATATGCCTCCTATATGTGATGATAGCCACTTTGTTGAATTTGCTCCCACTACAACTAATAAAATTGATTATGCTTACGTGGAGAGTAATAATTTTATGCATGAGACTTATGATAAGAATGCTTTATGTGATAGTTACATTCTTGAGTTTGCTCATGATGCTACTGAAAATTATTATGAGAGAGGAAAATATGGTTGTAGAAATTTTCATGTTACTAAAACACCTCTCTATGTGCTTGAAATTTTTGAAGCTACACTTGTTTTATCTTCCTATGCTTGTTACTTTGCTCTTCATGAACTTGTTTATTTACAAGATTCCTATGCATAGGAAGCATTTTAGACTTAAATGTGTTTTAAATTTGCCCCTTGATGCTCTCTTTTGCTTCAAATACTATTTCTTGCGGGTGCATCATTAAAATTGCTGAGCCCATCTTAATGGCTATAAAGAAAGAACTTCTTGGGAGATAACCCATGTGTTATTTTGCTACAGTATTTTGTTTTATATTTGTGTCTTGGAAGTTGTTTACTACTGTAGCAACCTCTCCTTATCTTAGTTTTATGTTTTGTTGTGCCAAGTAAAGTCTTTGATAGAAAAGTAAGTACTAGATTTGGATTACTGCGCAGTTCCAGATTTCTTTGCTTGTCACGAATCTGGGTCTATCTCTCTGTAGGTAGCTCAGAAAATTAAGCCAATTTACGAGCATGATCCTCAGATATGTACGCAACTTTCATTCAATTTGAGCATTTTCGTTTGAGCAAGTCTGGTGGCCTAATAAAATCCATCTTTACGGACTGTTCTGTTTTGACAGATTCTGTCTTTTATTTCGCATTGCCTCTTTTGCTATGTTGGATGAATTTCTTTGATCCACTAATGTCCAGTAGCTTTATGCAATGTCCAGAAGTGTTAAGAATGATTGTGTCACCTCTGAACATGTGAATTTTTATTATGCACTAACCCTCTAATGAGTTGTTTCGAGTTTGGTGTGGAGGAAGTTTTCAAGGATCAAGAGAGGAGTATGATGCAATATGATCAAGGAGAGTGAAAGCTCTAAGCTTGGGGATGCCCCGGTGGTTCACCCCTGCATATTCTAAGAAGACTCAAGCGTCTAAGCTTGGGGATGCCCAAGGCATCCCCTTCTTCATCGACAACATTATCGGGTTCCTCCCCGAAACTATATTTTTATTCCGTCACATCTTATGTATTTTGCTTGGAGCGTCGGTTTGTTTTTGTTTTTTTGTTTTGTTTGAATAAAATGGATCCTAGCATTCACTTTGTGGGAGAGAGACACGCTCCGCTGTAGCATATGGACAAATATGTCCTTAGGCTCTACTCATAGTATTCATGGCGAAGTTTCATCTTCGTTAAATTGTTATATGGTTGGAATTGGAAAATGATACATGTAGTAACTCTAAAATGTCTTGGATAATTTGATACTTGGCAATTGTTGTGCTCATGTTTAAGCTCTTGCATCATATACTTTGCACCCATTAATGAAGAAATACTTAGAGCTTGCTAATTTGGTTTGCATATTTGGTTTCTCTAGAGTCTAGATAACATCTAGTATTGAGTTTTGAACAACAAGGAAGACGGTATGGAGTCTTATAATGTTTACCATATGTCTTTTATGTGAGTTTTGCTGTACCGTTCATCCTTGTGTTTGTTTCAAATAACCTTGCTAGCCTAAACCTTGTATCGAGAGGGAATACTTCTCATGCATCCAAAATCCTTGAGCCAACTACTATGCCATTTGTGTCCACCATACCTACCTACTACATGGTATTTATCCGCCATTCCAAAGTAAATTGCTTGAGTGCTACCTTTAAAATTCCATCATTCACCTTTGCAATATATAGCTCATGGGACAAATAGCTTAAAAACTATTGTGGTATTGAATATGTACTTATGCACTTTATCTCTTATTAAGTTGCTTGTTGAGCGATAACCATGTTTACGGGGACGCCATCAACTATTCTTTGTTGGATATCATGTGAGTTGCTATGCATGTCCGTCTTGTCCGAAGCAAGAGAGATCTACCACCTTCATGGTTGGAGCATGCATATTGTTAGAGAAGAACTTTGGGCCGCTAACTAAAGCCATGATTCATGGTGGAAGTTTCGGTTTGGACATATATCCTCAATCTCATATGAGAATAATAATTGTTGCCACATGCTTATGCATTAAAGAGGAGTCCATTATCTCGTTGTCCATGTTGTCCCGGTATGGATGTCTAAGTTGAGAATAATCAAAAGCGAGAAATCCAAAATGCGAGCTTTCACCTTAGACCTTTGTACGAGCGGCATGGAGGTACCCCATTGTGACACTTGGTCAAAACATGTGCATTGCAAAGATCCGGTAGTCCAAGTTAATTAGGACAAGGTGCGGGCACTATTAGTATACTATGCATGAGACTTGCAACTTGTAAGATATAATGTACATAACTCATATGCTTTATTACTACCGTTGACAAAATTGTTTCATGCTTTCAAAATAAAAGCTCTAGCACAAATATAGCAATCGATGCTTTCCTCTTTGAAGGACCATTCTCTTTACTTTTATGTTGAGTCAGTTCACCTATTTCTCTCCACCTCAAGAAGCAAACACTTGTGTGAACTGTGCATTGATTCCTACATACTTGCGTATTGTACTTGTTATATTACTCTATGTTGACAATTATCCATGAGATATACATGTTACAAGTTGAAAGCAACCGCTGAAACTTAATCTTCCTTTGTGTTGCTTCAATACCTTTACTTTGATTTATTGCTTTATGAGTTAACTCTTATGTAAGGCTTATTGATGCTTGTCTTGAAGTACTATTCATGAAAAGTCTTTGCTTTATGATTCACTTGTTTACTCATGACATTACCATTGTTTTGATCGCTGCATTCACTACATATGTTTACAAATAGTATGATCAAAGTTATGATGGCATATCACTTCAGAAATTATCTTTGTTATCGTTTTACCTGCTCGGGACGAGCGAAACTAAGCTTGGGGATGCTTGATACGTCTCCGACGTATCGATAATTTCTTATGTTCTATGTCATATTATTGATGATACCTACATGTTTTATGCACACTTTATGTCATATTCGTGCATTTTCCGGAACTAACCTATTAACAAGATGCCGAAGTGCCGGTTCTCGTTTTCTCGCTGTTTTTGGTTTCGAAATCCTAGTAACGAAATATTCTCGGAATTGGACGAAACGAAGACCCGGGGGCCTATTTTTCCACGGAGCTTCCGGAAGACCGAAGAACATATGAAGTGGGGCCACGAGGTGGCGACACCACATGGCGGCGCGGCCAAGGGGGCCCGCGCCGCCGTGGTGTGGGCCCTCGTCGGGCCCCGACTCGCCCTTCCGCCTACTTAAAGCCTCCGTCGCGAAACCCACGATGCGAAAAACCACGATACGGAAAACCTTGCGAGACGCCGCCGCCGCCGATCCCATCTCGGGGGATTACGGAGATCTCCTCCGGCACCCTGCCGGAGAGGGGATTCATCTCCCGGAGGACTCTACACCGCCATGGTCGCCTCCGGAGTGATTAGTGAGTAGTTCACCCCTGGACTATGGGTCCATAGCGATAGCTAGATGGTTGTCTTCTCCTCATTGTGCTTCATTGTTGGATCTTGTGAGCTGCCTAACATGATCAAGATCATCTATCCGTAATTCTATATGTTGTGTTTGTCGGGATCCGATGGATAGAGAATACCATGTCATGTTAATTATCAAGTTATTACATATGTGTTGTTTATGATCTTGCATGCTCTCCGTTACTAGTAGAGGCTCGGCCAAGTTTTTGCTTTTAACTCCAAGAGGGAGTATTTATGCTCGATAGTGGGTTCATGCCTGCATTGACACCAGGACGATGTGACGAAAGTTCTAAGGTTGTGTTGTGCTGTTGCCACTAGGGATAAAACATTGGCGCTATGTCCGAGGATGTAGTTGTTGATTACATTACGCACCATACTTAATGCAATTGTCCGTTGCTTTGCAACTTAATACTGGAAGGGGTTCGGACGATAACTCTGAAGGTGGACTTTTTAGGCATAGATGCGGTTGGATGGCGGTCTATGTACTTTGTCGTAATGCCCAATTAAATCTCACTATACTTATCATGTCATGTATGTGCATTGTTATGCCCTCTCTATTTGTCAATTGCCCGACTGTAATTTGTTCACCCAACATGCTTTTATCTTATGGGAGAGACACCTCTAGTGAGCTGTGGACCCCGGTCCATTCTTTTAATACTGAAATACAAATCTCTTTGCAATACTTGTTTCTATCGTTTTCTCTCGCAAACAATCATCTTCCACACAATACGGTTAACCCTTTGTTACAGCAAGCCGGTGAGATTGACAACCTCACTCGTTTCGTTGGGGCAAAGTACTTTGGTTGTGTTGTGCAGGTTCCACGTTGGCGCCGGAATCTCCGGTGTTGCGCCGCACTACATCCCGCCGCCATCAACCTTCAACGTGCTTCTTGACTCCTACTGGTTCGATTAAACCTTGGTTTCTTACTGAGGGAAACTTGCCGCTGTGCGCATCACACCTTCCTCTTGGGGTTCCCAACGGACGTGTCAACTACACGCATCACCGACGTTCCTCCTGCTTTTCCAGAAGTCCCTGCCGTCGCAGCCTGGTTCGAGAGTGCCCAGTTGCTGCAGTCTGGCACGTATGCGCACGTGTATCCGTGCGGGATCTCCTTGGGCGCCTCATGTAGGAATTGGTAGTCACTAGGGTCACCACCAATCTTGTAGACGACGTATGCCGATGAGTTCGGCACTTCTGGTGCTGCCAACGCGAACGGCAGCGGTGGACGGGGCTGGAGTGGCATCTCTCCTTGGTAAGTCCCCAGAGCTGGTCCTGACGGAGAGTACTGGTGGCTCATGATTTCCTGGATCACGCGCAGAGCGACACGCTCCAAAGTGTTCACCGGGCTCTCGAGTGGCGGTGCGGCGAATGAGCCACCATGAAGTTGATCTCCCGACGCGGCGACCCGGTGCGTTCTTCGACGGGGAGGACAGGTCTACTCCATCGAGCGCGCCTTCGGTGAGAACCCCTTCCACCTGATGCCATGGGAGCGGGTTCTGTGGAAAGAGCCGATGAGGTCGGCTTCGAGGACTGCCTTGATCTCGGCATGCTTCTTCTTGAGCTCGTCAGTCAGATCCTCGTACTTGACCGGAGTGCTTTCCTCCATCTCGGATGTAGATGGCGATGCGGTGGATGCCGAAGATCGTCCCACCGGGCGTGCCAGAATGTGTTGCGGTCAGAAACCCACCGGCGGGCAGCGACTGGCAACACCGTAGAGCCGGGAACAACTCAGGGCTGCGGCTGGCCCCGGTCCCTCAGAGCGACGGCCCGCAAAGCCTTCCGGTCACACGTCCGATGCTGTCGCAAGGGCGTGCCACCTGACCTATACCTGGTCGGGAAGGTGTTGGATGATGCCTCGCTTAGTTTCCTGCATGGCATACACGTAAACGTTAAATACGAGCCTCGATCGGCTCTCGAGGTTGTCTCGTGAATCGGCTCAAAGAGCCGATCCACCCATGATTCGTACGAGGTGTACGAATATATGGTGGTCCTGCTTGATCAAGATAAAGCTAAAGCGATCTACGATGATTTAGGGTTTTCACCGCATAATCGGATCATCCTACTCACGATTGGGCCTCGCGCTCGCGTACGGTGATCGTAAGCCGATCCTAGACAGGGCCTAAAAACCAACACGAGGTTGATCCCCGGAACATCCTGTCTAGGGCTAGCAAACTACACCCTACACGCCGCTGGATCCTCCAACCCTTTGTAAGGCCTAACTATTGCGGATATTAAACTAAATCCTTGAAGAACAAGGAGCAACCGTAACGGATCGGATCTACTAAACAATGATCAAGCGGGGTGCCGCCCTACACCTAAGATAGGTGTAAGGGCGGCTAGATGTATAAGGGTTGCACTACGACAGCATATGATACGAAGAACAATGCTAACCCTAACACATCTAAGATAACTACGTTGCTCGCCATCAAAAAGGTTTCAGCACGAGCAACGCATGAACAACGTAATAAGCTCGTGCTGCCTAGATCGCAAGATGCGATCTAGGCAGACATGGTGCTTACCGGAAGAAACCCTCGAGACGAAGGAGTTGGCGATGCGCCGAGATTGGTTTGTGTTGAACGTTGGTTGTTGTTTATTCCATAAACCCTAGATACATATTTATAGTCCAGGGGACTTTCTAATTCAGGTGTGCACCTAACCGTGCACGGGTAAAACTCTAACTCCTAACCGACACGTATCCTACTATGGTACAGATACACGGGCAAGCTAGCCCAAACTTTGCATGTAAGGCCGGTTCACGTATTTCTTCCGCATATAATCTTCAAGCCCATCTTGATCGCGGCCCACCTCTGACTCGGTCAAATTCTGGTGATAACAGAAGCTCAGGGCCAAGAGGAAGCTCAAGATACTCGCCTCTTGACTCTCCAAGAAATTTCTCCAAGAGCCCAAGGGAAGGGCAAAGGGGGAGAATGTGCTACAATTGCGGCGACAAAAGTCACTTCGTCGTGGATTGTATCTATGAGAGAAGGGAAGACAATGGTGGAAGGCTCGTACGCAAGGACAAGTTCAAATCCCTTACTCCAAGTTCTCCTCAAATCCCGGTGACGCCAAGGTCTCCTTCACCAAGAAGCCTAGAGCTTTCATCATCCGTGAGGAGTATTCCTCCGATGAAGGTGAAGAACGTGAAGACAAGAGCACGAACAAGGAGGAAGAGGGAGTGGCCGACATCGCCATCTCCACTCCCTCCAACTCCCTCTTCGACTCTCCTAATGAGAACCTCGTCGCCAATAACTCCCGTTGCCTTATGGAAAGGTATCGTCGGAGGTAGCATCCTCTTCCAAACCTACATCTTCATCTAATGCTTTATCTATGGATGATGCCACTAGTCTTACCATTAAGCGTGATATTGTGGGTTTGGATGCTTTTCTCACTAACATGCAAGGGGATACCAAGACCGATGTTGAGTCCTTCATGACTCAACTTGGTGCGGCTCAAGATCTTCTAGAGGAAAAGGAGAGGCTTGAGAGGGATGCGGCAAATGAGATTTCCTCTCTCACTCAAGCTCATGAGGAGGAGCAAAACTTGCGCATGTCTCTTGAAGCAAGTGTTATTACCCTTGAAGTCTCTAACGATGCTATCATCTCCCAACTCACCAAGGATCGAGATAATGCTCTTGCATTGGTGGGTGAGCTGAAGAAGGATAAGCTTTCTCTTGAAGATGACCACGATAAGTTACTTGAGGAATTTGGAATCCTCACCAAGGACTACAAATCCTTGGAGAGTAAATTTGCAATTCTTTCTAAGTCAAGTGATCATCCTCAAGGCGGGGAAGCTCACAAGGAGAAATAAGTTGAAGTGCCTAACTCTTGTTGTGATGAGCTTGTAGATCAAGTTGCCTCTTTGAAAAGGCATAATGCAATGCTATTGGAGGTCAATTCCCTCCAAGAACCAGCCTTGGATGAGTACGTACTATCGTTTGAGCAAGGAGAAGGTGCCGTGTTGCAATCATGAAGAAGAGATCGCAGCTCTCGAGAAGAACAAGGCCAAGCTCTTGGAGTTGAATGGCATGCAAAATGAGTCCTTGATGGAGTGGATCCGCTTGAGCAAAGAGAAGGTCACTTGTTGTGATCATGAGGATGAGATTGCCACCTTGAAGAGGAGCAATGCCAAGCTCATGGAGATCAAATCCATGCAAGAGGAAGCCTTGAAGGAGTACTTTCCCTTGAGAAAGGACCGTGTTTGTTGCAATCATGAAGATGACATCGCCACGTTGGAGAGCCACACGTGCTTAATCTTAAAGATGAACTCTCTCCAAGAAGATGCACTGAAAGAGCATTTCCGGGTGAACAAGGATAAGGAGGTCCAAGTGTTTGATATCACTCATCCTTTCCCGGAACATGAAGATGAAGTCAATTGTTTGAAGGTCAAGATTGATAGACTCCAAATCCAATCCCAATACTTGGAAGGAGTCATTGAAACTAAAAATGGAGCCAATGAGGGCTCTAGCAATGAAGGAGGTGTGGCTACCAAGCCAAAGAGAAAGATAAGAAGAATGACCAAGAAGAAGAAGAACACCGAGAACACGGGTATCACTCGTGAGGGAGGTGACTCTAGCCCAAGGAGGGGTGGAGTTCCCGATCCCACCACAAGGGGCTATGCCGGTGCTAACAACCCTTCTCATATTCTTTTTTTTATTACGTACTATGGTCATATTCGTGCTCTCTTCGTTGGTCCTTATGAGGAAAATGTTGATTGGACTATTTGGGTTCCCAAACCCCTTGTTACTAACATGATAGGAACCAATGAGAAATCGGTACCTAAATCCAAGACTTGTTTCCTTGTAGGACTATGCTTCCAGTGGTGCTAAATGGGTGGTTGATAGTGAAGCCACTAGTCATATGACCGGAAGCAAGTAAATTCTTGTCGACCTTGAGCCATCACATTCTACCGTATCATATGGCGACAACACAAGCTGAAAGGTATTGGATCTTGGCAAGGTGGTGGTAACACCCGACATCTCACTTGTGAATGTCCTCCTTGTCGAGACCCTTAGTTACAATTTACTTTCCGTTCATCAAATTGCACGCATGGGTCTTTGTACCTTTTTCAATGAACATATGGTGGTCCTCTTGTGGAGCAAGACACTCCATGTAGCCTTTGTTGGATATGTGGAGAGCGGGTTGTATGTTGTTGACTTCTCCGGAAAGACAACTTCATCCGCTCTTTGCCTATTCGTTAAAGGTGATAAGGGTTGGTTATGTCATCGTCGACTACCCCATGTCAACATGAGGACTTTGCAAAGTCTCCACAAGGGGAGCCACATTCTCGGAATAAAAGAAGATGTTTCCTTCTGCAGAGACCGTGTTTGTAGGGCTTGCGTTCAAGGAAAGATGCATGGAGCTCCACACAAGGACAAGACAACCATATCTACTACAAGGTGCTTGAAGCTTGTCCATGTTGATCTCTTTGGTCCGCCATCTCATGAGAGTCTTGGAGGAAAGAAGTATTGCCTCGTCATCATCGATGACTATTCAAGATATTTTTGGGTATTCTTCTTCAAGTACAAGAGTGAGACTCAACGGACCATGATGGAGTTTGCCAACCAAGTTCAACGCAAGTACGACACCACGATCCTCGCAATAAGGAGTGACAATGCAACGGAGTTGAAGAACTACACCTTGGATGACTTCCTCGGCGAAGAAGGCATTCAATATCAGTACTCCTCGCCATATACTACCCAACAAAATGGGGTCTTCTAAAGGAAGAATCAAACATTGATTGAAGCCGCTCGAACCATGATGATGGAGTACAAGTCCAACTATAATTTTTGGGCGGAAGCTATCTCAACCGCTTGCCATGCTACAAATTGCCTCTACTTTCGCAAGGGTTTTGAGAAGACACCATATGAGATCCTAACCCGTAACAAGCCCAATGTTTCCTACTTCAATGTCTTCGGATGCAAGTGCTATGTGATTGTCAAGGACAGGCGGCAAGGCAACGTCCAACTCGAGTTGCGGTCTCCTAGAAGGGGGGGGGGTGATATACGCCAACTAGGTCGGCTACTCCCAGTCGCCGCACACCCCACGCGGGGTTGTTGTGCAGGACCGTTGTGTTTTTTGCTCTATTTCAGTTTTCTTTTTTCTTTTTCTTTTATGTTGTTTCATTTTTTATGTTTGATTTTTTTTATTAAATTCGAACATTTTCAAATTTAGATATTTTCCGAATATGAACATATTTCAAATTTGAACATTTTTGGAACTTAAAATTTTTTATATCTAAATGTTTTTTAATGTGAACATTTTAAGTTTGAAGAATTTTTGAATGTGAGTAGTTGAACAATTTTTAAATTTAAACATTTTTAAAATTGGAACATTTTTTATATTTAACCTTTTTCTTATTTTGAACATCTTTTAAATTTGAAAATTTTAAATTTCAGCAATTTTTTAATCTTACAAGAAAAAGAAACAGAAAAGAAACAGAAAATAAGTAAAAAAAGAAAAGAAAAAGAAAAGGAAAACAGAAAAAAAAGAAAAGAAACAGAAAACAGAAAAAGAAAAAGCTACAGCGCCTAACCGGGCCGGCCCGTACCACGCCCGGGGGTGTGCGGCGCGTGGTAAGTGCCGACCTGGTCGGCGTATAGGGATTCCCTGTAGACCAGGCCACCATGGACTCGCATGGCTTTTTTTCCTCTCTAAAATGGATGGCCAAGCTAGGTAGCAGGCCCAGTTCAGTCTGATCTCCTCCCACCATGATCTCTAAGAACTGTACATAATTGTTTGTATGTCGAGAGATGTATATATAAATACGATTTTTCCACAAATCAAAGTAGGGAGGCTGCCATACCTTACCCAAAGGGTAGCTTCGCCCCTTTTTCGACTTTAAATATTTTTGTTTGATCCTTTTGATACTTTGAACGGCTATGTGCATCTTAGTTGTGCAGATGCTGGGTGTAATACTTAAACTTTTTAAGTAATGAAGCACCCTTTATCAAAATGTATCTGAGTTGGCTGTATGGGTTCGGTTTGACCTTCTTTTGATTTTGAATTCGTCTATCTAATGGTTTACTTTAATTTGATTTGATGCCGGCCTGGCACATGACTGAACCTAAGATGTTGGCATGATCACAATGATATCTTGGATGAATGGGCGAAACTCGATATTGACAATTTTGAAGGGTTGACTTAATCTGATGGTGGAACGAGTTAGAAACAGAGTCTGAAGCGTTGATTCTCTGTAGGTTAATGCGTACTTTGAAAGTCAGAATTGGAAACGGAGAATAAACTACCCAACTGAAAACGACAGTGCTGAATAGTACTACATGGGCTGCAGTTCATTCACTTCATCGTGGCAGGCGGGAGGTCAAATTCGATATTCTGCAGTCATCCCACGCTACACGCTGTCACTGTTGTAGCCTATCCCCATATCCATCAGGGCATGTGCAACGGGGCGACACATTTTGAACGTCGAAACGTGGTCGCTAGCGTTCGTTTGCGTCGCTCCGCCACATATTTTTTTCGCGCGTCCGTTTGCGTTTGGGTGTGTTTCCACCGGGATGACTCATTGTAGATTTGCAACATATTTGAAAGCAAATAAAAGTAGTACATTTGAAAGCATAGAAACTATACAAAGTAGTTCTAGAACCCTAAACTACTTGCTGCCTAACGGGCCGGCCCTGTCGTTGCGTCGCTCCCTCGCATGCTTCTCCGCCGCCTCCCGTGCGGTCGCTATGGCTCGGTGCGCCGCCGCGTCCTCTTGCAAGCACTGCTGCAGCCTCGCGTTGGCGGCGTCGTCCTTGAACGTCTCGAAGGACTCGACTATAGCTCTCTGCTCCGCCACCCTCTCCTCCGGGGTAGGCGCATCAGGATCATCAGAAGACCATGTGTTGTCTTCATCGTCGAACTCCTCATCGGAGCTCGAGGCCGGGGGAGGTGGAGTGGGAGGTGGAAGTGGAGGTGGAGGTGGAGGTGGAGGCGCGGCAGCCTGGCCGCGGCCGGCGCTGCTCATGGTGGCTCCGGTGGAGGCTGAGCGGCAGCGGTGCTACGGTGGAGGTTGTGCGGAGGCTAGGGTTTTGTGGGGAGGAGATGAGATGCTCGCGCCCATGTTTATATAGATCAGAGGCAGGGTGACGGCCGCGGCACGCGTGGCAACACCATTACTTCGTGCGCAGAGGTAGACGACGGCCGCGCGCCACGCGAGGCATCACCATTTATGTGGCCTGCCGAAGCGACGTCTCGGCGCCAGTATGCGGCGGAGAAGACGCATCGACGCGAGCGGACACTTTGCGCGTCCGAGCAGCGTCCGCAGAGACGCATACGAGTGATGGCGTGTATTTCACACGTTCGTTGGGGAACCCCAAGAGGAAGGTATGATGCGCACAGCAGCAAGTTTTCCCTCAGAAAGAAACCAAGGTTTATCGAACCAGGAGGAGCCAAGAAGCACGTTGAAGGTTGATGGCGGCGGGATGTAGTGCGGCGCAACACCGGAGATCCCGGCGCCAACGTGGAACCTGCACAACACAACCAAAGTACTTTGCCCCAACGAAACAGTGAGGTTGTCAATCTCACCGGCTTGCTGTAACAAAGGATTAACCGTATTGTGTGGAAGATGATTGTTTGCAGAGAAAACAGTAAAACAAGTATTGCATCAGATTTGTATTTCAGTATTAAAAGAATGGACCGGGGTCCACAGTTCACTAGAGGTGTCTCTCCCATAAGATAAAAGCATGTTGGGTGAACAAATTACAGTCGGGCAATTGACAAATAGAGAGAGCATAACAATGCACATACATGTCATGATAAGTATAGTGAGATTTAATTGGGCATTACGACAAAGTACATAGACCGCCATCCAACTGCATCTATGCCTAAAAAGTCCACCTTCGAGGTTATCGTCCGAACCCCTTCCGAGTATTAAGTTGCTAACAACGGACAATTGCATTAAGTATGGTGCGTAATGTAATCAATAACTACATCCTCGGACATAGCATCAATGTTTTATCCCTAGTGGCAACGAGCACAACACAACCTTAGAACTTTCACGTCACTTGTCCCGGTGTCAATGCAGGCATGAACCCACTATCGAGCATAAATACTCCCTCTTGGAGTTACTAGCATCAACTTGGCCAGAGCCTCTAGTAATAACGGAGAGCATGCAAGATCATAAACAACACATATGCAATAACTTGATAATTAACATAACATGGTATTCTCTATCCATCGGATCCCGACAAACACAACATAGAGTATTACAGATAGATGATCTTGATCATGTTCGGCAGCTCACAAGATCCAATAATGAAGCACAATGAGGAGAAGACAACCATCTAGCTATTGCTATGGACCCATAGTCCAGGGGTGAACTACTCACTCATCACTCCGGAGGCGACCATGGCGGTGTAGAGTCCTCCGGGAGATGAATCCCCTCTCCGGCAGGGTGCCGGAGGAGATCTCCAGAATCCCCCGAGATGGGATTGGCGGTGGCGGCGTCTCTGGTAGGTTTTCCGTATCGTGGTTTTTTCGCATCAGGGGTTTCGCGACGGAGGCTTTAAGTAGGCGGAAGGGCAGAGTCAGAGGGCTGACGAGGGGCCCACACCACAGGGCGGCGCGGGCCCCTCCTTGGCTGCGCCGCCTTGTGGTCTGGCCACCTCGTGGCCCCACTTCGTATGCTCTTCGGTCTTCTGGAAGGTTCGTGGCAAAATAGGCCCCTGGGTCTTGATTTCGTCCAATTCCGAGAATATTTCGTTACTAGGATTTCTGAAACCAAAAACAGCAGAAAACGAGAAGCGGCACTTCGGCATCTTGTTAATAGGTTAGTTCCAGAAAATGCACGAATATGACATAAAGTGTGCATAAAACATGTAGGTATCATCAATAATATGGCATGGAACATAAGAAATTATCGATACGTCGGAGACGTATCACCGAGGCGCATATTTGGGCCAAGTTTTGCGTCGCCGCGAACGACCCGATCACTTTGCGTCGCCACGATGGAGGAGGTACCAAACACATTTTTCGGCGGCGGACGCAAACGGTCGCTCAGTGCCGTTTGCGTCTCCCCGTTGGAGATGCCCTCAGTCCGTGCGGCCGTTGTGCCGTGTCGTGACAGCATTTGGCTGCAAAACCCTGCCGCGGCAGCAACTTGACAACCGCACGGGCACACCACCCGTGCACAATTTCACATTGTACAGTGCATTTTGACGCATCAAACTAAAATTAATTAGCACAGATGAATGGATAGCCACCAATCCAATCCAATCAACCGGTACGTGCACAGTGCATCTATCGCTACAAGCCTACAAAGTAGCATTGTACTCTATTGCAGTTTGTGCTAGCTCGATCGCGCGACCAAATTCAGTCATCCATGCTATGTAGCAAAACTGGTCGAATCAAATGGCCTGCATCAAAACTGTATTGGTGGAACATTGCAAACTTCTGGATAGAACGGCTAAGGCAGCGGCGCACAACTAGCTGACCCAATTCCGTTTTTCTTACTGTTACTTTTGTGTTCAGCCAGTCCGTGGGGTGATCAATATAGTTATAAACGCGAGAAGCAAATAAAAAAACGTAAATAAAACGCACTGGAGATACAAGATTTTAAAGTGGAAAACCCTCCAACGCAGAGGATAAACAACGGGCGTCAGCCAACAAAACTTCACTGTATCGGAAGTGTTAACAAACGCCGGTGGTTATCTAATAATCTGATAAACCCTAGCCGCGGCTTACAAGATGTATATATAGGCGGTGGCAACGATCTGACCAGCGACGGATCTCGCTCCGCTCGTCAGAAGTTAGCCGCCCTTTAGTATATGAATTTGGATCACAATATAACAAATATTATATAAACCTAAGATCTTTGATAGGGCGATGACGGCGTTGGTGCACTGTTCCCTTCTTGGAGGCGTCGCTTTTGGAGAGTCTGTGTTTCAGGTGTTGTCTTGGTGGTGGATGTATTGTTGTTGCTAGTCCTAGGATAATATGGCGGGACTTTTATTTCTTAGTTTTTGTTGGTTGTGTGCATCCGTACTGCCATTAGGGTGTTGCGTTGTTGTAGAGGCTCGTTGTAATTCATATCTTTTGATATTAATATATTCCCTTTATAAAAAATAAATATTATATATTGCTTATGTCCATAAAAGTATGTCTTAAATTTGTCTAAATTTGGATGCATCTATAAGATATTCTATCATGGACGGAAGAAGTACAGTGCACACGGACGTAGCCGGATCAGGACGGGCAAGGGAGTGGGGCGTGGAGGCGGTTGCGGACTAGGTCAGGCCTACGGCGAAACTAGTGGAGTCAAGGGTGCCAGTGGCGATGAATTTGGAGATGGGAGGGTGCGGTCAGTTGGGTCGTTGTCACGTGGACGATGAAAACATAGACGTGTCCGGCAACACTTATCATCCTAAAATTTGGAAGAGATATAAGGAGGGAGAGAAAATTCAAACATTCGCGGATTTGTAAGGATTGTCGTGCATGTTTCTCATGCATTTGTTTGATGGGTCACTGTCGCAAGTTTATCTAATTTCAGATGTATCTAGACACTCTTTAGTGTATAGATATATCAGAATTTAGACAAATTCCTGACTTTCTTTTATAGACGGTGGGAGTAATCATTTGCAGTATGTACTGCTTCCTTCGTCCCGAAAGAGATGTTACATATTTGTCTAAATTCGGATATATCTATAAACTACATAGTGTCTAGATAAATCAAAATTCAGACAAATCTGCCGCGACATCATTTTTGGGTATTTAATGTTGAATTTACGCCTAAAATAGAAAACAAAACCAGGTTACAACAACAGAGAGAGCATTTGCATAATAAACTGAGAGATTACTTGGTCCATCGCCAAAATGCATGAGAAGCTTCCATTTATTAATTTTATATGCTATAAAAAAAGATCTAGTAGTACTTCATCTACTCCGTAGATAGGTAGGTCCCCGCATGCGCAAGCAAAGTTCGTTAGTTATCGTGAAGTAAGCAAGGAAGGTGCGTGGTGATCACATGCAGGCCACACGTACGTAAGTGCAACATAGAAACGGTCAACATCGATTAATTGTTCAAGCAAGGGAGAAAACCCTCCCGCCGCCTCCCCCAACCCTAGCCCCAACACCCTCCTCCACCCGCCGCCGTCGCCGGTGGCGCCGCTGGGCAAAGCCTCGGTGGCGTGGCAGCGGCGGTGGACCCTCTCCGGCTGCGCCGGGCATCGGCTCGGCCTGGTTTTCGTCTAGGTTCTCGGGAGACGTCATCGTGATGGTGGAGGCGGCGTCTCGTCATAATAAGAGGGCTGGAGCTCGAACCCCATCTCTCGGCAAGGCCACTTGTGACGACGGCGGCGAGCTGCTGGCCAAGTATCCTCCCAGATCTGTGCATCTGGTGAGGGTGGTCTCCCCGAGTGCGGACGATCTTCGACCCCGCTGTGGGGTTTGTGAATTCTGTTTGGAAGTAGGAGAAGTATTGTTGCTGTTGTCTTCCCCTTGGACGGCCGTGGTGGCGAGGGAGAGGAAGAGGATGGCCTCCTTTTTAGGGGTCGCGTGTGCTGTCGCGGCGGCAGTTTTGCATGTGATCTCCTGCCGTGTCAGCAAGCAACGTACAGCAGTAGCTCCAGTAGTTTGTTTGTCCCCAACATACCATGTATCCACCCTTCTTCACGATGTACAATGCAGTAGCCGCACCTAACCAAAATTAATTAGCGCCAAGACAGTCGAGCTACCCCTATAGTGTCACTGTCCACATAGGTCGATGGAGGGAAGCTAATAATTATGTTCTTCTAGAACATGCTTCTAAATAACAGCACAGATTTGGATTAGTTTGGGTGCTACTACGAATTAAGCTGATGGAAAGGAATTGGGCGTCGACGGATCGAGATAGAACTTGCACTCAACCATCAGCAAGTACAGCGCCGCATGCACTATTAACCAATCATGCATCACTGATATTTTGAACTCGGTGGCCCAATCAAATGACTAGATGTCTATATTCTGATGGTATAGCTAGGCTGTTAGGTGCTTGGTGACTTTGGGTGGCTAAATAGGATTAGATCCTTGTTGGATTTCTCTGGTTGTGTCACCATGCTGACACACCAGTGTTCCCTTGGTGATTTCCTTCTGGCTATTCTTCAGTTTGCTTGCACCAAATGGCTTAGTAGCCAGATGATGATACAAACAGGGTTCTACCCTTCTTTGCTTCTGTGATGCATGGGTATGCTTATTGATGAGCAAAACAGGTGTTTGCTCAGGATCATTTGTGTATACCTCACTCCAGCTCCTAGAAAGTGTGTTGAGGTAGAGGGTTTGCTTCTGGTTGATGTGTGAAGCTTGCCCTGCTCCTTCTGCTGGCTTGTGATGCTTGATTTAATTCTGGTGGTTTATAGGAGAGGTTGAACAGCTCTGGCTGTTCTTGCTGTGCTTACCCTTTGGAGACCTGGCGGTGAGCTGCTAGGGTTTCTGGCTGTGAAAATGTTTTATACCATCTAGTACCTTGCTTCCTTGGTCGACAGTACTACCTGGTCACTTTGGTGACTCTCCCTGGCCTTGTGTGCTCTTAAGCATGCAATAGTCCTTGTGTGTTGCCTGTGTGTGTGTGGCTTGGAACTTGAGCTGGGATGGATCAGCTCGGCAGAGTTGTGGTGTTATCCACCAAATTCCATTTCTTCTCTAATCTGCCAAGTGGCATTGCCACTTGGCATAACCAAGGTTTTTGTCTTTGTTGTTTCTTATGCAGGGTTTATGAGGATGATCAAGAAGATCTTCTTCACTTGACGATCAAGAATTCATGAAGACATCTAGCTAGTAGTTTAGATATTTGCACAACTTTGTAATTTTCCTTTTCTCTTTCATTTATTTAATTTCTGTAATGTGTTGTAATCATTATAATTCATAAGAATATTGTAATTGACAATGTATCTTGTGTGATAATCAATAAAGCTCAAAGTTTCTCTAATGAGCTTTAAATATGTGTTGTATTATTCTATATACTTGATTATCTATTTTTTTATTGAATTATCTCAATTTGAATTATATTATATTCAATTGATGTTTGAATTTGAAATTTCAACACAACTTGTTTGAATTCAACCATGCAACTTAAGTTGAGAGGTAGATTGTTCCCCTCTCTTCTCGAAAACCCTAGTTGAGTTTAGATAGGTTCAAGTTTATCGCACTCTCGAAACCCTAATCCTAAATGGTGTCGAGAGAGAAACTTGTCCCCCCTAAGATGCAAGTTTTTTAGAAAAGCCTGAAATTTCCCCAGATTTTACGATGCAATGCACATCCCTTTCTAATTTCTACCCCTCGATCGTCTCTAAACCTGGGATATTACACTTAGGTTGCCCGGGATTGATTCCTCCTTGTCTCCGACATCCTGTTGCTGATCCGGAACGTCGCTGTCTCTGGCAGCCTCAACCTGCATGGGTCCGGCTCCTTCCTGAGGAGGGGCGGTTCCTGCGGTATGTGCGAGGAAGTGCACGAAGTGGCACCTTTGCTTCTCTAACACCTGGAAGACCCAGGCGGATCTACATTGGTCTTCCACCGTAATTTCCTGCTCAGGGGCGGATTGGGTGGGCTTTGAATTTCCAGATCTAAGGCGGAATCTTCCTTAGTAAGTTCCTGCGTCTCAGATCGGATTTTCGAGACTGCGTCCAGCTCAACGGCGGTAGCGTCAGCGTGACTTATGATACGTCCAAAACGTATCTACTTTCCCGAACACTTTTGCTATTGTTTGGCCTCTAATTTGTGTATTTTGGATGCAACTAACACGGACTAACGCTGTTTTCAGCAGAGCTCGCTCGGTGTCTCGTTTTTGTGCGGAAATCCAACTTTCGGGAAAAACCTCGGAATTTATGCGAGAAGGCCCTATTTTCCCGGGAAACTAACGGAGCCGGAAGGGCAATTGAAGTGGAGGCCCGAGGGCCCCACACCACCGGGCGGCGCGGCCCGGGGGGGCCCGCGCGGCCGGTGGTGTGGCCCCCTCGGCCGGCCTCCGACGCCCCCTTCGGACTACTTATTCGCCTCGACCTAAAAACGCCGGGGAGAAGTCGAAGTCACCGAAACCCTCCGGAACGCCGCCACATCGCGAAACTCCGTCGCGGGAGCCGAAGTCTCCGTTACGGCACTCCGCCGGGACGGGGAATTGGAGGAGATCATCACCGCCATCACCGCCAACGCCTCTCCATCAACCAGCAATGTTTCCCCCATCCATGTGTGAGTAATTCCCCTGCTGTAGGTGAAGGGGATGGTAGGGATTGGATGAGATTGGTCATGTAATAGCATAAGATTGTTAGGGCATAGTGCCTAGTGTCCGTAGATGGTACTTTTATGATATTGTTGCAACTTGTTATGCTTAATGCTTGTCACTAGGGCCCGAGTGCCATGATCTCGGATCTGAACATGTTATTGTTTCATCATGATATTCATTGTTTATGGTCTTACCTATAAGTTGTATACACATGTCGCTGTCCGGAACCAATGGCCCCGAAGTGACGAAATCGGGACAACCGGAGGGAATGGTAGTGATGTGAGGATCACATGTGTTCACGGAGTGTTAATGCTTTGCTCCGGTACTCTATTAAAAGGAGTACCTTAATATCCGATAGTTTCCCTTGAGGCCCGGCTGCCACCGGCTGGTAGGACAAAAGATGTTGTGCAAGTTTCTCATTGCGAGCACGTACGACTATAATTGGAACACATGCCTATTGATTGATTAGTACTTGGACACCGTTTTATTATTATCTGCAAATGCCCTGCTATGATTGTTACATGAGTTTCTCTCATCCATGCAACGCCCGTCATCCGTCCCCGTGCCTACGGTATTTTAATCCTGCTTGTTTACTAAAATCACTACTGCTGTCTTTGTTACTCTCTGTCTTGTTATTTCACTATCGCTATCGCTATAAAACTGTTACTATCGATAAACTCTTGCGAGCAAGTCTGTTTCCCGAGTGCAATCGAATTGACAACTCCGTTGTTAAGGCTTCCAAGTATTCTTTGTCTCCCCTTGTGTCGAATCAATAAATTGGGTAATACTTCCCTCGAAGACTGTTGCGATCCCCTATACTTGTGGGTCATCAAGACTATTTTCACGGCGCCGTTGCCGGGGAGCATAGCTTTATTTGGAAGTTCACTTGGATTGATATTGTTCGCTGCAAATTCTCCATCATGGGTAAACCTCGCGATACTAAGATCGCCATATTACCATCCACTACAAGAAAAGGTACAATTCCGAGTACCTCCGCTACACTTGATTCACCATCCGTGATTGATAAACTTGTTTCACCGCCACATGCTTCGCATGCGGGTACATCTGCTGAATCTGAACACTCTCATAATACTGATAATATTTCTGCTGTGCTTGATGATAGTGGTTCATTGGGAACTTTTCTAGATGCTTCCATTGCTAGGTCTAGACAAATTGAAAATGCTGAAATTCCGATGTTACTACACCTGTTAATTCACCCGAACTTGAATATTCTAGTGATGATCTTGATGAAGATTATGTGGAGCTTGATGATGATTTTATTGAAAAATGCCATGCTACTACTGATGCAAGAAAAATTAAAAAGTTGCTTGCGAGAACACACTTCGTTAGATATAAACTGTCTCCCGATCCTAAATTTGCCACATCTCCTATAAACATTAGGGATAAAGATTATGATTTTTCTCTTGATCTATCTCATATAGCTATTGTTGAGAAAACACCTTTTTGTGGTACTGAAAAAGAAAGTGCTGTTGAACACATGACTGAGTTATCTACTTTGAGTAGCTTGTTTTCTGATGATGTTAAGAAGCGTACTTACTTTGTTGCTAAAATATTTCCATTCTCATTGAAAGATGACGCTAAGACTTGGTATAATAATTTGCCACCCGGTTCTATTAAAAGTCCAAAAGAATTGCTTGCTGTTTTCTTTCGGAAATACTTTCCTGCTAGTGCTCAACATGCTGCTTTGCAAAGAGTTTATAGTTTTGATCAGGGAGATGAAGAGAAATTGCCCGAGGCTTGGGCAAGATTTTGCTCTCTTATTAGAGCTTTGCCTGACCATGATTTAGAAAAGCATGAATTACTTGATATATTTTATAGTGGACTAACCATTGATTCTAGGGCATACCTGGATAGTTGTGCTGGTTGTGTTTTCAGGAAAAGAACTCCAGACGACGCTGAAGAATTATTGGCTAAAATAGGCCGGAATTATGATGATTGGAATACGCCTGAACCAACTCCAACGCCAATAGTGAAGAAGAGGGGTTTAATTAAATTGAATGATGAAGATATGAGGGAAGCCAAGAAGTCTCTCAAGGAGAAAGGTATTAAATATGAAGATGTGAAGAATCTACCTCCAATAGAAGATATATGTGAGATAATTCCCCCTTCATCCATGATTGAGGTAAACTCGCTTCAACGCTTTACTAGGGAAGATATTCCATATTCGAAACCTCCTGCGCAATGCTTAGATGAGTTTGATAATTATATTGTTAAGCAAGAAAATTTTAATATGAGAATAGAGAATCATCTAATGGAAAATTCTCAAGCTATTAATCAATTGCATGATATTATGGAGAGAACCTCCAATGATGTTAAGATGCTTGTTAAACATTTTCAAATGATTCAAACTCAAATTGATCAACTCACTAAAGTGCAAAATGACTTGTTAGGGAATAATTCTAAAGAGAAACATGCTTATGAAGTAACAACTAGAGGTGGTGTCTCTACCCAGGATCCTCTATATCCTGAAGGGCATCCCAAAAGAATTGAACAAGATTCTCAACGCATTGAACCTAGTGCTCATTCTAAGAAGAAAAAGAAAAAGAAACATAAAAATGTTGTAGAATCCTCTCGAACCTCGTTAATGATCCTAATAGTATTTCTATTTCTGATGCTGAAACTGAAAGTGGTAATGAACATGAGAAAGATAATGATAAGAATGATACTCCTGATAAAGAAGAGGTTGAAGAAGAACCTGAAAAGCATGCTAAAAATAAAAAGTATACTAAAGAAGATTTTATTACTGAGAAACATGGTAATGAAAGAGAACCTTGGGTGCAAAAGCCAATGCCTTTTCCTGCTAAGAAACTGAAATCAAAGGAAGAGGAACACTATAATAAATTTTGTGATTGGATGAAACCTTTATTCTTGCAAATCCCTTTAACTGATGCTATTAAATTGCCTCCTTATTCAAAGTATATGAAAGATATTGTTACTAACAAAAGGAAAATCCCCAATGAGGAAATTTCCACTATGCTTGCTAATTACTCTTTCAATGGCAAAATTCCAAAGAAGTTGGGCGACCCAGGTATACCTACTATTCCTTGTTCTATTAAGAATAATTATGTTAAAACTGCTCTATGTGACTTGGGAGCTGGTGTTAGTGTTATGCCTTTTTCTCTATACAAGAGACTTTACTTAGATAAGTTGATACCTACTGATATATCTTTGCAAATGGCTGATAAATCTACTTGCTATTCCTGTTGGTATATGTGAGAATGTTCCTGTTCAAGTTACTACTAACTCGCTTGATATTAACTGATTTTGTTGTATTGGAAATGCCTGAAGATGATAATATGTCCATTATTCTTGGGAGACCTTTTCTTAACACCGCAGGGGCTGTTATTGATTGCAATAAAGGAAAGGTTACTTTCAATGTTGATGATAAGGAACACACCGTCTATTTCCCCAAGAGGATTGAAAAGGCGTGCGGAGTTAATACTATCTCTCATGTGAGAACTATCAAAGTGGGAACCATCGATTGTCCTATATATGAGCCTAAAGAAGAATATCAAACTCTTGTGATTGGATCCATATCAATACAATTCAAGGTAACATGATTGATTTGAGGTTTATTTCTTCATATGCTATGTAAAATTTATTTGGTGGCAAGACTTGATCAACCTTGTTAACAAATACCTTTTATATGCATAGAGGAGGTAAACAACATTTCTTTCTTTCTCCACTTGCTTTAGTTGCTGTAGCACTTTTACTTTGCAAAGTTTCTTAATTGATTTGAGATTTCAAAAATTTTCCTGGCCAGTAATAATAAACTTAATACCCAGAAAATGTGCATTTTTCAAAGTTTTCAAAAATTCGCGAAAATTACACCATTGGTCCTATTTTTCGAAGAGGCACCTGGGAGCACCAGAGGATGACCTGTGGGGCACCAGAGGGAGCCAAACCACAGGCCGGCGCGGCCTGCAAGGTGGCCGCGCCACCATGTGGTGTGGGCTCCCCTCTGCCCCACTTCGTCATCTCTTTCGCCCAGAACACTCTCTCTCCCGAAAAAACTCGTACCAAGTTCATCTCTCTCGCGTTTTTGCTCCAGAGCTCCAGATTTTTCGATCTCTTTGCTCAGCCCAGATTTCTGTCTGAAATTTGGCACATTTGCTCTTCGGTATGTGACTCCTCCACCCATCCAAGTAGAACTTCGTTTGGTTGAGTATATCTTGAATATTTTGCTGCTGTAGGTAACATGTTTAGTGAGCTTGCATGCTTGTTCTAATTGGTAGAAATTAGTTTTGATGCATGATTAGTACTCTAGCAAGTTCCTATGGTAGTTTCTCTCAATTATATGTCACCAAATCAAGTTTTATATTGTTTGTTGAAAATTTCAGAAAATGAAGAAGTTCAAATTTGGAGAGTTGTTCAAGAAGGGGACAACCAGCACCGGGAGGCCTTCTAGGGCCGCCACCCGGATTAGGCAATCATACAATGAAGACATCCTCGCGCCTAGCTTCGCGCCCGAAGAGGACAACGGTCCCCCTAATGCTTCTACTTTTCCATGTTATGATTTTCTAAGGAATGCAGGGATACTGGAGGATTTCTTGACCCTTGTCAACAGGGCAGGGTTAACCACCTATATGAACGATGAAAGGGAGCAATACCACATGCTCACCAAGATCTTTGTCGAGAGTTTCCAGTTCAACAACAAACACTATGAGCCAACGGTTGCATTCGGGATTTATGGTAAGGCTCGTGACTATGCCGTTGAAGGATTTTTGTTGTGCCTTGGATATTGCCCCTGTAGGTACAGCAAGTAGGATTGATGACAACCCCGGGACTTGCTGGAGCTCTACCGAGGGATCACCAGATGATGACTGTCGCACCATTCGGCGGGGCAAGATAAGGAACATCCAACTTCCCGCCATTAAGTATTTTGCATACTACATTGCTACTAGTATTCTTGGTAGAGAGAACACTAGTAATATTTCTAGCTACCATCTTGCTTTCTTGAACATTGCACTTACTGGTAACACCTCTTATCACCTTGGTGCTCTTATTGCTCGCCGCTCGACTACCGGGGGCCTATTTTTGGAGGAACTATTGCGGCTGCGTGTTTTAACATTTCTTAATCTTCCTATTGATCCTAATGATGTGCCATTGGCCCCTAGGAGACTCGATATTACTGCTATGAAGAGTCATCATTTTGTTACAACTGACTCTACTTTAGATAATATGGTATATAGAATGTTGTTTTCTGACGGGGAGGAGAAGGAAATCCCTCTTCCCCAACCTGGTTTGTTAAGTATTGACGGGCAATCATGGTCGTGCACTAAGGAGGAGGTGGATGAACATATGAAGATACAAGAGTTCCACCAGCAACATGACTCCGAGGACGTCGGGACCTCCTACGACCACACCGTCACATATCCGGGTGCTTCTTCTAGCACATACCCGGAATACGACCCATCTTCATATTACGGAGATACTACTTCATGGGATCGATGGGATTGAACTCCACTTAGGCCAAAAGCCTAAGCTTGGGGGGAGGTATACCGGCATCACTCATTCTTTGCATATTATGATTGCTGGATACTTGCACATACTTGCTTTGTTCGTTTGAGTGGTTTTCTAATGAGAGGAAGATGATATTTGGGGAAGTGCTGCCTGAAAACAGATTCTGGGCTGTTACCGTAAAAATTCGTGTGCCCAGCCAGAACGTTATTTTGAGTTGAAAATTTTTGTGCAGGTTCCCCAGGTTGTTATCTAACTTTCATTAGTTGAACACTTTTTGAACTGAGCAACGTAAGATTTTTGTAAAAATCGATTTCTGTACTGCTGTCAGGTTTTGGCAGATTTCTGCCATCTTGTTTTTCTGTGTTTCTTTTAGTTTGCTATTTCTTGTTTTTGCTTTGTTTCCTTTCCCAAAACACAAAAAGACCAAAAATATTTCTGTTGTTTCTCTTCACCATTTGTTTGCTTTGGTTTCTTGCATTTGTTTCACTTTATTTGCTATTGCTAGTTTGCTATAAGAAAACCCAAAAAGATTTTACTTTGTTTGCTTGTTTCCTTTTGTTCTTATTTGCAATTTGAAAACACCAAAAATATTTGCTGTTCTTCTTTGGTTTGTAAAGTTCATCATGAGTTCAATGGTCTTCGGTGGCTGGAGCGTGGTTTTCATTTCATATTATCCAAGCTACACAAGTGAAAAGGCAATAATGACGATCTACGACAATCTGATTGTGGTGAGAGGCTGGTATGAACTCTATTTGTTTTCATTTTTGTACATATACTCATCCATGTGAGCTTGCTTAGTTGGTTCATGTGAGGTATATGTCATTTAAGAAAGTCTAGTAGTTCATGATCTCTCATGTTTAGCCCCAATCTATTAATATGAGTAGCATGTCATGGATGTTTGCTTGCATTGTTTTATTCATAAGTAAGTATGGCATTGTGGTATCCTCCTCTGAATAATTCATTTATATTGACTTGGCACATGCTCACGCATGCATATGACTGAATAAAAAGTCAATTAAGCCTCGATGATTTACATTGCTTCAGAGTTCTTGTATCACTTTTATGCCTCAGTTAATTTATTTTGCCGCAAGCATGATTATGACGATTCTTGCTCTCTTGATTTGTCGCTCCCTAGTCTTTTGCTAACCTTCACTTGTACTGAGCGGGAACGCTGCTCGTGCCTCCAAACACATGAAAACCAAGTTATTCCGAGTGTCCACCATAAATACCTATGCATGGCATTTCAAACCATTCCAAGTAAATTCTCATGCGCTACCTTTAAAACCTTCAAAATGCTTCTCAATTTGTGTTTATGTTTCATAGCTCATGAGGAAGTATGTGGTGTTTAGCTTTCAACCTTGTCATTTACTTTTGACGGACTCTCATATGGAATAGTGGCACATCCGCTTATCCAATAATTTTGCAAAAAGAGCCGGCAATGGGATTCCCGGTCCGAATTAATTAAACTTAAATAGACACTCCTCCATGGTTTGTGATTGTTGGACGGCACCCGAAGGATTCGGTTAGCCATGGCTTGTGTAAGCAAAGGTTGGGGGGAGTGTCATCATCATAATAAAACTAAGGTAAAAAGGCACTCCTTCATGGTATGAGATTGTTGGCAGGCACCCGAGGATTCGGTTAGCCATGGTTTGTGCAAGAAAGGTTGGAAGGAGTGCCACATAAACGTGCAATAATTCATGGGAGCCGCTCTTGAAAGTCCGGTTGGCGAGGTAGTTAGTGTACCCATTACCATTCGTTGACAACAACAAACACCTCTCAAAATAATTTTACTCCTGATTTATAAAAATGAAAAGCTCTAGCGCATGTTAATCCACTGCTTCCCTCTGCGAAGGGTCAATCTTTTACTTTTATGTTGTGTCTCCATTATTTCTTTGAGTACTATCTTGAGAGCACAACTGTCATTCTTAGTATAATATGCTTGTCTCAAAATATGATTGATTGTGGTATAACTTTGATGCATTTATCTTTGACAATCACTACTTCTAGTCTTTCTATGAACTTCAAAGGTGCCCGGGCATTTATGTTTTGCCAATCAAATACGAGCAAGCGAGATACCACTTTATCATACTCTCTTATGAACATTGCAATCCTGCTTATATACATGATTCATGATGCTTATTATTAATTGTTGGTACCTCTCCATGATTGACATAGGCTGTTAGATGATCTTATTTGCATGTGTCTCATTATGAACTGCTTAAGTATTAGCCATATCATGAGAATATATACATCATATGAGCAAATGTGTTCGTGAAAGTTCTTTTATCGCTCAGTTGTTAACTGAATTGCTTGAGGACAAGCAATAAGCTAAGCTTGGGGGGAGTTGATACGTCCAAAACGTATCTACTTTCCCGAACACTTTTGCTATTGTTTGGCCTCTAATTTGTGTATTTTGGATGCAACTAACACGGACTAACGCTGTTTTCGGCGAGAACTGCTCCGGTGTCTCGTTTTTGTGCAGAAATCCAACTTTCGGGAAAAACCTCGGAATTTATGCGGAAGGCCCTATTTTCCCGGGAAACTAACGGAGCCGGAAGGGCAATTGAAGTGGAGGCCCGAGGGCCCCACACCACCGAGCGGCGCGGCCCGGGGGGGCCCGCGCGGCCGGGTGGTGTGGCCCCCTCGGCCGGCCTCCGACGCCCCCTTCGGACTACTTATTCGCCTCGACCTAAAAACGCCGGGGAGAAGTCGAAGTCACCGAAACCCTCCGAACGCCGCCACATCGCGAAACTCCGTCGCGGGAGCCGGAAGTCTCCGGTTCTGGCACTCCGCCGGGACGGGGAATTGGAGGAGATCATCACCGCCATCACCGCCAACGCCTCTCCATCAACCAGCCATGTTTCCCCCATCCATGTGTGAGTAATTCCCCCGCTGTAGGTGAAGGGGATGGTAGGGATTGGATGAGATTGGTCATGTAATAGCATAAGATTGTTAGGGCATAGTGCCTAGTGTCACGTAGATGGTACTTTTATGATATTGTTGCAACTTGTTATGCTTAATGCTTGTCACTAGGGCCCGAGTGCCATGATCTCGGATCTGAACATGTTATTGTTTCATCATGATATTCATTGTTTATGGTCTTACCTATAAGTTGTATACACATGTCGCTGTCCGGAACCAATGGCCCCGAAGTGACGAAATCGGGACAACCGGAGGGAATGGTAGTGATGTGAGGATCACATGTGTTCACGGAGTGTTAATGCTTTGCTCCGGTACTCTATTAAAAGGAGTACCTTAATATCCGGTAGTTTCCCTTGAGGCCCGGCTGCCACCGGCTGGTAGGACAAAAGATGTTGTGCAAGTTTCTCATTGCGAGCACGTACGACTATAATTGGAACACATGCCTATTGATTGATTAGTACTTGGACACCGTTTTATTATTATCTGCAAATGCCCTGCTATGATTGTTACATGAGTTTCTCTCATCCATGCAACGCCCGTCATCCGTCCCCGTGCCTACCGTATTTTAATCCTGTTGTTTACTAAAATCACTACTGCTTGTCCTTGTTACTCGCTGCTTGTTATTTCACTCATCGCTATCGCTATAAAACTGTACTACTGATAAACTCTTGCGAGCAAGTCTGTTTCCAGGTGCAACTGAACTGACAACTCCGTTGTTAAGGCTTCCAAGTATTCTTTGTCTCCCCTTGTGTCGAATCAATAAATTGGGTAATACTTCCCTCGAAGACTATTGCGATCCCCTATACTTGTGGGTCATCAACTTACCAGGGTCGTTTCCGTCGGAATCGACGGTCTCGCCGATGAAGATGTGAATGCCGCTGATTGGGACGATGGAGAGCTTGAAGGGATCGGTCCTAGCCGGAATCCAGCACTCGTCCTGAGTGTAGGGGTTCGTTGCATAGAAAACAAAAAAAATTCTACCGCGAGAACGCAATCCAAGCCAAGATGCAATCTAGAAGACGGGAGCAACGAGGGGATGATCGAGACTCACCCTTGAAGATTTCCAAAGCCTATAAGAGTAGGCTCTTATTGCTGCGGTAGACGATCACTTGCCGCTTGCAAAAGCGCGTAGAAGATCTTGATCACGGTGCCACGATCGGGCAGCACCTCCGTACTCGGTCACACGTTCGGTGTTGATGAAGACGACGTCCTTCTCCCCATTCCAGCGGGCAGCGGAAGTAGTAGCTCCACCTTGAATCCGGCAGCACGACGGCGTGGTGGCGGTGGCGATGGAGAACTCCGGCGGAGCTTCGCTAAGCGTTGCGGGAGAGGTGGAGGAGGTGGGGCGGCTAGGGTTTGGGAGAGGGAGAGGTGGCCGGCCACTATGAGGGGTGCGGCCACAATGGCTTTGGTGTGGCTGGTCCCCTCCCCTTGCTCCTCATTATATAGGTGGAACACCCAAGAGTTGGTCTACAAGTCTTCGAATAAGACCCGAAACCAAAACCTTCCATATGACATGAAACCTACCCAAGGTGGGATTCCCACTTGAGGTGGGACTCCCACCTTTCCTTGGGAGGGGGTGGCCGGCCACCTGGGACTCCACCCCCTAGGGTTGGCCGGCCATGGGTGGTGGAGTCCCTCCGGGACTCCGCCTTCCAAAGTGATTTCTTCCGGACTTTTCTAGAACCTTCCATAAATGCACCGGATCATTTTCAAACTTATAAAATGACTTCCTATATATGAATCTTATTCTCCGAACCATTCCGGAACTCCTCGTGATGTCCGGGATCCCATCCGAGACTTCGAACAATTACTTCGAACTCCATTCCATATTCAAGTTCTACTATTCCAACATCAAACCTTAAGTGTGTCACCCTACGGTTCGCGAACTATGTGGACATGGGTGAGAACTCTCTCCGACCAATAACCAATAGCGGGATCTGGAGATCCATAATGGCTCCCACATATTCAACGATGACTTAGTGATCGAATGAACCATTCACATACGATACCAATTCACTTTGTCACGCGATATTTTACTTGTCCGAGGTTTGATCATCGGTATCACTCTATACCTTGTTCAACCTCGTCTCCTGACAAGTAATCTTTACTCGTACCGTGGTATGTGGTCTCTTATGAACTTATTCATATGCTTGCAAGACATTAGACGACATTCCACCGAGAGGGCCCAGAGTATATCTATCCGTCATCGGGATGGACAAATCCCATGTTGATCCATATGCCTCAACTCATACTTTCTGGATACTTAATCCCACCTTTATAACCAACCATTTACGCGGTGGCGTTTGATGTAATCAAAGTACCTTTCCAATATAAGTGATTTACATGATCTCATGGTCATAAGGACTAGGTAACTATGTATCGAAAGCTTATAGCAAATAACTTAATGACGTGATCTTATGCTACGCTTAATTGGGTGTGTCCATTACATCATTCATATAATGATATAACATTGTTATTAATAACATCCAATGTTCATGATTATGAAACTTGTAAGGGTACATTGCCCCTATGGACTAATGTTTTCATTGAGTTTATATGAAGGAATATTCCATAGGTACTACTTGCTCTCCATGTGTTGGATTCAAGTATGGATGCCATGAAGATAAAGGTATATCTTGTGTATTGGCATCAAGATCATCGATACAAGGTTGAGTTGGGCAAGTTCAAGATGAGCATCTCAAGTGAATCACATACTTGAAGCTTGCCATCCATTTGGTGATAATGGACTAGTGAAGATGTGTATCAATGGAGCTTTCCCATCATAGTGTATGGGGGAGCATTTGTGAGTCTTCACGAAGCAACATTGGTCAAGTGAGGCATTCCGGCTTGAGTGAAGCTTGAAGAGTTATCATCAAGATCAAGCGGTATGCGCAAGGCAAAGGTATGGCCTTGCTAGGTTTTCCTTTTACCGGTCTCAAGGTGGATGTTGGGAGACCGGATTATAGGATAGATAGCCGCACTATTAAGAGGGGCTTTCGGTTGAGTAACTTGATCACATCGTCTTAGGGAGCTCAATCCTTTGCATACTTTGCATATCCTTATTGCTTCTTGGTGTTTATCTGTGTGAGGTTCTTGAGCTTGTTGCTAGCTTTACAACAAGCCCAAGTTCATCGAAAACGGAATCCGCATGCATCTTCTATTGCGTTTTCGAGTTTGGACGTCTTCACCGTTTCTTGACGGTGGGAGACTCCCTCTCTAAAATCATCTAAAAATGTTCTGTGAGGAGTCTCCATATTTCCAACAAAATTGGTTTCATGTCAATCGGAGTTCGGGAGCATTAGTTATTAAAGAAAAAGGAAAAGGAGAAAAGAATAAAAGGAAAAAGAAAAAGAAGGGGCCAGCCGACCGGCCGGTCTGACCGGACCGGCCACCGGCCCACCCGGTCCGCGACCGGACCCGGCACTGATGCCATCCGGGCTGTGTCCAGGGGCTTCTGGCCCATGACCGGTTGCAGGCCCGGTCCACGACCGGCCTTCCCGGCGCGCACCCCGGTCCGGCCGGAATCTCTGCTGGGCCGCCTCCGCCCCGCGCGGCCCACGCGGCACTGCGCAGCCCGCGCGCCCCATGCCTACCTGCCGCCCACGCGCGCGCTTCTGGCGCCCGGTTGCTGGGCCGGTCCGACCGGGCTGCTGACCGGCCTGGCCGGCTGCTGCTCCGGTCGACCGGCCTGGCAGCCGGCTGGGCCGTTTTTCTGGCCAGTTTTTCTGCCCGTTTTTCTGTCTTTTTCCCCCAACAGTTTTATTTGCTCCCATGCTATAAATAGCTCTTCTTCCACCTTGAGCTAGCAACTTCTTCCCTTTCTCTCACCTCCATTGTTGCATTTGAAGAAGTTGCTCTCTCTCTTGTTCCCCCCCATGATTCTTGCTCATTCTTGAGGGATCTAAGAGAGGAGATCTAGATCTACACTTCCACCAAACTATTTATTCTCTAAGTGAGGGGAACTCTTGGGATCTAGATCTTGGAGTCTTTTGTTGACTTTCCCCATTGTTCTTCCTCTCCAATCTCATCCTAGCATTTGTTGTTTGGGTGGGATTTGAGAGTGAAGGACTTGAACACCTCTAGTGTTCTTGCTTTGCATCATTGCATAGTGTTGAGCTCTCCACCACGATTAGTTCGAGTGAGAGACCAGTGAGCTTGTTACTCTTGGAGGGCGACCTCCTAGTTGGCTTGGTGATTGGTGCTTCGGTGATCTCTTCAAGAAGATTGTGAAGAGGCCCGGGCTTCTCCTTCGTGGAGCTTGTGAAGTGGTTGTGGAGCTTGCCATCTCCGGAGCGGAGGAAAAGCTAACCATAAGGAAAGGGCCATTATCCTTCGTGGGTGTGGTTCGGAGAATAGGGTGAGCCTTCGTGGCGCGGGCACTACTAGGGAAAGGCTTATAGCCGCACTCCTTACCGCCGGCAAATACGATCTGAAGATGCCGGCGGTAATACCTTCCAGGGGGGGCTAACAGTACCGCCGGCGAATAGGTAGGACGGCGCCGGGGGTAGCTCCTTTACCGCCGGCGAAAATAAAATCGAGGCGCCAGGGGTGCAATGGGCCCCGGGGTCCCAATTGGGCCTAGCCTTACCGCCGGCGTCTTCGGGCCGAAGCGCCAGGGATAGTGGGCTCTACCGCCGGCGAAAGCGCGCAGTAGATGCCGGCGGTATAGCCAAGCCGGGGTGGGCCACCTGGCCTTAAGTTACCGCCGGCGTTTTCGGCCGGCGGATGCCGGCGGTAACGTGCCCTACCGCTGGCATTTTATGTTATAGGCGCCGGCGGTAACACTGGGCATGTCCATTTAGGACGACCAGCCACCTACCACCACCCACACACACTCATATGTGATGGCAAATCAACCCAAGCACTAGTTAGCTCATTCCCCCACCCATTTTAGCTATTTCAACCACTAAAATATGATGTATTTGAGCAAATCATGCACTACCTAGCCCCTCTTGCATGATTTGCATAATCTAGATCTAGATCTATCTCCTCCCACCACCTTTTGCACTAGATCTAGCTAGATCTCTCCATTTCTTAGATCTCTAGATCTCTCAAGCATTAAAGTCGACGTGTGGCGTCTCTCCGGTGCTTTTGGACGTCGCGTCAACTAATAGGTACATAACTAAATGAGTGGAATGTTCATGTGTTGGCGAAAATTCGCGGTTATATCACTAGTACTAGTGGTGTCAAAAGCCGCGGTTCCATATATGTAAATGCATTGTTTTGCATTTGTTTACGCGTGCAGGAACATTGAGTTGCCAATGTTTTGCCGGAATGTTGATTAACTTCCGTTCCGGCGAATTTTGGAACTCCAGCATGACAATATTTAGCAAAGGTCATGCCGAATTTTTTCCGTGAAAACCGAGACGGCGGTGTAATCAATTATCTTGTCTTGTAGGCGGCGATGGTCATCGCGATGAGGGAAAGCGTCGTGGATAGATACGTGGAACGCGCGACGGCCGACATGTATCGAAAAAGCGAAAGGATATAATGTGTCCTTGTCGAAGATGCAAGCTAGGATCGTTGTTTGACCCCTTCTCGGGCATAGTGAATCAACACCTGCTCAGGTATAGTTTCATGGAGGGGCATACTCGGTGGATGAGTGATGATGGAGATGATGATATCGATGGTGATGGAGATGATGATGGTGGAGATGATGATAACGAAGGTGATGGAGAGGATGCCCCACACGACAATGGAGACGAGGTTGAAGAGGATGGCGCACACGTTGATGGTGATCAAGAAGGCCGGGAAGAGCATGCGGCCGACGAGGACATGAGTAGAAATACCCCGCTAACCGCGGCCGTGCGGGACCGTCATGTTCAAGAACTTCTTCTCAGCAACACATCGACCGACCCCAAAATCGCTGGTAGACGGAAGGCTAAGCTAGATCAACTCGAGGTAGACTCGAGAACTCCGTTGTACGATGCAGCTCGTGGGACGGAGGAGAGCCGTCTGAGATACGCTCTCGATATTATGGAGATGAAGGCAAAGCACAAATGGACGGACACAAGCGTGGACGAACTCTTCGGATACTTGAAGATCCACTTTCCTAAAGATAACACGTGTGCCGGTAGCCTACAGGAGGCCAAGAAAATCGTGTGCCCTCTCGATTTACCGCACCGAAATACCACGCATGCATCGGTGACTGCGTAATATATCGGAACGAGCATGCCAATCTCGATACATGCCCACGAGTGTGGCGAATCTCGATACAAGAGAGGGACAAAAAAATCTCCTCGAAAAGTTGTGTGGTACTTCCCGCTCACGCCCCGTCTGCAGCGGTACTTCGTGGACCCCAAGGAAGCAAAGCTCATGCGCCGGCACGCGGAAAGAAAGGAGGCGGTGATGCGTGATGTAGAACGGGTTGAAAACCCGGTGCTAACACACCCTTCGGATGCAAGCCGGTGGAAAACATTAGACGATGAGTATTACGAAGAATTCGGGAAAGAACCAAGGAACATCAGGTTGGGTGCGAGCACCGACGGACTCAATCCGTTTGGGAACCAAAGCAGCAAGCACAGCACCTGGCCCGTGTTTGTATGGATGTACAACCTCCCTCCATGGCTATGCATGAAGAAGAAGTACATACACATGAGTATGCTAATCCAAGGGCCGACGCAGCCGGGGAGCGATATCAACACGTATCCGGAGCTATTGAAGGAGGAGCTAGTCACTCTGTGGGAGGAAGGGACGAAACTTGGGACGCCTACGGACAAGAAACTTTCCGTATGAAAGCCGCACCGTTGACGACGGTGCGGGACTATCTTGGATACGGATATATCGCGTGCCGGTGTGCCACGGACACAAGGCATGTGTGAGGTGCATGGAAAAGACGCCATTTTTACAGACTGGGTAAGGATCCCGGGTCTTCAAAAACCGTCTACATGAGGCATCGAATGTGGCTTCCCAAGAATGACCCGTGGAGGAAGCGTGGAGACCTGTTCAATGGGAAGGATGAGGTCGAGGGACCTCCACCTAGGCGAAGCGGCGAAGAGATAGATACTCGTTGAAAAACTGGAAAGAGCGCCCTCCGGCGGGTAAGATAAAGATCCGGAAGCGGAAGAAAGGAGACAAGAGAAAGAAAAAGAAAAAGGAACCCGGGCCGCTCTTGGGGGTATGGAAAAGGAGGTCCGTGTTTTGGGACTTGCCGTACTCGGAAGATCCTCGGTACGCCTCATAGCCTTGATGTCATGCATATCACGAAGAACGTGTGCGAGAGCTTGCTTGGCACCGTGCTCAACATGCCGGAGAGGACCAAAGACGGGTCGAAAGCAAGACACGACCCGATGGCCCTTGATATCGAAAAGAGCTTCATTTCGCCCAGAGTTGACCAGGAAACCGAGGAGGAGGAGACGGATGGTCGCAAACGCAAAAGGGTGGCCAAGCGGCGCGAAACTCCTCGCCCCTCCTGCTTCACTCTAAATCCCGATGAGCTCGAACAATTCTTCAAGTGCCTACTAGAAGTCAAATTTCCCCTAGGCTACGCGGGGCTGATACGCGAGATGGCTGGACCCGACGAAAAAAATCTTCGGCGGGATGAAGTCTCATGACTCGTCATGTCATGATGACGCGGATACTTCCGGTTACTATCCGAGGGATAATGGAACCGCACGTTCGTGCGACGCTGACCGACCTGTGTAACGTCTTCGACGTCATCACTCGAAAGTCGATAACCGTCAAGAAACTCGGGAGGCTGCAGGAAGAGATCGTCACCATCCTATGCGAGATGGAGATGTACTTCCCGCCCGCATTCTTTGACATCATGGTCCATCTGCTGGTGCATATAGTGGACGATATCGAGGATCTTGGGCCCGCGTTCCTTCACAACATGATGGCGTTAGAAAGAATGAACGGCTTCATCAAAGGATATGTTCGTAACAGGGCACATCCGGATGGAAGCATCGTCCGGGGCTTTCTCACCGAGGAGTGCATCTCTTTCTGCAAGAATTATTTAAACGAGGACGACCCACGTCCGGTTGGATTGCCCGCCAACAAGCACCTCGGCAGATTCGAGGGAGTAGGCCACAACGCTGGCAGGAGGGAACTCGACGCCGATCAAGATGATAGGAGAACAGACTTTAACGGGGCCCACTTAGTAGCACTACGAGCACATGAACGAGGTAGAGCCTTGGGTGGATCAGCACATAAACATGATCAAGAGCAGGGCTGACAAGCCGATGACGGAACAAGAGGTATTTAGAGCGCACAACTCCTCTTTCGCGAGCTGGTTCAAAGACCAGATTGATGCCAATCCCCCACCAATGGCAAGCGACATAGACAAAATGATATTGGCCTTGTCTTATGGGCCCGCCCCCAATCTCATGACTTATCAGAAGTACGACATCAACGGTTACACATTCTCCACAGACCGGACCCGGCACTGATGCCATCCGGGCTGTGTCCAGGGGGTTCTGGCCCATGACCGGTTGCAGGCCCGGTCCACGACCGGCCTGCCCGGCGCGCACCCCGGTCCGGCCGGAGTCTCTGCTGGGCTGCCTCCGCCCCACGCGGCCCACGCGGCACTGCGCTGCCCGCGCGCCCCAAGCCTCCGCGCCGCCCGTGCGCGACTGGGCCGCCGGCTCCCCTGCGCAGCCCGCGCGCCCTCGCCTGTCTGGCCTCCTGGCCGGTGCTGGGCCTCACCGCCCCGCCGGCCCAGCCACAGCCTGCCTCCCCCGCGCGGCCGGAGCCTATCCGCCGCCTGTGAGCGCAGTTTGGCCCGCCCGGTTGCTGGGCCGGTCCGACCGGGCTGCTGACCGGCCTGGCCGGCTGCTGCTCCGGTCGGCCGGCCTGGTGACCGGCTGGGCCGTTTTTCTGGCCGTTTTTCCTACGTTTTTAATGGTTCTTTTTCCCCAACGGTTATATTTGCTCCCATGCTATAAATAGCTCTTCTTCCACCTTGAGCAAGTGAGTTCTTCCCATTCTCTCACCTCCATTTTTGCTATTTGAAGAACTTGCTCTCCCCCTTGATTCCTCCAACCGTTCTTGCTCATATTTGAGGATTTGAGAGAGGAGATCTAGATCTACACTTCCACCAAACCGTTTCTTCTCTAAGTGAGGGAATCTCTTGGGATCTAGATCTTGGAGTCTTTGGTTGACTTTCCCCCTTGTTCTTCCTCTCCAATCTCATCCTAGCATTCGTTGCTTTGGTGGGATTTGAGTGTGAAGGACTTGAACACCTCCGGTGTTCTTGCTTTGCATCATTGCATAGTGTTGAGCTCTCCACCACGATTTGTTCGAGTGAGAGACCGTGAGCTTGTTACTCTTGGAGGGTGACCTCCTAGTTGGCTTGGTTGGTGTCCCGGTGATCTCTTCGTGGAAGATTGTGAAGGGGCCCGGGCTTCTCCTTCGTGGAGCTTGTGAAGTGGTTGTGGAGCTTGCCATCTCCGGAGCGGAGGAAAAACTAACCATAAGGAAAGGGCCATTATCCTTCGTGGGTGTGGTTCGGAGAATAGGGTGAGCCTTCGTGGCGCGGGGAATCCTTCGTGGGACCTCCACTCCTCCAAACGTGACGTACCTTGTTGCAAAGCAAGGGAACACGGGAATACATCCTCGTCTCCGCGTGCCTCGGTTATTTCTATACCCGAGCTCTCTTTCCTTGTGATAGCCATCGTGCTTGAAGTATATATATATATCTTGCTATCACTTGTGCTACATATATCTTGTGCCTATCTTGCTTAGCTCTAGTTGCTATTGTTACACTTAGTTGAGCTTCGCGTATTTAGGGTTTGTGCTTGCAAACTAAACGATAGTTTAATTCCGCATTCTTACAAGACAAAATCCGCAAGAGTTTGTAATTGCCTATTCACCCCCCCTCTAGGCGACATCTCGATCTTTCAAAACTAACCATCTATTAATCAACAAGCTAGTTAAGAGGCTTACTAGGGACTCTTTGTTGTTTACATATCACACATGTATCAATGTTTCGGTTAATAAAGAAGTGAGCCTAACTCACTTGGTTAGGGAAGTGGATGTACAACCTAGCCACCCAGGTTCAAGTCCCCAGGGACGCGAATTTGGGTTCTTATTATTTAAAAAAATAAAATCACTGTAGGGGCTTCCCCTACCGTATTCCTTTCAAAAAAAAAATGTTTCGGTTAATACAATTATAGCATGGTATATAAACATTTATCATAAACATAAAGATATATAATAACCACTTTTATTATTGCCTCTTGGGCATATCTCCAACAGTCTCCCACTTGCACTAGAGTCAATAATCTAGATTACATTGTAAGGTACCTAACACCCATGGCATTCGGGTGTTGGTCATGCTTTGCCCTAGGGAGAGCTTTAGTCAACGGATCTGCTACATTCGGATCGGTGTGTACTTTGCAAATCTTTACTTCTCCATCTTCGATGTACTCGCGAATCGAATGATAACGCAACTTGATATGCTTCAGCCTCTTGTGTGACCTTGGTTCTTGTGCATTGGCGATGGCACCCATGTTGTCACGAGTAGATGACTAGTGGGTCCAATGCACTAGGAACCACACCGAGCTCTACAATGAACCTCTTCATCCATACCGCTTCGATGAAGCCTGCGAAGCCGCTATGTACTCCGATTCCGTTGAAGACTTCGCCACCGTGCACTTGCTTCGAGCTTGCCCAGCTTACTGCAGCACCATTCAATATAAACACGTACCCAGATTGTGACTTAGAGTCATCAGGATCAGTGTTCCAACTTGCATCGGTGTAACTGGTTACAACGAGCTCTTGGTCACCTCCATAACAAAGAAACATATCCTTAGTTCTTTTCAAGTACTTCGGGATATTCTTGACCGCTGTCCGAGTGTTCCATTCCCGGATCACTTTGATATCTGCTAGTTAAACTAACAGCATGTGCTATATCCGGTCTAGTACATAGCATGGCATACATGATAGAGCCTACTGCCGAGGCATAGGGGATCTGACTCATCCTTTCTCTTTCTTCTGCCGTAGCCGGACCTTGAGTCTTACTCAAGACCTTGCCTGGTAACATAGGTAAGAATCCTTTCTTACTTTCGTCCATTCTAAACTTCTTTAGAATCTTGTCCGAGTATGTACTTTGTGATAGCCCTATTATACGTCTTGATCTATCTCTATAAATCTTGATGCCTAATATATACGATGCTTCACCAAGGTCTTTCATTGAAAAACTATTATTCAAATAACCTTTTACATCGCTTAATAGTTCTATATCATTCCCAATCGGTAATATGTCATCTACATATAATATCGGGAATGCTACGGAGCTCCCACTCACTTTCTTGTAAATACGAGCCTCTCCATGACACTTGTATAAACCCAAAGTCTTTGATCACCTTATCAAAGCGTCGGTTCCAACTTCTCGATGCTTGCTTCGAGTCCATAAATTGAACGCTGAAGTTTGCATACTTTGTCGACATTTTTAGGATCGACAAAACCTTTGGGTTGTACCATATACAACTCTTCCTCAATGTCTCCATTAAGGAACGCTGTTTTGACATCCATCTCGCCAAATCTCATAATCGAAAAATGCAGCTATTGCTAACAAAATCCTCACAGATTTTAGCTTCGCTACAAGTGAGAAAGTCTCATCGTAGTCAACACCTTGAATTTGTCGGAAACCCTTTGCGACAAGTCGAGCTTTATAGACAGTAATATTACCATCAGCATCTGTTTTTCTCTTGAAGATCCATTTATTCTCGACAGCCTTTCGGCTATCAAGTAAGTCTACCAAAGTCCACACTTTGTTATCATACATGGATCCCATTTAGGATTTCATGGCTTCTTGCCATTTGTTGGAATCTGGGCTCATCATCGCTTCTTCATACGTCGCAGGGTCTTCATCATTGTTGTCCACAATCATGACATTTAGACAAGGATCATACCAATCGGGAGTGGCACGTTCCCTTGTCGATCTGCGAGGTTCGATAGCTATCTCGTTCGAAGTTTCATGATCATTATCATTAGCTTCATCCGTTGCCGGTGCGAGCGGCACGAGAACAACTTCCGATCTTGCGCTACTCTGATCAACGAGTGAAGATTCATCAATCTCATCGAGTTCTACTTTTCTTCCAGTCACTTCTTTAGTGAGAAATTCTTTCTCAAGAAAGGTTCCGTTCTTAGCAACAAAGATTTTTCCTTCGGATCTGTGATAGAAAGTGTCCTTAGGGTATCCTATGAAGACGCATTTCTCCGCTTTGGGTTCTAGCTTGTCCGGTTGTAACTTTTTTACATAGGCTTCGCAACCCCAAACTTTTAGGAACGACAGCTTAGGTTTCTTATTAAACCATAATTCATACGGTGTCGTTTCAACAGATTTAGATGGTGCCCTATTTAAAGTGAATGCAACTGTCTCTAATGCATAACTCCAAAATGATAACGGCAAATCAGTAAGAGACATCATAGAACGAACCATATCTAAGAGAGTTCGATTACGACGTTCGGACACACCGTTTCGTTGAGGTGTTCCCGGCGGTGTCAATTGTGAAAGTATTCCGCATTTCTTTAAATGCATGCTAAACTCATAACTCAGATATTCACCTCCGCGATCAGATCGTAGAAATTTAATCTTCTTGTTACGTTGATTTTCTACTTCACTTTGGAATTCCTTAAACTTCTCAAAAGTTTCGGATTTATGTTTCATGAAATAGATATACCCATATCTACTCAGATCATCTGTGAAGGTTAGAACATAACGATAACCACCGCGCGATGCTACACTCATTGGTCCGCACACATCGGTATGTATGATTTCCAACAAGTCAGTAGCTCGCTCCATAATACCAGAGAATGGAGTCTTAGTCATTTTTACTATTGGACATGCTTCGCATCTATCAAGTGACTCAAATTCAAGTGATTCAAGTAATCCATCGGTATGGAGTTTGTTCATGCGTTTCACTCCAATATGACCAATACGACAGTGCCACATATAAGTAGAATTATCATTTAATTTAATTCTCTTAGCATCAATGTTATGTATATGTGTATCACTACTATCGAGATCTAACAGAAATAAGTCATTCTTTTCAGGTGCTCGACCATAAAAGATATTATTCATAAAAATAGAACAACCATTATTCTCAGACTTGAATGAATAACCGTCTTGCATTAAACAAGATCCAGATATAATGTTCATGCTCAACGCGGGTACAAAATAACAATTATTGAGGCTTAAAATTAATCCCGAAGGTAGATGTAGAGGAAGTGTGCCGACGGCGATCACATCGACTTTGGATCCATTTCCAACGCGCATCGTCACTTCATCCTTTAGTAGTCTTCGTTTATTCTTTAGTTCCTGTTTCGAGTTACAAATATGAGCAACCGAACCAGTATCAAATACCCAGGTACTAGTACGAGAACCAGTAAGATAAACATCTATAACATGTATATCAGATATACCTTCTTTCTTCTTCTTGACAAGGCCGCTCTTCAGATCCGCCAAATACTTGGAGCAATTACGCTTCCGAGTGTCCCTTCTCCTTGCAGTAATAGCACTCAGCATCAGGCTTAGGGCCAGTCTTAGGTTTCATAGGAGGCGTGGCAGCTTTCTTGCCACCCTTCTTGAATTTTTCCTTAGACTTGCCCTGTTTCTTGAAATTGGTGGTCTTGTTGACCATCAACACTTGGTGCTCTTTCTTGATCTCAATCTCAGCAGATTTCAGCATGGCGAAGAGTTCAGGTAACTCTTTGTTCATGTTCTGCATATTGTAGTTCATCACAAAGTTCTTGTAACTAGGTGGAAGTGATTGAAGGACACGATTAATCCCCAGTCTGTTAGGAATCACTATTCCTAGATCACTGAGTTTCTTCGCAAGCCCGGTCATGGCGAGCATGTGCTCACTAACGGAGCTACCTTCTTCCATCATGCAACTGAAGAAGTGTTTCGATGCTTCATAGCATTCCACGGACGCATGAGTTTCAAATATAGCTTTCAGCTCATTGACCAACTCGTGAGGATCGTGGTGCTCAAAACGTTTCTGAAGATCGGCTTCCAGACTGCACAGGATGGCACACTGAACTTGAGAGTACCGAGTTTTCGGAGTTTCGTAAACATTCTTTACTTCATCGGTTTCAGTTTCTGCAGGAGGGTCACCTAGCGGTGCATCAAGCACATATTGCAGATTTCCGCCAGCGAGGAAGATCCCCAGATGACGGAACCAGTCGATGAAGTTGCTACCGTTGCTCTTAAGCTTTTCTTTCTCTAGGAACTGGTTAAAATTGATTGAGGACGTCATATCTACAACATATATTTGCAATAGTTTAGACTAATGTTTATGACAAATTGAGTTCAAATTTTAATTTAATAAAATTAAAAATCTAGGTGAACTCCCACTCAAAACAATATCCCTCGCATTATCTTAGTGATCACACGAACCAAATCCACTACATCAAGTCCGATCATCATGAGACAAGATGTAATTTCAATGGCGAACACTCAAAGTGTTCATCATATCAATCATATGATTCATGCTCTACCTTTCGGTATCACGTGTTCCGAGACCATGTCTGTACATGCTAGGCTCGTCAAGGCCACCTTAGTATCCGCATGTGCAAAACTGGCTTGCACCCGTTGTATGCACTTGTTGATTCTATCACACCCGATCATCACGAGATGCTTCGAAACGACAAGTCTTGGCAACGGTGCTACTAAGGATGAACACTTTATTATCTTGATATTTTAGTGAGAGGGATCATCTTATAATTCTACCGTCGCGATCTAAGCAAAATAAGATGCATAAAAGGATTAACATCACATGCAGTTCATATGTGATATGATATGGCCCTTTTGTCTTTGCGCCTTTGATCTTCATCTCCAAAGCACGGACATGATCTCCATCATCAACGGTCATGATCTCCATCATCGTCGGTGTAGCGTCAAGGTCAATGGCGCCGTCTTCATGATTGTTCTCCGATGTAGCAACTATTACAACTTCTTTGAAATACTACTCAACATGAAATTTAAAGACAACCATAAGGCTCCTGCCGGTTGCCACAATACAATAATGATCATCTCATACATATTCATCATCACATTATGGCCATATCACATCACCAAATCCTGCAAAAACAAGTTAGACGTCTCTAATTTGGTTTGCATATTTTACGTGGTTTAGGGTTTCGAGTAAGATCTAATCTACCTACGAACATGAACCACAACGGTGATACTAGTGTTGTCAATAGAAGAGTAAATTGAATCTTCACTATAGTAGGAGAGACAGACACCCGCAAAGCCACTTATGCAATATAAGTTGCATGTCGAGTGATAACCCACAAGTATAGGGGATCACAGCAGTCTTCGCGGGTAGTAAAACCCAATTTATTGATTCAACACAAGGGGAGATAAAGAATACTTGAAAGCCTTAACAGCGGAGTTGTCAATTCAGCTGCACCTGGAAACAGACTTGCTCGCAAGAGTTTATCAGTAGTAACAGTTTTATAGCGATAGCAGTAGTGAAATAACAGCGAGCAGAGTAACAGAGACAGCAGTAGTGATTATAGTAAACAGCGAGGATTAAAATACCGTAGGCACGGGGACGGATAACGGGCGTTGCATGGATGAGAGAAACTCATGTAACAATCAAGCGAGGGCATTTGCGGATAATAATAAAACGGTGTCTAAGTACAAAGCAATCAATAGGCATGTGTTCCAATTATAGTCGTACGTGCTCACAATGAGAAACTTGCACAACATCTTTTGTCCTACCAGCCGGTGGCAGCCGGGCCTCAAGGGAATCTACTGGATATTAAGGTACTCCTTTTAATAGAGTACCGGAGCAAAGCATTAACACTCCGTGAACACATGTGATCCTCACATCGCTACCATCCCCTCCGGTTGTCCCGATTTACGTCACTTCGGGGCCATTGGTTCCGGACGACGACATGTGTATACAACTTGCAGGTAAGACCATAAACAATGAATATCATGATGAAATAATAACATGTTCAGATATGAGATCATGGCACTCGGGCCCTAGTGACAAGCATTAAGCATAACAAGTTGCAACAATATCATCAAAGTACCAATTACGGACACTAGGCACTATGCCCTAACAATCTTACACTATTACATGACCAATCTCATCCAATCCCTACCACCCCCTTCAGCCTACAGCGGGGGAATTACTCACACATGGATGGGGGAAACATGGCTGGTCGATGGAGAGGCGTCGGTGGTGATGATGGCGATGATCTCCTCCAATTCCCCGTCCTGGCGGAGGGCCAGAACGGAGACTTCTGGCTCCCGAGACGGAGTTTCGCGATGTGGCGGCGTTCTGGAGGGTTTCTGGCGACTTCGACTTCTCCCCGTGCGTTTTTTTAGGTCGAAGGCGATAAGTAGTCCGAAGGAGGGCGTCGGGGGCCGACCGAGGCCGCCACACACTAGGGCCGCGCGGGCCCCTCCTGGGCCGTGCCGGCCTAGTGTGTGGGGCCCTCGTGCCCCCACCTGGCTTGCCCTTCTGGCTCCGTAAGTATTCTGGAAAAATAGGACCTTTCGCATAAATTCCGAGGTTTTTCCTGAAAGTTGGATTTCTGCACAAAAACGAGACACCGAATCGGTTCTGCTGAAAACAGCGTTAGTCCGCGTTAGTTGCATCCAAAATACACAAATTAGAGGCAAAACAATAGCAAAAGTGTTCGGGAAAGTAGATACGTTTTGGACGTATCAACTCCCCCAAGCTTAGCTTATTGCTTGTCCTCAAGCAATTCGGTTAACAATCGAGCGATAAAAGAACTTTCACGAACACATTTTTTCATATGATGTAGATATTCTCATGCTATGGCTAACACTTAGGCAGTTCATAATAAGATACATGCAAATAAGATCATCTAATAGCTATGTCAATCATGGAAAGGTACCAACAATTAATAATAAGCATCATGAATCATGTATATAAGCAGGATTGCAATGTTCATAAAAGAGTATGATAGAGTGGTATCTCGCTTGCCCATATTTGATCAGCAAAACATAAATGCTCGGGCACCTCTGAAGTTCATAGAAAGACTAGAAATAGTGATTGTCAAAGATAAAAGCATCAAAGTTATACCACAATCAATCATATTTTGAGACAAGCATATTACACTAAGAATGACAGTTGTGCTCTCAAGAAAGTGCTCAAAGAAGGGATGGAGACACAACATAAAAGTAAAAGATTGACCCTTCGCAGAGGGAAGCAAGGATTAACATGCGCTAGAGCTTTTCATTTTTAAAACAGGAGTAAAATTGTTTTGAGAGGTGTTTGTTGTTGTCAACGAATGGTAATGGGTACACCAACTACCTCGCCAACCGGACTTTCAAGAGCGGCTCCCATGAAGGACGTTATCTCTACCAGCAAGGTAGATCATCCCTCTTCTCTTTTGTTTACACACGTATTTTAGTTTTATTATGGGTGACACTCCCCCAACCTTTGCTTACACAAGCCATGGCTAACCGAATCCTCGGGTGCCTTCCATCAATCACATACCATGGAGGAGTGTCTATTTGCAAAATTAAGTTGCTTACTGATGAATCAGAGCAAAACATGTGAAGAGAATTATTAGTAAAGTTTGATTAATCGGGCTGGGAACCCCATTGCCAGCTCTTTTTGCAAAATTATTGGATAAGCGGATGTGCCACTAGTCCATTATGAAAGTCCGTCAAGAGTAAATGACAAGGTTGAAAGTTAAACACCACATACTTCCTCATGAGCTATGAAACATTAACACAAATTGAGAAGCATTTTGAAGGTTTAAAGGTAGCGCATGAGAATTTACGTGGAATGGTTTGAAATGCCATGCATAGGTATTTATGGTGGACACTCTAGAATAACTTGGTTTTCATGTGTTTGGAAGCACGAGCAGCGTTCCCGCTCAGTACGAGTGAAGGCTAGCAATAGACTGGGAAGCGACAATCAAGAGAGCGATGACTTGTCATAATCATGCTTGCGGCAAAATAAATTAACCGAGGCATAAAAGTGATACAAGAACTACGAGGCAATGTAAATCATCGAGGCTTAATTGACTTTTGTTCAGTCATATGCATGCGTGAGCATGTGCCAAGTTAATTCAAACGAACTATTCAGAGGAGGATACCACAATATCATACCTATCTATGAATAAAGCAATGCAAGCAAATATTCATGACATGCTACTCATATTAATAAATTAGAGCTAAACATGAGAGATCATGAACTACTAGACTTTCTTAAATGACATATACCTCACATGAACCAACCAAGCATGCTCACATGGATGAGTATATGTACAAAAATGAAAACAAATAGAGTTCATACCAGCCTCTCACCACAATCAGATCGTCGTATATCGTCATTATTGCCTTTTCACTTGTGTAGCTTGAATAATATGGAATGAAAACCACGCTCCAGCCACCGAAGACCATTGAACTCATAATGAACTTTACAAATCAAAGAAGAACAGCAAATATTTTTGGTGTTTTCGAATTTGAGAACAAGAATAAAAAGAAGCAAGCGAACAAAGCAAAATCTTTTTGGGTTTTCTTATAGCAAACTAGCAATAGCAAATAAAGCGAAACAAATGCAAGAAACCAAAATAAACAAATGGTGAAGAGAAACAACAGAAATATTTTTGGTCTTTTTGTGTTTTGGGAAAGAAACAAAGCAAAAGCAAGAAATGGCAAACTAGAAAAGTCACATAAACACAAAGCAGCAGAAATTCGTCAAACTTGACAGCAGTACAGTAATCGAATTTAAAGAAATTCTTAAGCTGCTCAGCTAGAAAAGTGTTCAACTAATGAAAGTTATATAACAACCTGGGGAACATGCACAAAAATTGGCAGCTCAAAATAACGTTCTGACTGTGTGCACGATTTTTTTAGTAACAGTCCAGAATCTGTTTTCAGGCAGCACTTCCCCAAATATCATCTCCCTCTCATTAGAAAACCACTCAAAGAAACTAAACAAGTATGTACAAGTATCCAGCAACCATAATATGCAAAGAATGAGTGATTCCGGTATACGTCCCCCCAAGTTTAGGCTTTTGGCCTAAGTGGAGATCAATCCCAGCGAGGGTCTGGGTTCCACGCCGGTGGATCATACATGGCGTAGTCATAATAAGGTCCCGATGCAGAAGAAAAGCGTGGAGGCTCCTCATGCCCAACTTGTTGATGCGAAGAACTTGCTGCATCGGATGACGAGTCGAGGTGTTCCTCGGCCTCCTCCGTGTTGTTTCTTGCACGATGGCCTCCTCCCTCTATATATGCATTAAGTGCACCTTCCGTGACTGACCAATCCTCCCTGGAATCAAGGTTAAACAGAGCAGGTGCAGGCAATCCTACTAATTTTTCAGTTTTCTTAGTTATTCTCCAAGCTTTCTTGTAAAATGTTATTCTATAAGACAGGTTGCTCAAATTGGACGAATCAGAAACAAATTCATGCTTAATCATGGAGACTATGTCAAGTTTCTCTATGGGAAGTTGAATATCAAGATGGTGAGGTTCTACACCATGCATAGCTAATAAACGAGAGGCGATGAGACCTCCACAAATGCCTCCGTTCTCACGGTTAGTAGCAAGTCTATTGGCTATCAAAGCACCCAAGTTGTAAGTCCTATCACCTTGTAATGCAGCAGATAGAAAGGCTAGATCCTGGATAGATAACTTACTTCCGTTCTTTCTAGCAAGAACGCACTTGGTGATGAAATAGGCAAAGTAACGAATAGTTGGGAGTTGAATGCTACTGATTTTACCACCATCCTCTGAGAAGCTCCTTTCATGAAAAATCATCTTGAAGAGGTCCAAGAACTCTTGCGGCGATCCCCTTATCTTCTCGCATGATCCCCATTGCGGCACTCTGATTGCTGCAAAAAAAATCATTGAATGGCAAGTTGACAGTTTTATTATAAATTTTGTACTGAACCATGGGGTTAGATCGCGACCAATTGAATTTAAAATCCTGCACTACAGACATAGTCAGTTTTGCATATTGGCATGGTTCACCATCAACAAAATCATCCAACCCTGCACGAGAGATTAGACTTTGAACATCTTGCAAGATTCCTGCACTTCTCATAAAATCCACGCACGGGTAGTAAGCGGGGTATACTCCTTCTTCGCGGTGAACTCTCATGACTGGTTGCACCTCCAATTCTTGTTGGTTGAGTTGGTGCCTACTCCCTTCCATTTTCTGAAATTTTTCAACAAACATTATAAAATTTGATTTGGTGACATATAATTGAGGGAAACTACCATAGGAACTTGCTAGAGTACTAATCATGCATCAAAACTAGTTTCTACCACTTAGAACAAGCATGCAAGCTCACTAGACATGTTATCTACAGCAGCAAAATATTCAAGATATACTCCACCAAACAAAATTCTACTTGGATAATCGAAGGAGTCACATACCGAAGAGCAAATGTGCCAAATTTCAGACATGAAACTGGCTGAGCAAAGAGATCGAGAAATCTGGAGCTCTTGAGCAAAAACGCGAGTGAGAGAAAGCTGGTGTCGATTTTTTCGGGAGAGAGAAGAGTGTGGGAGGAAAAGATGTTGAAGTGGGGCAAAGGGGGACCCACACACCAGGGTGGCGCGCCCCCCTTGCTGGCCGCGCCGGCCTGTGGGGTGCCACCCTAGGGTGCCCCACTGGTCATCCCCAGGTGCTCCCAGGTGCCTCGTCGAAAAATAGGACCAACGGCATAATTTTTGTGAATTTTTGAAAACTTTGAAAAATGCACATTTCTGGGTATTAAGTTTATTATTACTGGCCAGGAAAAATCTTGAAATCTCTAATTAACTAAGGAACTTTACAAAACAAAAGTGCTACAGCAAGTAGAACAAGTGGAGGAAGAAAGAGATATTGTTTACCTCCTCTATGCACATAAAAAGTATTTGTTAACAAGGTTGATCAAGTCTTGCCACCAAATAAATTTTACATAGCATAAGAAGAAATAGACCTCAAATCAATCATGTTACCTTGAATTGTATTGATATGGATCCAATCACAAGAGTTTGATATTCTTCTTTAGGCTCATATATTGGACAATCAATAGTTCCCACTTTGATAGTTCTCACATTAGAAATTGTATTAACTCCACATGCTTTCTCAATCCTCTTGGGAAAATAAACAGTATGCTCCTTGTCATCGACATTGAAAGTGACTTTTCCTTTATTGCAATCAATAACAGCCCCTGCGGTGTTAAGAAAAGGTCTCCCAAGAATAATAGACATATTATCATCTTCAGGCATTTCCAACACAACAAAATCAGTTAATATCAAGCAGTTATTAGTAACTTGAACAGGAACATCCTCACATATACCAACAGGAATAGCGTAGATTTATCAGCCATTTGCAAAGATATATCAGTAGGTATCAACTTATCTAAGTAAAGTCTCTTATAAAGAGAAAAAGGCATAACAGTAACACCGGCTCCCAAGTCACATAGAGCAGTTTTAACATAATTATTCTTAATAGAACAAGGAATAGAGTAGTTTTAACATAATTATTCTTAATAGAGCATCTTGACTTCATCAGAAAACAAGCTACTCATAGAAGAAAGTTCAATCATGTGTTCTACAGCACTTTCTTTTTCAGTACCACAATAGGGTGCTTTCTCTACAATAGCTATATGAGATAGATCAAGAGAAAAATCATAATCTTTATCCTTAATGCATATAGGAGATGTGGAAAATTTAGGATCAGGAGATAACTTATGTCTAACAGTATATTGTGTGAGAAACTTTTTAATTTTGCTTGCATCAGCAGTAGCATTGCATCTATTAATAAAATCATCATTAAGCTCCACATAATCTTCCTCAGGATCATCACTAGAATAATCAAGTTCAGGTGAATTAACGAGTGTAGTAGCATTAGGAGTTTCAGCATTTTCAATTTGTCTAGACCTAGCAATTGTAGCATCTAGAAAGGATCCCAATGAACCACTATCATCAAGCACAGCAGAAGCATCATCAATATTATAAGAATTTTCAGATTCAGCAGAAGTACCAACAAGTGAAGCATGTGGTGGTGAAACAAGTTTATCAATCACAGATGGTGAATCAAGAGCAGCAGAGGTACTCAGAGTTGTACCTTTTCTTGTAGTGGATGGTAATATGGCGACTTTAGGATCGCGAGTTTTACCCATGATGGAGAATTTGCAGCGAACAATATCAATCCAAGTGAACTTCCAAATAATGCTATGCTCCCCGGCAACGGCGCCAGAAAACGGTCTTGATAACCCACAAGTATAGGGGATCGTAGCAGTCTTCGCGGGTAGTAAAACCCAATTTATTGATTCAACACAAGGGGAGACAAAGAATACTTGAAAGCCTTAACGACGGAGTTGTCAATTCAGCTTCACACGGAAACGGACTTGCTCGCAAGAGTTTATCAGTAGTAACAGCTTTATAGCAGATAGCAGTAGTGAAATAACAGCGACAGAGTAACGAGAGACAAGCGAGTAGTGATTATAGTAAACAGCGAGGATTAAAATACTGTAGGCACGGGGACGGATAACGGGCGTTGCATGGATGAGAGAAACTCATGTAACAATCAAGCCGGGCATTTGCAGATAATAATAAAACGGTGTCTAAGTACAAAGCAATCAATAGGCATGTGTTCCAATTATAGTCGTACGTGCTCGCAATGAGAAACTTGCACAACATCTTTTGTCCTACCAGCCGGTGGCAGCCGGGCCTCAAGGGAATCTATCTGGATATTAAGGTACTCCTTTTAATAGAGTACCGGAGCAAAGCATTAACACTCCGTGAACACATGTGATCCTCACATCGCTACCATCCCCTCCGGTTGTCCCGATTTCGTCACTTCGGGGCCATTGGTTCCGGACAGCGACATGTGTATACAACTTGCGGGTAAGACCATAAACAATGAATATCATGATGAAATAATAACATGTTCAGATCTGAGATCATGGCACTCGGGCCCTAGTGACAAGCATTAAGCATAACAAGTTGCAACAATATCATCAAAGTACCAATTACGGACACTAGGCACTATGCCCTAACAATCTTACACTATTACATGACCAATCTCATCCAATCCCTACCACCCCCTTCAGCCTACAGCGGGGGAATTACTCACACATGGATGGGGAAACATGGCTGGTCGATGGAGAGGCGTCGGTGGTGATGATGGCGATGATCTCCTCCAATTCCCCGTCCCGGCGGAGGGCCAGAACGGAGACTTCTGGCTCCCGAGACGGAGTTTCGCGATGTGGCGGCGTTCTGGAGGGTTTCTGGCGACTTCGACTTCTCCCCGTGCGTTTTTTAGGTCGAAGGCGATAAGTAGTCCGAAGGAGGGCGTCGGGGGCCGACCGAGGCCGCCAGACACTAGGGCCGCGCGGGCCCCTCCTGGGCCGCGCCGGCCTAGTGTGTGGGGCCCTCGTGCCCCCACCTGGCTTGCCCTTCTGGCTCCGGAAGTATTCTGGGAAAATAGGACCTTTCGCATAAATTCCGAGGTTTTTCCTGAAAGTTGGATTTCTGCACAAAAACGAGACACCAGAACAGTTCTGTTGAAAACAGCGTTAGTCCGCGTTAGTTGCATCCAAAATACACAAATTAGAGGCAAAACAATAGCAAAAGTGTTCGGGAAAGTAGATACGTTTTGGACGTATCATCGAGCGTGGAGCAAATCTCATGAACGCGGTCATGTAAAGTTAGCCCGAGCCGCTTCATCCCACTATGCCACAAAGATGCAAAGTACTCAAACTAAAGACAACATAAGCATCAACGCCCACAAAACCATTGTGTTCTACTCGTGCAACCATCTATGCATAGACACGGCTCTGATACCACTGTAGGGGTTCGTTGCATAGAAAACAAAAAATTTCTACCGCGAGAACGCAATCCAAGCCAAGATGCAATCTAGAAGACGGGAGCAACGAGGGGATGATTGAGACTCACCCTTGAAGATTTCCAAAGCCTATAAGAGTAGGCTCTTATTGCTGCGGTAGACGATCACTTGCCGCTTGCAAAAGCGCGTAGAAGATCTTGATCACGGTGCCACGATCGGGCAAAAACCTCCGTACTCGGTCACACGTTCGGTGTTGATGAAGACGACGTCCTTCTCCCCATTCCAGCGGGCAGCGGAAGTAGTAGCTCCTCCTTGAATACGGCATCACGACGGCGTGGTGGCGGTGGCGATGGAGAACTCCGGCGGAGCTTCGCTAAGCGTTGCGGGAGAGGTGGAGGAGGTGGGGCGGCTAGGGTTTGGGAGAGGGAGAGGTGGCCGGCCACTATGAGGGTGCGGCCACAATGGCTTTGGTGTGGCCGGCCCCCTCCCCTTGCTCCTCATTATATAGGTGGAACACCCAAGAGTTGGTCTACAAGTCTTCGAATAAGACCCCAAACCAAAACCTTCCATATGACATGAAACCTACCCAAGGTGGGATTCCCACTTGAGGTGGGACTCCCACCTTTCCTTGGGAGGGGGTGGTCGGCCACCTGGGACTCCACCCCCTAGGGTTGGCCGGCCATGGGTGGTGGAGTCGCTCCGGGACTCCGCCTTCCAAAGTGATTTCTTCCGAACTTTTCTAGAACCTTCTAGAACCTTCCATAAATGCACCGGATCATTTTCAAACTTATAAAATGACTTCCTATATATGAATCTTATTCTCCGGACCATTCCGGAACTCCTCGTGATGTCCGGGATCCCATCCGAGACTTCGAACAATTACTTCGAACTCCATTCCATATTCAAGTTCTACTATTACAACATCAAACCTTAAGTGTGTCACCCTACGGTTCGCGAACTATGTGGACATGGGTGAGAACTCTCTCCGACCAATAACCAATAGCGGGATCTGGAGATCCATAGTGGCTCCCACATATTCAACGATGACTTAGTGATCGAGAACCATTCACATACGATACCAATTCCCTTTGTCACGCGATATTTTACTTGTCCGAGGTTTGATCATCGGTATCACTCTATACCTTGTTCAACCTCGTCTCCTGACAAGTACTCTTTACTCGTACCGTGGTATGTGGTCTCTTATGAACTTATTCATATGCTTGCAAGACATTAGACGACATTCCACCGAGAGGGCCCAAAGTATATCTATCCGTCATCAGGATGGACAAATCCCACTGTTGATCCATATGCCTCAACTCATACTTTCCGGATACTTAATCCCTCCTTTATAACCACCCATTTACGCAGTGGAGTTTGATGTAATCAAAGTATCTTTCCAATATAAGTGATTTACATGATCTCATGGTCATAAGGACTAGGCAACTATGTATCAAAAGCTTATAGCAAATAACTTAATGACGTGATCTTATGCTACGCTTAATTGGGTGTGTCCATTACATCATTCATATAATGATATAACCTTGTTATTAATAACATCCAATGTTCATGATTATGAAACTAACCATCTATTAATCAACAAGCTAGTTAAGAGGCTTACTAGGGACTCTTTGTTGTTTACATATCACACATGTATCAATGTTTCGGTTAATACAATTATAGCATGGTATATAAACATTTATCATAAACATAAAGATATATAATAACCACTTTTATTATTGCCTCTTGGGCATATCTCCAACACTGAGGGGCGATCGAAATGTTTCCGGCATAAAGAACATGCCCCACAGCGATGGATTCGTCGTAGCTTCCCATGGTGGAACCCTCCCGGTTTCGGCCTCCAGACGCCGCTGGCCCCACGGTGGGCGCCAACTGTCGTTGCCTATTCGACGGTACCTCGGAGGAGGGATCCTCACGTGGGTAAGAAGAAGTACGGGCCATCGGGCGGAGAGTCCTCGGGACACTGGTACGCGATTTACCTAGCTTCAGAACACCTGCACGATGACAGGGCTTACTGCTGCTTGTCTGGAATTATCTGGGCGCTTTCGTGTTGTTACAATGAGTTGTGATTGTGCCTCCAGGGCTCCCAGGATCCGGCTTATAAAGACGTCCGGATCTAGGGTTACATGGAGAGTCCTGCTGGAATACAATATGCCTAACTACGGAATATTATATTGCCGTGCACGTCAAGGATCCACCTTTACTTATGCGCCGTATTGGATCCGGATACTTCATGGACCGTCAAAGATCCGACTACCTTCATAGGGCGGTTAAGATCCGGCTCCTGTTACCTAGGCTGGACTTCATCCTTCTTGATCTACAGCAACTGGGCCGCCCGATGGGCCACCCGGGCTTGCCGGATCTAGGCCAAGCTGTTGATACACCCATAAAGTATACTCACAACTGGTACAGATAAGGGGAATCCCTCCTAAATGGGTTTCTTGGAAGGTGATTGCAAAAATTGCCAAAACTCTGGGGCTACTTCTGGATGTGGACTGGGCTACAATTTTTCGATCCTTCTATGAAGTTGTCCGGGTCAAGCTAGTTGTCAAGGACACGAGGTGCATTCCTGAGGAGAGACGATATGTTATGAAGAAAAAATTATATTGGCTCTTGTTCACTGTGGAGAATGAAGGAGAGGCTAGTGGTTCCAAGGCGATGGACGATGATAACAGTGATGATCAAGATGAGGATCATGCAGAAGATGAAGGGTTTGATGGATTAGAAGATGTGAATGAGACTCATGAAGAAAAAAAACCAGACGCCTAGTAATGGTGTAGCTTTGGGTAACATTCCTCCTGCCACGACTGCTCAACGACATGGTGCTAAAACTTGGGCAGTCGGTAACAAATGTGCCGGATACAACAAATTCCATGTGCTGATGGATTGTGATTTGGTTAGTGAAGAAGAGGTAGATGAGGAGATTATGATAGATGTAGTTGATGTTACCGGAAGCCTCCAGGATGTGGTATTGGCAGAGGACAGTAGTGATGAATTTAAAAATGGTAATGCAGAAATTGAAGATGATGGAGAATCAGTGGTTACAAAGAATGATGAATGGACAAGCAACACACAAACTGATGGTGACAATATAGATGAAGATAAAGAGGGGATGGATAAAGACGGAGTATCAATATCTTTCAAAGCTTGTGGTGCTGAAACAAATGGGGGGTTGGGATGCAATTTCAATACATAGTGGATCCTACACCAGCTGAAGCAAGTGTGATGCCTAAGAAGAAAAAGCACCAGAAGTGGGGTCATGTTGTCCCTATTAGATATAGTGGAAGACTGATTCATGATGGCATGACTGTTATGGACAAGGCCAAAGCTCTACAAGAAATTAAGAACTTGGAGAAACCTAAGCAAGGTAAACCGAAAAATCTTTTAACTCATTCTTTTGCTAGCATCTGCAATTCTTCTTTAGTAGATAAAGCTATTGCTATTGCTATTAGTGTTGGAGAAAATGGCACCAATAGGTGTACAAACATTGATAATATGAAACTTCTAGAAACTAAAAGAATGCATAATCTTCGTGATGAGTGCCCTGAAGTGTTTGTTCGAGCAGAAATATATTTTACTTTGGAAGATGCTATAGATGAAAAAACTGATATGGACGATGCTCATGATAACAGTAATGATAGTGGAAAAAAGAATACTAGTTCTGATGGTGAAGATCATGTTATTTCCTTGGAATCTTCTTATAGATTAAGGAAAATGGGTAGAGGTAAAAATAAAAAGAATCTCAATGATGAATATTACAATTTGGAATCCTAGGGGGCTTAATGCTCCTGGTAAGTTTGTCTGTGTTAATGATTTGCTATGTAAAAATAAACCTGATATTATTTCCCTACCCGAGACTAAGAAAGAGGACTTTCGTTCGACTTGTCTTAAATCTATTGCGAATTTCCATGTTTTTGAATGGTGTTGGCTGCTAAGGGTACATCTGGAGGGATTTTGGTAGGTGTTAACCTAGATATGTTTGACATCTTTTCGTGGTACAAAGGTAAATACTATGTGATGGTCTCTCTTAGGAGTAATAAAGATAAATTTATGTGGAATTTCGTGGCCATTTATGGTACTGCCTATGAGGAACATTAACATGACTTTATTCATGAGCTTTTGTCCTTGACACAAAATGTCACTACACCCCAATCCTATTTGAGGTGACTTCAATTTGGTTGGAGGTGTTAATGATAAAAATAATGGAATAGTTAATTTGAATTGGGTAAAATAAATTAACAACTGGATTAATAGTGTTGGACCGATGGAAATCCAACACTCCAGTAGGAGGTTTACTTGGACTAATGACCAGCAGGTGCCGATTATGGCCAATATTGATCGATTCTTTGCCTCCACCTGTTGGGAAAAAACACTTACCCTCTGCTACGGTTGTAGCTTTAGCTAGGCCTGGCATTGATCACACTCCTCTGGATTTGAGCACCGGGGACTCCATGCAATGCCCGTGACCATTTAGGTTTGAGAAGTGGTGGTTAGAAATCGAGGAGTGTGCTCAAATAGTTTCAAAGTCTTGGAATCTTCATGTGAATTGTACAAAATCTATTTAAATTTGGCAACCTAAATAAAGAAGATTGAGGAAAACCTTAAAAGGGTGGAGTATAAATATTAATGCAGCCCAGAAAAAATATAAGCAACAATTAGTTGCGGAGTATAATTGTTTGGATATTTTTTCGGAGTCCCAAGCTCTTTCTGTAGAGGATCACTTAAGAATGAAGCACATTAGTGCAGAACTTAACAAAATTTGGCATATGGAGGAGATTAAAGCGAGACAAAGGTCTAGGAAAAAAGATATTTTAGAGGGTGATAAAAATACTGCATACTTTCATGCAGTGGCCAATCAAAGGAGGAGAAAGAAAAAAATTGTTTCTCTTGAAAAACATGAAGGTTCAGAAACTAATGATATACAAGACATGCTTGAGTTGGCAGTAGATTTCTACAAAAATCTCTTTGGTAAGGAGGAAAAAATGGTGATTTAGGTGAAAATTTTTGGGGGCGAAGAAGAAAAAGTTTCAGATGAGGAAAATATTCTCTAGATAGAGTTATCTCAGAGGAAGAGGTGAGGGAGGCTGTGTTCAGCTCGTATGCTGAAGGGTCTTCTGGGCCAGATGGGTTCACTTTCCTTTTCTATCAGAAATTCTGGGAAGTTATTAAAACCGATCTTATGAACATGTTTTTGGATTTTGATAAGGATGAAGCAGATATTTGGACTTAACTTTTCAATGCTGACTTTGATTCCTAAAGAGGCGGATGCGACTTCTCTGAAGAAGTTTAGGCCTATTACTTTGATAAACTGCAGTTTTTTTTTTGCAAAAGTCTGTACTACCAGACTTGGTCCAGTGGCAGAAACGCTCATTTCTGAGAACCAGACTGCTTTTATTAAGAAAAGAAATATTCTAGAAAGTATGGTGTCTGCGCACGAAATTATACATGAGGTTCATAGTAAGAATGAACAAGGTTTAGTGTTAAAACTTGATTACGAAAAAGCATACGACCGGGCGGACTGGTCTTTCTTGGATAAAATGTTGATGCAAAGAGGCTTTAGCAAAAAGTGGAGAAATAAAATTAAAAACTTGGTGCATGGTGGGTCTCTGGGGTAAGGATCAATGAATGTGAGAGTCATTTCTTCCTCACTGGTAAAGGCAACAGACAGGGTGACCCCTTGTCACCATTGCTTTTTAATTTTGTGGCGGATGTTTTCACTCGTATGCTTGTTAAAGCGACTCAACAAAACTTGATTTCTTGTCTTCTTCACAATTTTAGGTCAGGTGGGATTTTTAACCTCCGGTACGCGGATGATACTTCAATTTTCCTTAAAAATGACATAGAGCAAGCCCAAAACCTAAAGTGGATCATGGCTCTTTTTGAGCAAATCTCTGGTATGAGGATCAATTTTAATAAAAGTGATTTAATTCTAATCAATGTATCTGTGGATGATAGTAATGTCCTTGCTCAAGTTTTTGGGTGCAAAATTGTTGAGTTTCGTATAAAATATCTTGGTGTGCCTTTGCATTTTGGTAAACTGAGGAAAGAGGATCTCCAACCAATTATTGATGCAATTATTAAAAGAATTACTGGTTGGAGGGGCAAACTCTTATCTCATGCCAGTAGTCTGATTTTAATCAAGTCTGGTCTTGCAAGCATTCCGGTGTATTTTCTATCTCTTTAAAAGTTTTCCAAATGGGCTATTAAATACATTAATTCTCAGATGGCTTACTGCCTCTGGGATAACTATGAGGGGCATCACAAGTACCACCTGGCAAATTGGGAGTTGGTAAGCATGCAACAAGACTTTGGTGGTTTAGGTGTTCCCAATATTAGAGATCTAAATATTTCTTTCCTTTGCTCCTGGATAAAAAGGTATAACTTGGATGATCATAAAATGTGGAAAAGTATCATTCAATACAAGTATAATACACAAAATCCAAACAATTTTGCATGTAGGGATTCACAGGCCTCTCCGTTTTGGAAAGGGGTGTTGTGGGCGTTTAAGGCTGCCAAGTTTGGATATGAGTGGTTGGTTGGTAATGGGAGAAGTGTGAAATTCTGGGAGGATCAGTGGTTTGGAGGCACTAGCCTTGCCATCCACTTATGGGAACTATACTTTATTTGCAATGAACGAAATAAGACAATTAGTGATATTTGGGTTGATGGAGAGCTTAAACTCTCCTTTAGGAGAAACTTTAATCAAATAATGGTGGGGATGTGGAAAGATTTGGTAGCAATTGTACAACACCTGAGGTTGTCTGGTGAGGATGACCAGATGGTCTGAAAATTGAATAGTTCAGGGGTCTACAGTTCACCGTCTTTATATGTTGTGATCAATTTTAGGGGGATGACACGTCTCAAACGTATCTATAATTTCTTATGTTCCATGCTAGTTTTATGACAATACCAACATGTTTTATTCATACTTTATATCATTTTTATGCATTTCCCGGTACTAACCTATTAACAAGATGCCGAAGCGCCAGTTCCTGTTTTTTGCTGTTTTTGGTTTCAGAAATTCTACACAGGAAATATTCTCGGAATTGGACGAAACAAAAGTCAAACCTCCTATTTTTCCGAGGGACACACGAAGCCAGAAGGGCAAGCCCGGGGGAGGCCCAGGGCCTCCTCCCCATAGGGGGGCGCGGCCAGGACCCTAGGCGCGCCGCCAGGTGGGGAGCCCACCTCGGGACTCCACCGACATCTCCCCTTCGCCTATAAATTGCCCCAGATGCGAAAACCCTAAAACAAGAAGTCATATTCCACGAAGAGTTCCGTAGCCGCCGTCATCGCGAAGACAAGTTTCGGGGGACAGAAGTCTCTGTTCCGGCACGCCGCCGGGACGAGGAATTGCCCCCGGAGTCATATCCATCGACACCACCTCCATCTTCATCGCCGTTGCTGTCTCCCATGATGAGGAGGGAGTAGTTCTCCCCCGAGGCTGAGGGCTCTACCGGTAGCTATGTGGTCCATCTCTCTCTCTCATGGTGTGATCTTTATGTGATCATGAGCTTTGTATCACTATTAATCTATGTGCTACTCTAGTGATGTTATTAAAGTAGTCTATTCATCCTCCATGATGTAAAGAGGACAATGTGTGCATCATGTAGTACTTGGGTAGGCTATGATTGTAATCTCTTGTGGATTATGAAGTTAACTATTACTATGATAGTATTGATGTGATATATTCCCCCTTTCATAGCTATTGTTGACAGTGTGTATGCTATGTTAGTACTCGGTCTAAATTACAACGGTATTATCTTGGATTATGATTTGATGAGGATATCCCTATGAGTGGTGTTTGTCAAGTACTTGATGAACTTTGAGTGGAGCTTTTGTAGCCACTACGTGATGATTAGTGATTCCAATAGGAGAGTAATTCAGAGTAGCACAAGTGAAGAGAAGTTATCTAATTGTCCAATTATGTGATCATTGTTGAGAGTGTCCACTAGTGAAAGTATGATCCCTAGGCCTTGTTTCTAAGCATTGAAACACCGTTTCCAACAAGTTCTGCTACATGTTCGATTGCTGACATTTTTATTTCAGATTGCAATTACTACTTATTATCATCCATATTACTTGTATTTCACTATCTCTTCGCCGAACTAGTGCACCTATACATCTGACAACTGTATTAGGTGTGTTGGGGACACAAGAGACTTCTTGTATCTTAATTGCAGGGTTGCTTGAGAGTGATATCTTTGACCTCTACCTCCCTGAGTTCGATAAACCTTGGGTGATTCACTTAAGGGAAACTTGCTGCTGTTCTACAAACCTCTGCTCTTGGAGGCCCAACACTGTCTACAGGAAAAGAAGCGTGCGTAGACATCAGGGAATTACCCCGGTTTTTGTTCCATATGTTTGGAAGTTAAATGTGCCTCTTAAGGTACAAATTTTTCTATGGCCGTTATCACATAATAAACTGCTTACTAGAGATAACTTATTGAACGACAACACTTGCATGATGTAAGGTGTCTCTTTTGTGCTAAAAATGAAAGTGTAGAACACTTGTGTTTCTCTTGTGATGTTGTCAATTTGGTTTGGCAGGAGATTGTTGTCATTACTAAAATTCGTATCGGTGAATCATATGAAAGTGTAGCTAGGTTATGGATAAGTAATAAGAAAAACTGCGCTATTAATATGATGACTTTTGCTGTTATGTGGAATTCTTGGAAGATGAGAAATGAAATATACTTTGGTAGACTAATATGGAGTGGTTTAAAGATTGTTTGGAGGAGGATTGCATAGTTGCTCAGGAAGTGAATAGCATTGTGTCCTCCCCAGGCAAAAACTTTTATGGAAGAGTGGGTCATGGCGCTGGATTTAAGAGCCTCCAAAACTCCCCGGCTAAGATGGTGCTGAATCGGAGGAAGATGCTGAAGGGACCTAAGACACCGAAGACGTGGGCAAAGATCCGCATGAAGTTCTGATTCTCATTTTCTTCTATATAGTTGCTGTGTCGGTTTGTCACCTGGGTGTTGTTCTTTGAGCAGTAGTTGGTTTCCCTGGAGAGTGTCATTTTCTTTAGAATGTGTAATATCTGGAATGCTGAGAATCTGTGAACTTGGTTTCGTTTCTTTGAAGTGGAACGGGGCGGAGACGCCTTTGATCTAAAAAAAACTCTAGCCATGGAGCCATGGAGGGAACATTGTGGAAGAGGGTTAGTAGTCCGAAACTGCTATGGGTTTGACCTTGTTTTGATTTTGGATCCGTCGTTCCTTTAATTTGATATCATGCCGGCCTTGCACGTGAACGAACCTAAGAGGTTGGCATGAGCACAATGATATCTTAGATGAATGGACGAAGCTCGATATTGACAATTTACACGGCTGACTTAATCTGCTGGAACGAGTTAGAAACAGTAGTGCCTGAAGCGTTGATTCTCTCTGCAGGTTAATGTGTACTTTGAAAGTCAGAATTGGAAACGGAGAATAAACCAGCCGACTGAAAGCGACAGTGCTGAATAGTACCACATGGATTGCAGTTCATTCACTTCATCGTGACAGGCGGGAGGTCAAATTCGATCGTCTGCAGTCATCTCGCTAGCTAAGCTCCAGGCCACACCCTGTCACTGTTGCACTGTAGCTGATCCCCATCAGCCCGTGCGGCCGTTGTGCCGTGCCGTGCCGTGACAGCATTTGGCTGGAAAAGCCTGCCGCGGCAGCAACGTGACACCCGCACGGGCGAGCCACCCGTCCGCAATATTTTGCTTTTATCCACACCACGCGCGCACCATGCATGAATGTTTGCTACATCCTTCTTCATCTTGTACAGTACATTAGCCGCACCAAACTAAAATTAATCAGCTTAGATGCATGATTGGCTATCAATCAAGTCCAACTTGCACTGCATACATGGCTACTACCACTACGGGGAGAGCACAAATGTGCCGACGGCCGCCGTGTGTGCCGACGGCCAAATATCGGGACCGTCGGCACAGAAGCATCCGGACCGCGGCGACAAAGATGGCCGTCGGCGTTAAAATGGCCGTCGGCACAAGCCGGTTGTGCCGACGGTCACCGTCGGCACAGCTTCGGCCATCGGCACATGACCGATCCGGCCGTCGGCACAACATTTTTTTTACTACAGACCTGTGCCGACGGTTATACCGTCGGCATAGCTTTTTTCTATTTCCGCACGACAGTCTTCAAAAAGCATAACTAAATCATTCTAATTGAGAAAAATAAGTATAATATATCAAATTTTGCAGAAAAACAAGATATATCATAGAAAAATATAAAAAATGGAATATTTCAAATACCTAAACAAATCTTTTTAGAAATGAGCTATAATGTTCGAGTTTTCATGGCTTTCACACATGCCAAAAATGAAAAAATTGTCGCTCGTGGGTCGGATTAGAAATCCGCGTCCGGGGACTTGCTTCCCATCCTAGGGTCCACACACGTGCCAAATATGATCTCGTTTCGGCAAACTATGCCATGCCGAGGCCGTTTCCCACCTCATTTCCCCTAAAATCCATAGAACTCCGGACGTGATAGCCCTTTTCGTGAAGGGTTTTTCAAAATAATTTTCGTATCCCAGTTTTAACAAATGGAATAGTTACTATGACATATAAAATGACGTCACGCGGCTCCGTGGGATTTTTGGACTTCGTTCAAATTGTCATCTGGCCAAAACAGGACCCCCGGGACATGCGGTATCGCCGCACGGCGTGCGGGTGCACCCATTCACGAACAAACTAAACGGACAAAAATTAGCACATATAATGATGCGTCGTAGAACTTAAAACAATTTTTCCGGAATTTCGGAGCGACGGATAGTGCACCCCTAGTTCAAATCTGGTCGGCTTCAGCGGATTCGACGGGACACCGCCGGAGGCCGCATGGGTTCCCAAAATGCTAACGAGTCCACATGTCTTGTGATAGGTGGTGCGTAGGTGGTCTACTATCATTGCACGGAGGTTTCATGTCATACTAAAATACGCCCCATGTAGCTGCTTCACAAATAAAAACCGTTTGGGCACGCTAAAAATGAAAAGATGGTCGTCCGTAGGTCGGATTAGAAATCCGCGTCCGGGGTCTTGCTTCCCATCCTAGGGCCCACACACGTGCCAAATATGATCTTGTTTCGGCAAACTATGCCATACCGAGGCCGTTTCCCACCTCATTTCACCTCAAATCCATAGAACTCCGGACGTGATAGCCCTTTTCATGAAGGGTTTTTAACAATAATTTCTGTATCCCAGTTTTGACAAACGGAATAGTTACTATGACATATAAAATGACGCCACCCGGCTCCGTGGAATTTTTTTGACTTCGTTCAAAAAGCCATCTGGCCAAAACAGGGCCCCCGGGACATGCGGTATCGCCGTACCGGGTGTGCGGGTGCACCCATTCGCGAACAAACTAAATGGACAAAAATTAGCACATATAATGATGCGTCGTTGAACTAAAAATAATTTTTCCGGAATTTCTGGAGCGACGGATAGTTTACCCCTAGTTCAAATCCGATCAGTTTCCAGCGGATACGGCGGGACACCGCCGGAAGCCGCATGGATTCCCAAAAAGCTAACGCGCATGTCATGTGATAGGTGGTGCGTAGGTGGTCTACTATCATCGCACGAAGGTTTCACTTCATACTAAAATGCGCCCCATGTAGCTGCTCCACAAATAAAAACCGTTTGGGCACGCTAAAAATGAAAAGATGGCCGACCGTGGGTCGGATTTGAAATGCGCGTCCGGGGTCTTACTTCCCATCCTAGGGCCCACACACGTGCCAAATATGACCTTGTTTCGGCAAACTATGCCATGCCGAGGCCGTTTCCCACTTCATTTTCGATAAAGTCAGTCAAATTCAAACTAGAGGTACTTGATCTAATGCTCATGATTTTTGGGTAAGTTAACTTTGTAGGTTCAAAAGATGATATGGATGTCATATTTGTATTCCTCTCATTTTTCTGATCAATTTAGACATATTATTTGCCAAATTCGCATTTACTGATATTAATTATTCCTTATTAAATAAAAAAAATCATTTAATTGTTTTTCAAATTCTATATTATTATTATTTATATATATTCATTGTTGTTTACTTAAATAATTGTTTAGAATTTAAAAATATAGAGGTGTGACATCACGGTCAAAGGGTTAATATGATAGATATGGTAATATTAACATCAAGGTGTCATTTCTTTCAGGGAAGCTCATCCGAGGAGAACCAAGAAGTTAAGCGTGCCGGGGCGGGAGTAGTGTGAGGATGGGTGACCAACTGGGAAGTTTGACCATAAGTGCAATTTTACCTAAGATTAAGTGTACTAAGTGTGATTGTGAAAGATTAACAAGTAAAAAAGTAGAAGAAGAAAAGTGAAAAAAAAAAAATATTTTTTTCAAATTTTTTTTGAATATTTTTTCGAAAATAAAATTAAAAATTTTGAAGTACTATGCCGACGGTATTACCGTCGGCACAACAATCTATGCCGACGGCCAGTCTGTGCCGACGGTGATCGGGCAATCCTCGACCAGAACTATGCCGACGACGCTATGCCGACGGTCACCGTCGGCACAGGCTGTGCCGACGGCCTTCTAGGCTGTGCCGACGGCTGGCGGCCGTCGGCATACAACATCTCTCCCGTAGTGTACCGTATTGCATTCTGTGCTAACTCAATCGCGCGAGAAAATTCAATCATTCATGTCTCTATAGAAAAACAGATCGAGTCAAATGGCTTGACTCGGAACTATATATACTGGTGGAATATTGTCAAACTTGTAGATAGTTTTAGCGGCGCGGTGCTAGCTGACCCTACTTCGTTTGTCCCGATACTGTTGTGTTTAGCTCGTGTGTAATAAAATATACACAATGCACGGGGAGGTAGCCGGATTAGGGTGGCGAGGGAGCGAGGCGTGGAGTACAATGGAGTAGACATAGTCGAAAGGTGCCGGTGCCGGTGCCGGTGAATTGGGAGAGGAGTCTAATTCGCGTCGTGCTTGGGTAGGCGTGGTGAGTTCGCTCGCTGCCATGTGTACTAGGCGAAAACGTAGACGTGTCCCCCGACACTTACCATCCCTAAATTTGGAAGAGAAATAAGGAGCAAGGGGCAAATTTCAAACATATGCGGACTTGTAAGCCACACCCTCACATTTTGTCCGATTTAGGGGGTGGGGGGACGTTTGCAAAAGTTTTAGAGGAATGATTTGCAGGTGATCAATGTACTTGTTCTAACAATTTCCTGTGTTTCGGTTGTTAGATATATATCTGTAATCAAGGAAAAAATAGTGCGCTAAACAAAATAGCGTGGCCTTACAAAATATGCTATGAAGATTATAACATGCTAATAGAACGCTATTCTACAAAATAGTGTTTCACAAAAAGTTAAAAAATAACAAATGTAGTATGTATACTAAGGATTTCGGTAGCTCAAAAATTATCCACATCACAACGATCAACAAATCAAATTGACAAAGTCCTGATGGCACTAAAGACAAAGATTTGTAAGTCCAACAAGTAAACAAGTAGATAACTAATTAACCTGCCAACATGCAAACAATTAATTAAAGAGCCCACTACATAGCAGGAGTAGTAATTAATCAAAATAAGATAAACTAGATGGATAATGCATGCGGTCATCATCTGATTCAGAAGAAGAACCGTATATTGCAGCTTATCACAATGAAAAACTAGAAGCAACTTCTTCATCTTAGGAAGATTGCATTAGCAGCTTTTACTCGTTGTGATGTTGATTCTTCTTCTTCTTCAACATGTATGCTTGTGTGAGGAGGAGTGAGAATTGTCAATGTGCTTCTGTGGTTTCCAACGGGTTGAATGGCTACGGCTAGAATGGAGATTTCAGAAACTTGTGGGCCAAAAGATCCAAAATAGCTAGTGAGCTGCTCAATTTCTCTGTAAAAAATAGCACCGCTACAACGCTATAAAAATAGCGTCGCTATAACGCTACAAAAAATAGCGTGTATAGCGCCGCTAATAGCTTGATTAGCGTCATAGCGAGTCAAATGTGCATAGCGTAGGGTTCACTCTCTAAGTACGCTATAGTGTTGCTATAACGTTGAATTTTTTCCGTTGTCTGTAATAGATGCTAAGTACGTATAGGAATATGGTGTAGTACACCAATTCCTATACGTGTCCTATACTGCCACGTGAGTGCTCTTCCTTTCCTATATTAACCATACCCTCATCCGAAAGAGCCCCTGGTGTGGCACTACAGGACACGTATAGAAATTGGTGTAATACACCATATTCATATACGTACTTAGGATCTATTAGACTGCTTATTGTGGGAATAAAATAGCTAGTAACATCACACATCTCAAGGCGTTTTGGTGACATGGTATGCTAATAAATGAAGAAAGAGAGTGAGGTGGTAACTAGCTACGTTACAATATCATCACGCACCTCAAGGCAAGATGAGTCTATAACATAATAAATGATACAATGCATGACACCACATCTAAGTTATTACCCACTATGAATGTAGTAACCTATACAAGTAACATGGCATATGTTACTAGTCTAAGTTACTCCCCACTATGAGCAGCCTTACAGATATAAATCTAACATCGGTATCTACCTCGTTTGTCGGTCATAATTATATTATATATGTACTGTAGAGGTTACGGCTGAAAGTACATAAATAAATAAATAAATCCAGGTTACAACAACAGAGAGAGCATTTGCAAAATAAAATAAGAAACATAGAGAGATATGCTGGTATTCGGTCCATGGACGAAATGCGTAAGAAGCTTCCATTTATTAATCAATCCCATTTCTAGCTGTTGATTGCACCACTTCCTCTCTATTTTTTTTACTAAAAAAAGAACAAGATCAAGTAGTACTTCATCTAGATGTGGCTAGATCGCCAGAGTTCGTTAGTTATCGTGAACTAGGGAAGGAAGGTGCGTGGTGGCCACATGCAGGCCGCACGTACGTAAGTGCAGCATCGAAAGGGTCAAATACATACAGCTCTGTTCATGTTGTTGAACTTTGGAAGTGCATGACTTCCCGATTGGAAATGCATGCCTGAAAGATCACACCTCGAATTCTCGGACCAGTATAATTTTGCACTCAGTTGATCATGTGTGTGTAGAACTTACGTATGGACAGAGAGGCATACATAGCAGTGGCAGGCTGTTGGCAAGTTGGCTGCACTGCGGTGGCAACAAGAGAAAAAAAAAAGGAGAAGAAGCTGCAAAAAACTGATCGGGAGATCAATCTCTCTGTTGGAACTAACTCAAGCACAAGCAGGGCAGAGCAGAGCAGCTGCGAAATGAGACTAGCAGTGAGGGAACAAGATTGGGCCGGCGTTGGCGATAATCGACTGCAGGTCAAACTCATAGCCAACCATCGTGGACGCCGTCGGCTGGTCGGAGGAGACCCGGAGGAGCTCGTCCAGGTAATCGGCGCCCAGGTCCTCGAGCTCCACCACTCCGGCATGCGCCGTCATCTGTTGATGCGCGGGCGCCGCCTCACTCGTCATCTTGGTGGCGGCGGCGGGCGCCATGGCCGTCTTCTTGGCCTTGTTGGGCGAGCGCTTCCTGATGGAGTGTCGCCTCTTGAGGGCCAGCACGGGGGAGCCGGCCGTGGCGCCAAGCGCGAGCGTGCGGAGCGACTCCTGGACGCGGTCGACGGGGTGGTTGAGGACCGCGGCGGCGCCGCGGACGGAGAAGGCGGCCTGGTCGTAGGCCATGGCGGCCGCCTCGGGGGTGTTGAAGGTTCCGAGCCACACCCTCGCGCCGTTGCGCGTGGAGTCGCGTATCTCGGCGGCGAACTTGCCCCACGGACGCTTCCGCACGCCGATGAGACCGATTGAAGCTGCTGCTGGGGCACGACGCTTGCTTGGTGCAGCGGCGGTGGCCATGCCCTGCTGCTGCTGGTGCTGGTCGGAGGAGGAGGAGTAGGAGCTGCTTGACGAGGAGGTGGAGGTGGAGGAGGAGGCCTGCTCCGTAGTGTCCATGTCGAACCCGAGGTAATGGGACATGTCGTCGTCGCCTATCTCCAGCAGGGTGTTGAGCAGGTGCATGTCGTCGCTGTCGCCCATGTCGAACGCCGACGATGAGAACAGGGAGGAAGCTGCTGCCGGTGACGGGAAGTCGCCGCTCAAATGATGTAGTTCCATGAAAGTTGATCGGCTACCAGCCGACCGGAGTAATGTTTTGCTTTGGTTGGGTGTTGGCTGGATGACAAATTGAACAAGAAGGTGGTGTTGCTGGGTTGCTTAACTGTTTGGAGCAAGGCATCTGGCAGTGCTTTTATAAGCAACCGATAGCATCTGCTCCTCTGCCTGCAAATGGATTTGACTAGTCGGACCGATTCCAACAAAGTTTTGGTGTGGCCTACATCCAAGGCCAAGGACCTAAAATTTGGGAATACCCTAAAACAATCCTCAGGAACGGATGGGGAGGTAATAAACGAATGTAGTAATACGCACGTGATGGGGACAGCCTCCACGCATATGCAGGGCGGCGGCGTACGACAAGCGACCCTGACGTCACCCTCCCCTCATGCATCCTCAGCTCTGCTCACTGCCGCTGGCGCACGTACAAGACACTGTCGATGGACCTGGGTTGTTTTCTTAATGCAATCCGTTTGCTGCTAATTAGTGTATGCAGTGACGATATATACCTACCTTAATCACTTGCTCTACTAATTAGTGTATGCAGTGACGGTATACCTTGATCGCGTACTCTACTAATTTGTGTATGCAGTGACGATGCACCTTAATCATTTACTAATTAGTGTATGCAGTGACGATATACCACGCACGCGCCCGATCCATCGCGGAAGCAGCACGCATGCGGTCACCACAACCTCCTACTGATCTAGCGCCATAAACAACACTATGGGCCTCTCTTTAGTTGGTCGGATGGGCGTTTTAGGCGTTTCTCGCTTCCACTCGGCCAAAAATTGCTCGTTTGGTTGGCCATGTCGTATGGAAAAACTGCATAACATGTTCTTTAAAGCGGTTCAAAAGGTAAGGAATTCTCGATTCGTTCGTTTTTCTAGATATAGACGCTGGCGAGCGCAAAATCGGCTAGAGTCGTGCGCGTGAGAAACGCGGTGGAAAAGGCTGGAGCTCCTAGGCGCGCAAAGTAGCCTCACCTCCCGCCATAGTTGGTCACCGGCCCCTAGCAAAAAACGAGATTTCCCTTAGCAAAGAAGGCAACGGCGGTGGCGGCGGTGATCTAGATCTGCTACGACTGCAGCGAGCTAGATGTGCGCACTAGTAGAAAATTATTCTTTCGTTCGAAGCTGCAAGTAGCATTAGTCCCAGTTCTAACGGCGTGCGATAAGTTTTAGTCCCGGTTTGATCGGGACCTTTAGTCTCGGTTGGTGATACCAATCGGGATTAAAGGAGATGCGGCGGGTGCGATCACCTTTTAGGCCCGGTTGGTATCGCCAACCGGGACTATAGGTCCATATCTATGTATACCCCAGCTCTGCCCAAGGTGGTGAGCCACACTTAGTTTTTTCCCTTCCAAGGACAAGAGATGTATGTTGGTTGGCTTTCTCTTCTTATGCACAAGAGATTTTTATGAAATGGCTCAAAGCATGTTTCACTTGAGTTCACATAATACAAATATGATGTGAAGTGCTGGAGCCACACTTAAGCTTTCTCCTCCTTTTTTTCCCTCTCGGTCGAGGTTAATAACTTTATCCTTTCATCCGGCATTGATAAAATGCATGTGTCGTTGTACATCACTTCACTATTTATGATGTTCTGTAATGGTTTTTGATGTACCTAATTGTATAATGCAGATGAGCCGGCAATAGATGTACGTTAACAACGAAGTGACGAGTACATCGATGGTCTTAAAAGTTTTCTCCAAGTCGCCGTGGAAAACAAACAAGAAGGTTTTATGTGTTGTACATGTGTTGTCTGTCAGAGTAAGGACTACTCTTCCACGGATATCCTTCGTGTCCATCTCACTACTAGGAAACTGCATATCTGTGACGCACGTTTTTTGAATTCTGTGGCGCATATTCCATGCGCCACAAAAGTTACGCCGCTAAATTTTATTTCTATGGCGCATATCTATGTGCTCCACAGAATTCTCGCATGCATATCCACGATATGCTCCACAGAATTCTCGAAGAAATTCAAAAATTCAAAAAAAATCAGGAAAAATAAAAAATGAAATAATCTGGAAAAAATTAAATATTGGAATTTTTGAACATCCGGTACCACTTCGAACATATCTCAAATAATATTAAAATGACAACTTCTCACTACGTCACCCATACTAACACTCCTCCAACGTAAGCACGCTTAACTTTTGAGATCTATTTGATTGCCATACCCTTGTACTACTAAAGTTCTTATTGGTGATAGTATCATATCAAGCCTCTTAAAGCTTGTTTGTGTATATGTGTGTGTAATTTATATGTGGTATGTGTATATATCTGTGTGTTTGGGAGTGTTTAAAAATTTCTCGAAGGAAATTACAAAAATTCAGAAAATTTACAAACGTAAAAAATTTCAAAAAGTACAAATTTTAAAAAATTAAATTTCAAAAAAATTAAATTTTTTACAAATTTGGAAATACAAAAAAATTACAACTTTCAATAAAAATTTAAAAAATAATTTTTTTAGAAGATTGCAAAGAAACTAAATTTTTTCCAAAAAAAAAATCGTTAAACTCCAAAAATGGAAAATAATCTAACAATTTGTAAAACTTCAAAAATGTCTAAAATTTAAAAATAAAAAGACCACTTCAAAAAAACTATAAAATTAGAAATATTAAAATGTAAAATATTAATTATATATTTTTAAAAACTTATAAAAATTACTAATTTAAAACATCCAAAAAATCCTATAAGTTCAAAAATTGGAAAAGATTCTACAAAATTCTAAAATTTCGATTTTTTTTTGAAAATCAATAAAGTAATGGCGCATATATCAATATGTGCCAAAGAAATGTGCATTTTTGTGGCGCATATTGATATATGCGCCACAGAAATGCACATTTCTATGGCGCATAAATACACAATTCGGTGGCACATATTGCTATATGCGCCATAGAATTTATATGGCGCATATTGCTATATGCGCGACAGAAATACATATTTCTGTGGCGCATATGGTTTGCATGCGCCTCAGAATTCCAACAATTCGGTGGAGCACATTTTTTATGCGCCACAAAAATATTTTTATGGAGCACGTATGTTTAACGCACCACAGAATACATTCCTACCTATAAGGGTTTTCCTAGTAGTGCATCTTTCAGTTTGGTTTCATGCCCAGCTATAATTGTTGGACCAAGCACGGAGAAAGAGGGGTTATGATGGAAGACGATGAAGAAGAAGAAGAGGATGATGAAACCTATACTATATACGCTGAATACGGCGATACTGCAATGGGGGAAGCAGAAGATCAGGAGGCATCAGATGAACCTGCTGTGGTGACCCTGCATACCACTGCATGTTGTAGTATGCCAGTCGTTGATATAACATTCACGAAGTACCATTCCGCAAATATTACATCCCTCAGAGTAGTACAACAGAATATAGCAGGTCCATAACTCATTCATTTATTATTACAAGCATAATACACATATCGTCTCGGAGCTCCTCTTGGGTCCTAACAGGGATACTCCTGGGTTCGAGGCGAACCCAACTTAGCTTACATTATAGAAGTCTCATTAAGTTATACATTTATTTCCTCGAGTAGCTAAGTACTAAGAGTTCGCACTGCTCGGCTAATACTACTACTCGGTGCTTCTAGGTTTGATCTCCTCCGGAAGCCTCCCGGTTCCGTAGACTATGAGGTAGTCTACGCCTTCAATACCTCCAGAGAGGTCTCGGTTCTTCATAGCCGATGATCTCGGCTCCTTCGTGGTTGTCGTAGTCCTCCTCCGGACGATTCGGACAATCTAAGCAAGGGATTTAAGAGTGGGATGAGTACGAGCGTACTTAACAAGTTCATTATAGATAAGAGGTGTTTAATGCACTAGCTACGATATTAGACCAGAAAGTCTAATACCAATGCAGGTTTTGATAAACATTTCTTTAAGAGATTGCTTTTATTTCAAAGAGCTATGTCCGTCGACCCTTCACCGGTTTACTAGAACTTCATGGAGCTCCTTTCCCGCCGCGTTCGCAGCTCCATATCCCGGAACGAGGAGTGACGGAGTCACGGTTCTTTACACTCGCAGAGGTATGTTGCTTTACCCATAAGAGATCTTAACCTTGGTGCCAACCGGGCAGCTTTCCCGTCCACACTTCCTATGGTGTGAGGCCCGGTATAAGGTCTAGCCAATCATGTTCCTCCGCTACCTCGAACACCCACCCTTTGTTGCATGCCCCGACCCTGGGTCCACGCCGGTCCCATTATTCCCGTAGATTTCAGTGGTGGACCCCGACCACGACGTTAATGCAGTGGCTCTACCATACATTCCTACGCCGGTAGCTAGCCGCAACCCATCATAGACCACAATACCGTGGGGACTTAAGGCTTCCCGCACCTACCGCTTGTTCTTCGGGCGACAAGTGTCTACGGACAATGCCGTGGGGACTTAAGGCTTCCCCGACCTACCGCTCTCCCCGACGGATACAAGTGTCTACGGTAAAGCGCATCCGTTGATGAACGAGAGGTGGAAACACTTTTGACTACTCCGTCCCACTCCGGATCTTATGGTTAACACGGGTATTACGGCACAAGAATCACCGGCGACATTTGTTGTTTAATCCTAGATGGATATAAACCCTTGCAATGGAACCTCCACCATATCAACACAATCCATGGTTCCATTGCCAACCACATAGTCATATTCATAGTTATGAAAATAGTGGTTTTGGTTTTTATGCAATAGTGGTAATCATAGTACTTTGCAAGTAATTTGATAAAGATACTCAAATGACATGAGCAAGTGATGAACTTGCTCGAACACCGCAAAGTTTTGCAGCTTGGATGGTATGGACTGACCCTTGTCCTCTCGTTTCTGAAAAATAGCATCATTGTCCGATAAGGGCAATGGTTAAAGAAGCAATTATGCATGATTCCAAGCTTTAGGGTTGGTTCCCCCCTTCCGACGACATTATTACTTCATGTAAGAGGTTAATACTAAGATTGATTTGGAGATACTCTATTTAGGGTAAATACAACCTTGAAATGTTGTCAAGGTGTTTTTTAAAGTCCAATTGCATTAATGGACCTATTTTCATTATTGAAAATAATATGTATGATTTAAATAATTATTTAAATCATCAAATTAAGACTTATTCTTAGTTGTCTTCAAAAATTCTCTTTGATATTTTATTTAGATAGAGAATTTTATGCTGATCAATTTTCATATTTTTAATTATTTTTTAGAGCTTTTAAACATTTCTTATGTAATTTCAAAGTTTCTGTTTTTAACTAATTTTGTGAAATGACCATAATGCCCCTGGCCCCACCTGTCAGGGTGGCCCAACGGGTTAGGTCGCACCCGAGCCACTCTGTTGGCTCGGTCGGCCCACTCGCTCTCTCCTCTCTCCTCGCAACGAAACCCTAATCCCCTCGCGTCTCTCTGGCGATTCCGTGGTCGCCGCCGCCTTCGTCGAGATTCTCCGGCCATCTCCGGCCAACTCCGGCGACGGGATGCGGCGGATCTGAACCGCCTCGTGACGGCGCGTCGGTCCACCAGCTCGATCCGGACCTCGCCTTCTTCTTCGTCTCGCCCCCATCGCGTTCGCCCGCACGGTGATGCGGTTGCTCACCGGCGCATCTGGTGCCGTGACGCCGCCGTGGTGTTGCCGTGGCGGTGCTGGGGCGCTCGCGCTCGGCGACGCCAGGCCAGGCCGCGGCTTGGCGCTGCCGTGGTGACCCGTGCCGCCGTGGCACGCTGTGGTGCTCCGCCCAGGTACGCGCCTCCATTTTTTCCCCTTCTTCTTCCTTCTCTGTGCTCTGCTCAAGTGGCTGGCCTGCCTCTCCCCATGGAGATGCTGTGCCGTGCTCTACTGCTTGCGCTTGCTATGCATGTGTGTGTGCTATTGCTGCTCTTCTGGCTAGCTGCTGCTCTTGCTCTGCTGCCATGGCCATAGATGTGCTGTTGCGGCTGATGTTCTTGCTGTTGGCCCTACTGGCCTTGGCCAGTGCTGCCTAGTTCATGCTAGTGCTAGCTATTCCTTCTGAATTCCTGTTCTGTGCCTCTATTTCAGTTGCTACACTTGCCAGAGCTCAAGTGTGTTCATGTATGATTCTCTGGCTTAATTGTCGTGTGCAATTCTTGCAAATTTGCAAGTGCCAGAGCCATGGTGGCTTATTCTGGTGCTCAGAATTAGGATTGTGCTCAATTGAGCATTACTGTGAGCTTGCAGTGTTATTCAATCATGCTTTGATGTGTGCCTTGCTTGTGCACCTTGATCCAGTGGCTCATCATGCCTTTGATGTGCTCTGGATACAATCATGAGTTATTATTTGATTATCTCGTGAAGCATCTCTTGATTAACTCGTGGTCGTTTAATTCTTACAATTCCTGTGTGATGCTAGTGATTGATTCTAGCATGCCTTGGCATGCTCCAAGCAGGCTCGGTGATCAATTGATCATCACTTGCTTGTTGATTGCATGCTTGCTCATTGTCCGTGCCTATCCGGTGCTCATCCTCGGTGTCTCGTGTTACACACCGGCTTGTGCTCGGTATATAATTGTGTTTGCCCAAGCCTCGCTATCGTCCGCAATGATCCATTGGATCATCCGCAAGGCCCGGTGCATAGTTTACTTTTCCGTTTCATTTATCCGTGTAGCTTTGATTCACTAAATAGATAAATGATGTGAACTGCCTTGCAGTGATGATCATATGAGTTGATTTAGTAGAGCTAGAGGGATGCCAATCATTTATTGGGGACCCTAGCTCCATTTGAACCCTTCTGGGTAATGATATATGTGCTTAGCTTCTCTGTGGGATTTGGTGAAGTGGTTGAGGTGGCCCTGACACAGCAAATCTTTGCTGGTAGGGTAGCTCCCACCCATTTGGCTTGCTGTAATTTGGTGAATGTTGTACTGGTTAATCCCTTGATGGATTCCCAGTGGACTTTGATGTTGACAAACATGGATAGACACAGATTGTCTATCAGTCTGATGGCATCAATAGCTATAGGTGCTAAGTATGTGGCTAGGCTAGTCGTGTGTCTTCATCTCATTGCTGGATTTCTTCAGTTATGCATTAATTTACATAGCTGTTGTTCCCATAGGATGATTTCCTAATGGCCTTTACCATATTTGCTTGCACCAAATGGCTTAGTAACCAGATGATGACACACACATAGGGTATCTACCCACTTTGCTTTCTGTGACTTGTGCAAATGATGGATTGTATGAGCAAAACCCTGCTTGCTCATGATTTGTGGTATACCTCTCTCCAGCTCCTAGAAATGGGTGTTGGTGTAGAGGATAGCTTCTGTTTGAGTTGATTTGCTTCAGTGATGAACTGGTGCTTGTCCTGCTCCTCCTTGTGAGCTTGTGATCTTGGTTTATTTCTCGGTAATTGGAAATAGGTGAAACAGCTCTAGCTGTTCACCTGTTCTTGGTGTTCTTGGCTGTTCTTGGTGCCTCGGTGACTTACCTCCGCCGCTTGGTCGATGACCGAGCTAGGGTTTACTCGTGGAAAAGGTTTTATATGGTTGGCCCTTGCTTCTCTGGTCGACAGCTCCACCTTTCCCTTTGGTGACTCACTGTGTGTGTGTGCTGCATGCACACAGCCTTGTGAGCAGGCTGTGTGTGTGTGTAGCCTGGTGCTGTGCACTTGGACTTGGAGAGGATCAGCTCGGCTGATCTTTGTGCATATCCTCTCTATTTCAATTCTTTGCTAACCTGCCAAGTGGCATTGCCACTTGGCATAATGTTCTATTTGTGTTGTTTGTGTGCAGGGATCAAGCAATTGATCAAGATGGTCCTGAAGATCATCAAGTCCAAGATCAAGTGAAGATGATCTTGTAGTATTTAGGACAAAATCTATCCTTGTACCTTTCTTTTTATTTTCTTTTCTATTTTTCCCAATTTGTGTAATGTGTTGTAATATATCATGTTTCTATTCTAGATATTGTAAATGACATTGTATTATGTGTGATTATCAATAAAGCTCCCATTTTCCTTAATGAGCTTTATATAATTGTTGTATTATTTATCTTCTTGATTACTTATAATTATTTCTTGAATTAACTCAAGTTTGAATTATGGAATATCCATTTAATGTTTGAATTTGAAATTCAAATTCAACTTGGTTTGAATTCAATCATACAACTTAATTTGGAATTCAATCATGCAACTTAAGATTGTAATGCAATCTCTCTTCTCTCTTCTCTCTTCTCAAAACCCTAATCTAGTTAAGTAGGAACAAGTTCATCGCACTCTCGAAACCCTAACCCTGTAGGATGTCGAGAGAGAAACCTGTCCCCCTTCAATGCAGTTTTGTTTTAAAAGCGCGAAATTTCCCCGTAATTTACGATGCAATGCACATCCCTTTCTAAAATCTACCCCTCGATCGTCTATAAACCTGGGACATTACAGCCTTTCCCCCTTAAAGAAAACTTCGTCCCGAAGTTGTGGTTGTAATACCCGAAGAGTTCGGGGTATGTTTTCCTCGGGTCTTCCTCCTTTTCCCGTGTGGCTTCCCTCTCGGGATGATGCTTCCATTGTATCTTGCAGTATTTTATGGCTCGATTCCTGAGTTGTTTCCAGTTCTCCACGAGAATCTTCGCTGGCTTCTCGATGTATGTCAAATCTGGTTGCAACTCAAGCTCTTCATGTGATACTGCCTCATCTGGGGTCTTCAAACACTTTCTGAGTTGCGACACATGGAATACGTTGTGAACCTGAGATAACCTTCCTGGTAGTTCCAATTCAAAGACTAACCCTCGGTTTTGACTCAGAATCTTGAAAGGTCCGATGTACCTAGGGCTTAACTTTCCCTTTACTCCAAATCTCTGAAGTCCTTTCATCGGGCTCACTTTGAGATATACCATGTCTCCAACTTTTGGCTCCCATGTCCTTCTCTTCTGATCGGCATAACTTTTCTGTCGGCTTTGGGCGATCTTGAGCCTATCTCTTATAATGTCAATAATTTGTTGCTTTTCCTTGACATAATCAGGATTGAACTCTTTGCTTGCTCCAGCTTCATACCAGCATATGGGTGATCTACACTTCCTTCCATACAGAGCTTTGAACGGTGCCATCTTGATGCTGCTTTGATAGCTATTATTCTATGAAAACTCTGCAAGTGGCAAGTGTTCCTCCCATGATCCTCCGAAGTCTAGGGCACAAGCCCTAAGCATATCCTCTAGGATCTGATTAGTTCTCTCCGTTTGTCCACCGTCTCGAGGATGATAGGCGGTACTATAGTCCAACTTGGATCCTAAGGCTTCGTGTAGTTGCTTCCAGAATGTTGATGTGAACACGGATCCTCGATCCGACACGATCTTCTTGGGCACTCCATGTTTACTCACGATCTCTTTGATGTAAAGATCGATGAGTTTCTCTCCTTTATCTTGCTGGTTTACCGCTAAGAAGTGTGCACTTTTCGTCAACCGGTCCACGATTACCCATATCATGTCCTTCTTTTTATTGGTCATGGGTAGTCCGGTGATGAAATCCATTCCTATCTCCTCCCATTTCCATTCCGGAATTGGTAAAGGTTGTAACTTTCCTGCCGGACTCTGATGTTCAGCCTTCACTCTTTGGCAGGTATGGCATTCCGCCACGTATTGTGCTATCTCTCTTTTCATGTTGTTCCACCAGAATAATTCCTTTAGATCCATGTACATCTTTGTACTTCCCGGATGTATGGAGTATGGGGTTTGATGGGCTTCCCGGAGTATCACTTCCTTGATTTCAAAGCAATATCCGGAACACAAATCCTCTTTTGGAACCATAATGATCCCGATTCTCCTCGATGAAATTCTGATGGTCTTCCTTCATCTATCCTTCTCATCTCCACCACGATGAATGGATCGTCCAACTGACCCATCATTATCTCATTCTTCAAGTTAACATTTAGCTCATCGGCTACTTGTAAAGCCGATAGTCCTTCATGAGCTTCTTTCTCCCAAAGTTGTATTTGGGCTTGGCTTATTTCCTTCCTCAACTCCGGTGATAACTCTTGTTCCACTCCGCCGGTGCTCTTCCTACTCAAGGCATCTGCTACAACATTGGCCTTTCCTGGAGTATAATTGATGGTCAAATCATAATCCTTGATCAGTTCAAGCCATCTTTTCTGCCTCATATTGAGTTCCTTCTGAGTGAAGAAGTATTTGAGACTCTTATGATCCGTATAGAGCTCACACTTGGCTCCATAGACAAAATGTCTCCAAGTTTTAAGTGCAAATACAACTGCTGCTAATTCTAAGTCATGTGTTGGATAGTTCACTTCATGAGGTCTGAGTTGCCTCGATCCATAAGATATTACCTTCCGATCCTGCATGAGTACGCAACCCAATCCATGCTTGGATGCGTCACAGTACACGGTGTAATCCTTGCCAACTTCAGGAACTGCTAACACCGGTGCCGTGGTGAGTTTCTCTTTCAGAGTTTGAAAACTCTTTTCACACTCCTCTGACCACACGAAGGGTGTGTTCTTTCTTAACAGCTTCGTCATTGGTCCTACCTATCTTGGAGAATCCTTCAATGAATCTCCGATAGTATCCTGCCATTCCTAGGAATCCTCGGATCTCCTTGACAGTCTTGGGTGCTTCCCATTCTAAAACTGCTGCTACCTTGCTTGGGTTAACAACTATTCCATCTTTGCTAATGACATGACCAAGAAATTCCACTTGATCTAGCCAAAATTCACACTTGCTGAACTTGGCATAGAGTTGATGTTCTCTTAGTGTTTGCAGCACTAACCTCAGATGTTCAGCATGTTCAGTTTTATCTTTGGAATAGATCAAGATATCATCAATGAACACAATGACAAACTTGTCTAGATATGGCATGAAGATCTTATTCATGAGATTCATGAAAATTGCTGGGGCATTGGTTAATCCAAAAGTTACGACAAGGTATTCATGATGTCCATACCTTGAGACAAAGGCGGTTTTCGGAACGTCTTCCTTCTTGATCTTAATCTGATGATAACCGGACCTTAGATCAATTTTGGAAAAGACTCCCGCGCCTCTAACTTGATCAAATAGATCTTGTATTCTAGGAAGTGGGTACTTGTTCTTGATGGTGACATTGTTCAAATTCCGGTAGTCTCCGCACATCCTTCTACCTCCATCTCTTTTATCTACGAAGATCACGGGTGATCCCCATGGTGAAACACTCTCTTGTATGAATCCTTTTTGTTCCAAGTCATCCAATTGCTCCTTAAGTTCTTTCAACTCCTTAGGCCCCATCTTATATGGTGCTTTAGCAATTGGAGTTGTTCCTGGAATTAGGTCGATAGTGAATTCTATCTCCCTATCTGGTGGCATTCCAGGTAATTCCTTAGGAAACACATCCTGGAATTCATTTACTACAGGTATATCCTCCAACTTCACCTCCTTCATGATGTTCAGATGTAGCTCAACTTCGATCTGTGTATGCTTGTCTCCTTGGTAGATCATTCTACTACCATCGGGGCTTTTCAAGGACACATTCTTGTTCACACAGTCGATCAATGCTCCGTTAGCTTCTAACCAGTTCATACCAAGAATGCATCAATGTCCTTCATCGGTAAGATGAACAGGTCTGCGTCGAATGCGCACTTATTGATCATGATAACTTGTTTTTGTTTGGTATGGGTTACTACTATTGTTCCCCCCGCGGAAAGTATGGTTATGGGTGTTTCTAACTTAGTGCAACTAATCCCATGTTTGATGATGAATTGCTGAGAAATGAATGATGTAGTTGCACCAGTATCAAAAAGTACTTTGCCAGGATGAGTGAGTATCCGGAGCGTACCTATCACCGCTCGATCGGAGTTGACCACCTCCTCCAGGCTGGTGCAGTTCAATTTGCCGAAGGGTTTCTTGTTCTTCCAGTTCCCTCCGGTGTTTCCTCCTCGGCTACCTCCTCCTCCTGATTGACCTCCTCCAGTATTTCTCTTGGGGCAGTCCTTCAGCATGTGCCCCTCCTGGCGACAACCAAAGCATATTATCCTTGGCTTCTTGCAATCCTTGGCAAAATGCCCTTCATTTGCAGTCTGAAACGCTTGGTTCCTCCTGCTATTATAGTAGTTGCTGTTGTTGTTGTTGTTGTTGTTGTTGTTGTTGTTGTTGTTGTTGTTGTTGTTGTTGTTGTTGTTGTACCTTGGCTTGAAACTCAAGCTGGTATTGGGCTTGTTACTGACAAACCTCTTAGGCTCAAACTTGGCCTTCTTCCTCTTTTCTTCTTGCAGCTGTTTAAAGTCATCTTCAAGAGTGATGGCTGCATCCACCAACTCTTGGAATTCCGTCGCTCTCATCATTCGGAGTTGTACCTTGAACTGGGGACTTAACCCCCACAAGAACCTCTTCTTTTTCTTGTCCTCGGTGTTGACCTCCTCAACAGCGTGCCGAGACAACTTTGAAAACTCCCTGACATAAGTCAGGATAGCCTTATCCTTCTGCTCGAGACTTTCAAATTCTCGACGCTTTAGTTCCACAATGCTTTCAGGGACATTGGATTCCCTGAACTTCCTCGCAAACTCCTCCCAGGTGAATACTTTTCCAGCCGGATAAACGGCTACGATGTTGTCCCACCATGATGCGGCAGGTCCACACAACAAGTGTGTAGCATAACGGACCTTCTCCAGGTCGTTGCAACCAACAGTGTTGAGCTTTCGCTCAGTGTCCATAAGCCAGTCTTCCGCGTCCATTGGCTCGGGCGCGTATGCGAAAGATATAGGTTTGGTGTTCTGGAAGTCTGACAAAGTGACTCCCTGATTCTCGGGTCTCTCCACTCTGTTCTGTTGCAGCAGCTCCTGGAAGAATTTATTCTGCTGCTCCAACGTTACACGTTGTCTCTCTTCCATCATCTGCATGTACTCGGACAAAGTTCCGCTGCGTCATGGGTGGTGGTGGTGGGAAACTGATTCCCGGCTGCTTCGTCGGCCTCTTCCCTTTGCTTCGCCTCGCGCTCCATGTCGTCGCGCTTCGTCTCCTCTCCTATCGGTCCCGACATAACCCCCTAGTTCTGCAACACAAGATGATACTCATAATTACTCCATGCGCAAGTTTTCCGAGCTCAACTTTGTGCACAGAACTAGTCACGCAATGGAAATCAAGAAGCAAATCCAAATCATACAAAACATATACCATGTATATACATACTTAAGTGGTCTTATTACAATACTCAAGTCGATGTGAGTATGCAAACTCACTTATTAAAGTATATGTACAAATTTCTACAAATATTACACACTACAATACACGTGGTACTTGTGTATTGTAGTCTCGCCTCCCTTGGTGGTCTCTAGTCGATCTTCACTCCCGATACATCCCAGTGCTTCCATCCGGTCGAACGTGTCGTCCTCCCGACAAAACCTGGAACATAAGGTCTCCCCGTCGGCCGGTAGTCGGAATCAGATGATGATCCTAGGGAGAAATCAGTGTTCACGAACTGGTCATTCAGTGCATCATAGTCCACCCATCGGGTGTACTCTCCTGTGCCTCCACCATAGGTATTTCCTACATTCGTATCCGACTCAACCTGTGTCGGATACCCTCCATCTTCTTCCCCATTCCACGGATAACTCTGGTGCTGGGTCGTGGCGTCCTCATTCATCTCCCCGTCATAATATACGGAAGTACTATGGGTTCCAGTATCAGATCCCCAACGCCAACCCGTGGAGTTCTCTATAGGAGTCACGGAACGCTGATTGTTTCCGGATTCTTCTCCACCCTCATATCCTCTATAGGAACTACTAAGATAGTTCCCAGGTGTAACGGGTGTAGTTTCTCGTTCAGGGTGGTCAATACTAATGTAGTCACCAGCTGAGTAGACTGGTGTGTGCACCTCATTCTCCATAGGTTCCTTCCCCCTAGTCTCCTCCTTGGGTTCCGTAAACTCCTCTAGCATTGTATCAATTGCTCCCGTCAAATGACGGTTCAACTGAAAGAACAATGATAGTAAGTTGCGGCTATTGTCCATGTATTTTGCGGCTTCTGCTGGTTTGCGTTTTGCATATTTGAAGTGGTTAAGCATGGGATCATCTTCCTCCTCCATATGAGGAATGTGTGTAAATTCGGAACCCATAAGCTCTTTCGTCTTATGCTCCCGAATATCGGTTATGGTTCTCATAACGGCTATATGGTAGGCTGTGTTGATAGTTCTGGCCTCACCCGCTGGCATTACTACGCTCATTCCCAAAGATTCGGGAAGTCGTAGCCCTACCCTACACTTTGCCAATACAGTACCATCGTAGTACATGTATTTCTTTACTTGGATCTGGGGATCACACCCAAATTCAAGTAACATGGCACGAAGAATATCTCGCGAGTCCTCCTTCATATTCACTCAGTGTGGAATCCATCACTTTCACGTTTCGTCCCGGACGTGAACTTGCCATTGTTGGCTGTGGAAATAGAAAGAATATAAGATTAGTAATAATGCATCATAATAGAGATAATAAAGAATTATCGCACTAAAAGATATGATTGTTGTATTCTCAATTGAATATACACCATATTTTTAGAGAATTCTTTACTAGTCCTATTTGACTCCTAACGTTCGGTCCCATTTACTAGGTTCCAACCTAAGGTCAAAGCTTTTGCTCCGATACCAACTGTGGTGACCCTGCATACCACTGCATGTTGTAGTATGCCAGTCGTTGATATAACATTCACGAAGTACCATTCCGCAAATATTACATCCCTCGAGTACTACAAAGAACATAGCAGGTCCATAACTCATTCATTTATTATTACAAGCATAATACACATATCGTCTCGGAGCTCCTCTTGGGTCCTAAGAGGGATACTCCTGGGTTCGAGGCGAACCCAACTTAGCTTACAATATAGAAGTATCATTAAGTTATACATTTATTTCCTCGAGCAGCTAAGTACTAAGAGTTCGCACTCGCTCGGCTAATACTACTACTCGGTGCTTCTAGGCTTGATCTCCTCCGGAAGCCTCCCGGTTCCGTAGACTATGAGGTAGTCTACGCCTTCAATACCTCCGGAGAGGTCTCGGTTCTTCATAGCCGATGATCTCGGCTCCTTCAGGGTTGTCGTAGTCCTCCTCCAGACGATTCAGACAATCTAAGCAAGGGATTTAAGAGTGGGATGAGTACGAGCGTACTCAACAAGTTCATTATAGATAAGTGGTGTTTAATGCACTAGCTAGGATATTAGACCAGAAAGTCTAATACCAATGCCGGTTTTGATAAACATTTCTTTAAGAGATTGCTTTTATTTCAAAGAGCTATGTCCGTCAGCCTTCACCGGTTTACTAGAACTTCATGGAGCTCCTTTCCGGCCGCATTCGCAGTTCCATATCCCGGAACAGGGAGTGACTGGTCACAGTTCTTTACACTCTGCAGAGGTGTGTTGCTTTACCCATAAGAGATCTTAACCTTGGTGCCAACCGGGCAGCTTTCCCGTCCACACTTCCTATGGTGTGAGGCCCGGTATAAGGTCTAGCCAATCATGTTCCTCTGCTACCTCGAACACCCACCCTTTGTTGCATGCCCCAACCCTGGGTCCACGCCGGTCCCATTATTCCCGTAGATTTTAGGGTGGACCCCGACCACGACGTCAATGCAGGGCTCTACCATACATTCCTACGCCGGTAGCTGCAACCCATCATAGACCACAATACCGTGGGGACTTAAGGCTTCCCCAGCCTACCGCTTGTACTTCGGGCGACAAGTGTCTACGGACAATGCCGTGGGGACTTAAGGCTTCCCAGCCTACCGCTCGCCCCCGACGGATACATGGTGTCTACGGTAAATCGCATCCGTTGATGAACGAGAGGTGGAAACACTTTTGACTACTCCGTCCCACTCCGGATCTTATGGTTAACACGGGTATTACGGCACAAGAATCACTGGCGACATTTGTTGTTTAATCCTAGATGGATATAAACCCTTGCAATGGAACCTCCACCATATCAACACAATCCATGGTTCCATTGCCAACCACATAGTCATATTCATAGTTATGAAAATAGTAGTTTTGGTTTTTATGCAATAGTGGTAATCATAGTACTTTGCAAGCAATTTGATAAAGATACTCAAATGACATGAGCAAGTGATGAACTTGCCTGAACACTGCAAAGTTTTGCAGTTGGATGGTGTGGACTGACCCTTGTCCTTTGTTTCTGAAAAATAGCATCATTGTCCGATAAGGGCAATGGTTAAAGAAGCAATTATGCATGATTCCAGTTTTAGGGTTTGTTCTCCCGTTCCGATGACATTATTATTTCATGTAAGAGGTTAATACTAAGATTGATTTGGAGATACTCTATTTAGGGTAAATACAACCTTGAAATGTTGTCAAGGTGTTTTTAAAGTCCAATTGCATTAATGGACCTATTTTCATTATTGAAAATAATATGTATGATTTAAATAATTATTTAAATCATCAAATTAAGACTTATTCTTAGTTGTCTTCAAAAATTCTCTTTGATATTTTATTTAGATAGAGAATTTTATGCTGATCAATTTTCATATTTTTAATTATTTTTTTAGAGCTTTTAAACATTTCTTATGTAATTTCAAAGTTTCTGTTTTTAACTAATTTTGTGAAATGACCATAATGCCCTTGGGCCCCACCTGTCAGGGTGGCCCAACGGGTTAGGTCGCACCCGAGCCACTCTGTTGGCTCGGTCGGCCCACTCGCTCTCTCCTCTCTCCTCGCACCGAAACCCTAATCCCCTCGCGTCTCTCTGGCGACTCCGTGGTCGCCGCCGCCTTCGTCGAGATTCTCCGGCAATCTCCGGCCAACTCCGGCGACGGGATGCGGGGGATCTAAACCGCCTCGCGACGGCGCGTCAGGTCCACCAGCTCGATCTGGACCTCGCCTTCTTCTTCGTCTGCCCCCATCGCGTTCGCCCGCACGGTGATGCGGTTCTCACCGGCGCATCTGGTGCCGTGACGCCGCCGTGGTGTTGCCGTGGCGGTGCTGGGGCGCTCGCGCTCGGCGACGCCAGGCCAGGCCGCGGCTTGGCGCTGCCGTGGTGACCTGTGCCGCCGTGGCACGCTGTGGTGCTCCGCCCAGGTACGCGCCTCCATTTTTCCCCTTCTTCTTCCTTCTCTGTGCTCTGCTCAAGTGGCTGGCCTGCCTCTCCCCATGGAGAGGTTGTGCCGTGCTCTACTGCTTGCGCTTGCTATGCATGTGTGTGTGCTATTGCTGCTCTTCTGGCTAGCTGCTGCTCTTGCTCTGCTGCCATGGCCATAGCTGTGCTGCTGCGGCTGCTATTCTTGCTGTTGGCCCCATCGGCCTTGGCCGCTGCTGCCTAGTTCATGCTAGTGCTAGCTATTCCTTCGAATTCCTGTTCCGTGCCTCTATTTCGGTTGCTACACTTGCCGGAGCTCAAGTGTGTTCATGTATGATTCTCTCGGCTTAATTGTTGTGTGCAATTCTTGCAAATTTGCAAGTGCCGTAGCCATGGTGGCTTATTCGGTGCTCGGAATTAGGATTGTGCTCAATTGAGCATTACTGTGAGCTTGCAGTGTTATTCAATCATGCTTTGATGTGTGCCTTGCTTGTGCACCTTGATCCAATGGCTCATCATGCCTTTGATGTGCTCTGGATACAATCATGAGTTATTATTTGATTATCTGTGAAGCATCTCTTGATTAAATGTGGTTGTTTAATTCTTACAATTCATGTGTGATGCTAGTGATTGATTCTAGCATGCCTTGGCATGCTCCAGCAGGCTCTGGTGATCAATTGATCATCACTTGCTTGTTGATTGCATGCTTGCTCATTGTCTGTGCCTATCTGGTGCTCATCCTGGTGTCTGTGTGACACACTCGGCTTGTGCTGGTATATAATTGTGTTTGCCCAAGCCTCTGCTACCGTCTCGCAATGATCCATTGGATCATCCGCAAGGCCCGGTGCATAGTTTACTTTTCTCGTTTCATTTATCTGTGTAGCTTTGATTCACTAAATAGATAAATGATGTGAATTGCCTTGCAGTGATGATCATATGAGTTGATTTAGTAGAGCTAGAGGGATGCCAATCATTTATTGGGGACCCTATCTCCATTTGAACCATTCTGGGTAATGATATATGTGCTTAGCTTCTCTGTGAGATTTGGTGAAGTGGTTGAGGTGGCCCTGACAGCAAATCTTTGCTGGTAGGGTAGCTCCCACCCATTTGGCTTGCTGTAATTTGGTGAATGCTGTACTGGCTAATCCCTTGATGGATTCCCAGTGGACTTTGATGTTGACAACATGGATAGACACAGATTGTCTATCAGTCTGATGGCATCAATAGCTATAGGTGCTAAGTATGTGGCTAGGCTAGCTGTGTCTTCATCTGTTGCTGGATTTCTTCGGTTATGCATTAATTTACATAGCTCGTTGTTCCCATAGGATGATTTCCTAATGGCCTTTACCATATTTGCTTGCACCAAATGGCTTAGTAGCCGGATGATGACACAAACATAGGGTATCTACCCACTTTGCTTTCTCGTGACTTGTGCAAATGATGGATTGTATGAGCAAAACCCTGCTTGCTCATGATTTGTGGTATACCTCTCTCCAGCTCCTAAAAATGGGTGTTGGTGTAGAGGATAGCTTCTGTTTGAGTTGATTTGCTTCAGTGATGAACTGATGCTTGTCCTGCTCCTCCTTGTGAGCTTGTGGTCTTGGTTTATTTTTGGTAATTGGAAATAGGTGAAACGGCTCTAGCTGTTCACCTGTTCTTGGTGTTCTTGGCTGTTCTTGGTGCCTGGTGACTTACCCTGCTGCTTGGTCGATGACTGAGCTAGGGTTTACTGTGGAAAAGTTTTTATATGGTTGGCCCTTGCTTCTCTGGTCGACAGCTCCACCTTTCCCTTTGGTGACTCACTGTCTGTGTGTGCTGCATGCACACAGCCTTGTGAGCAGGCTGTGTGTGTGTGTAGCCTGGTGCTGTGCACTTGGACTTGGAGAGGATCAGCTCGGCTGATCTTTGTGCATATCCTCTCTATTTCAATTGTTTGCTAACCTGCCAAGTGGCATTGCCACTTGGCATAATGTTCTATTTGTGTTGTTTGTGTGCAGGGATCAAGCAATTGATCAAGATGGTCTCGAAGATCATCAAGTCCAAGATCAAGTGAAGATGATCTTGTAGTATTTAGGACAGAATCTATCCTTGTACCTTTCTTTTTATTTTCTTTTCTATTTTTCCCAATTTGTGTAATGTGTTGTAATATATCATGTTTCTATTCCGGATATTGTAAATGACATTGTATTATGTGTGATTATCAATAAAGCTCCCATTTTCCTTAATGAGCTTTATATAATTGTTGTATTATTTATCTTCTTGATTACTTATAATTATTTCTTGAATTAACTCAAGTTTGAATTATGGAATATCCATTTAATGTTTGAATTTGAAATTCAAATTCAACTTGGTTTGAATTCAATCATACAACTTAATTTGGAATTCAATCATGCAACTTAAGATTCTAATGCAATCTCTCTTCTCTCTTCTCAAAACCCTAATCTAGTTAAGTAGGAACAAGTTCATCGCACTCTCGAAACCCTAACCCTGTAGGATGTCGAGAGAGAAACCTGTCCCCCTTCAATGCAGTTTTGTTTTAAAAGCGCGAAATTTCCCCGTAATTTACGATGCAATGCACATCCCTTTCTAAAATCTATCCCTCGATCGTCTATAAACCTAGGACATTACACCTGCTCATGATCTTGGTTGGGCCATTGCTGATGCAAAGAGATATTGTGAAACTGAAAAGGAGAGGATGAAGTTCGAGCAGATATTAGAGGATCACAAGAAATTGTTATAAACCACTTGCGAAGATGGCCGAAAAAAACTTTGTAGCACACTGGAATTGTTGCAATGGAAGGCAGAGAACAGTGTGACTGACAAGGGATTTGAAGAGTTGCTGAAAATAATGAAGAAGCAACTTCAAAGGGATAACGAATTGCCCACCAGTACGTACGAAGCGAAGAAGGTTGTTTGTCCTCTAGGATTGGACGTGGAGAAGATACATGCATGCATTAATGACTGCATCCTCCATCGCGGTGAGGAGTACGATAATTTGGATGCATGCCCGGTGTGCACTGCATTGCGGTATAAGATGAGACGAGATGACCTTGGTGATGTTGAGGGTGAGCTCCCAAGGAAGAGGGTTTCTGCCAAGATGATGTGGTATGTCCTAGAATTTGGGGCATTTGGCCTTTGGCCCATGGCTCATCACCAAGGCATTGAACCTGCTTGATTCCTAAAAATCCATGGCCCTCTGTCCATGATTCTCTCCCAATCACCAAGGCATTGAACCTGGAAGCCACGGAACCCTAACTCCCAACTCACGCCAGAACCTACAACCAAGGCCGGGCAAGAGACGAGGTCTCCCCCTTGATCAGCCCGAGAAGGAGGCCTGGACCGAGGCAGAATTGGATTGGAAACGGATCAAAACTCGCCGCCGGGCTCGCCAGCGGGAGGACAAAACCCTGGGGTTCTAGGGAAGTTTGCGTCAACATATTTCCCTTGAAGATGCTCTTAATTTGCAGGTGATCGATGGACTTGCTATAACCGTTTCATGTGTGCCGGTATCTACCTCGTGCGTCGGTCATAGAGGTTGCGGTCAAAAGTACAGAAATAAATAAATAAATCCAGGTTACAACAACAACAGAGAGAGCATTTGCAAAATAAATAAGTAACATAGAGATATGCTGGTATTCGGTCCATGAAGAAATGCGTGAGAAGCTTGCATTCATTAATCAATTCCATTTTGAGCTGTTGATTACACTACTTCCTCTCTATTTCTTTTTACTAAAAAAAGAACAAGATCAAGTAGTACTTCATCTAGATAGCTAGATCCCCAGAGTTGTTAGTTATCGTGAAGGAAGGTGCGTGGTGGCCACATGCAGGCCGCACGTACGTAAAGTAAGTGCAGCATCGAAAGGGTCAAATACATGTTCATGTTTTGGAACTTTGGAAGTGCATGACTTCCCGATTGGAAATGCATGCCTGAAAGAACACACCTCGAATTCTCGGACCTGTATAATTTTGCACTCAATTGATCACGTGTGTGTAGAACTTACTTATCGACAGAGAGGCATACATAGCCGTAGCAGGCTGTTGGCAAGTTGGCTGCACTGCCGTGGCAACAAGAGAGAAAAAAAGGAGAAGAAGCTGCAAAAAATTGATCGAGAGATCAATCTCTCGGTTGGAACTAACTCAAGCAGGGCAGAGCAGAGCAGCTGCCAAATGAGACTAGCAGTGAGGGAACAAGATTGGGCCGGCGTTGGCGATAATCGACTGCAGGTCAAACTCATAGCCAACCATCGTCGACGCCGTCGGCTGGTCGGAGGAGACCCGGAGCAGCTCGTCCAGGTAATCGGCGCCCAGGTCCTCGAGCTCCACCACTCCGGCATGCGCCGTCGTCTGTTGATGCGCGGGCGCCGCCTCCCTCGTCATCTTGGTGACCGCGGCGGGCGCCATGGCCGTCTTCTTGGCCTTGTTGGGCGAGCGCTTCCGGATGGAGTGTCGGCTCTTGAGGGCCAGCACGGGGGACCCGGTGGTTGCACCGAGCGCGAGCGTGCGGAGGGACTCCTGGACGCGGTCGACGGGGTAGTTGAGGACGGCGGCGGCGCCGCGGACGGAGAAGGCGGCCTGGTCGTAGGCCATGGCGGCCGCCTCCGGGGTGTTGAAGGTGCCGAGCCACACCCTCGCGCCCTTGCGGGTCGAGTCGCGTATCTCGGCGGCGAACTTGCCCCACGGACGCTTCCGCACGCCGATGAGACCCTTGGGGATTGAAGCTGCTGCTGGGGCACGACGCTTGCTTGGTGCAGTGGTCGCCATGCCCTGCTGCTGCTGGTGCTGGTCGGAGGAGGAGGAGTAGGAGCTGCTTGACGAGGAGGTGGAGGTGGAGGAGGAGGGCTGCTCCGTAGTGTCCATGTCGAACCCGAGGTAATGGGACATGTCGTCGCCCATCTCCAGTAGGGTGTTTAGCAGGTGCATGTCGTCGCTGTCGCCCATGTCGAACGCCGACGATGAGAACAGGGACGAGGCTGCTGCCGGCGACGGGAAGCCACCGCTCAAATGATGTAGTTCCATGAGAGTTGATCGGCTACCGGCCGGAGTAATGTGTTGCTGGTGTTGCTTGGGTTGGGCTCTTAGCTGGGTGACAAGTTCAACTGGAAGAAGAAGGTGATGCTGGCAGAGGAGAAGAGAGGAACGCGGATTTTGAGCGGACCTTATGGCGCCCGGACCTTATCCCGCACCGTCTATTTCATGAAAGGCATCAAGATTGGTGACTCGTTTTTTGCGTAAAAGACCCTGGATTTTATTAGATTCATAGTAGGTCGTCCTTGCTGCTTATGAAGTTCTTCAGAAAATCCAATGTGTATCCATTTGTGACATTCTTAAGTTCTTCAAAAAATTGCAGTGTATCCATTGTTGCAATTATAAGTAACATTTTTCCATATGAAAAAAATCCATAGATCTCTTGATTTCAACCATAGATCTCTATGAAGTTCTTCACAGATCTTCATAAGAAACAATATTTAGGCATGAAGATCTAACACAAATATTCAGAAGATCCATCAAGAATAGGAAATGGATCCATTTGCTCATACATGATCCTAATAACTAGTGGATCCAGTAGATTCACACAAAGATCCATACAAAGATCCTACGAAGATCCATCCGGCCACACAAAGATCCATACAAGATCCTACGAAGATCCATACACAGATAAAAGGAGGAAGAAAAGAAAAAAAAACGAGGAAGAAATCCATCCGCCCGCCGGGATCTTGGACCACCCGCCTGTCCGGCCGCCGGGATCTTGGAGCAAGCCATGGAGGCGGCGCTGCCCGACCACGGCGGCTCTGGCGCGGCGGAGCCCACGCAGCGGCCCCGTCCGAGCACGCCGGCGCGCGGGAGGGGCGCAGGGGGGCGACGCGGAGGAGCGGCGACGAGGAGGAGCTCGCGCGCGTCCTGCCGCTCCTGAGCAGGGCGGCGGCGGGCGGAGACGGGCGGCGGGCGGAGGCAGAGGCGGGTGGCGGGCGGCGGCGGGTGGTGGGCGGAGGCAGGGTGGTGGGAGGCTGGGTCGGGATCTAGGGTTGCTGGCCGTTTGTGGCTCTTTATATAGGTCAGGACTACATCTGAATTTGAGGAAGGTGCATGGGTTTTTTTGTAAAATGGGCGCACGCGAATCTCCAGCCGCATCGGACGAAGGCGATAAGGTCCGGGCGCCATAAGGTCCGCTCGTTGTAATATTCGAGAAGAGAGGACTAACTGTTTGGAGCAAGGCATCTGGCTGTGCTTTTATAAGCAACCGATTCCATCTGCAAATGGATTTGACTAGTCGGACCTATTCCAACAAAGTTTTGGGGTGGCCTACCGCATCCAAGGACCTAAAATTTGGGAATACCCTAAAACAATCCTCAGGAACGGATGGGAGGTAGCCGATGAACTTTGGAGGTTGGTTGATGTAGTAACGCACGTGACAGAGACGGCCTCCATGCGTACGTAGGGCGGCGGTGTACGACAAACGACCGTGACGTCAGCATTCCCTCATCCTCTGCGCCGACATAGACGCTGACAATGTGCGGCTGCAGACCAGACCAGGCGCAGAAGATCCTGCAGAAAACATGGGAATGGTCTACCATCACAGATGAGCACTCCCCCTGTCGAGCTGGGCTTTTTTAATTGGAATCGTTTGCTACTACCTTAAATCATTTACTAATTAGTGTATGCAGTGACGATATACCACACGCGCCCCGGATCCATCGTGGAAGCAGCACCCATGCAGGCCCCATAGCTTGTACTCTGGCGGCATAAATAACACTATAACCAGCTCGCTGATGATGTACTCACTGCCTCATGCTTCCTCTGCGAACACGAAAAGATGTGATTAACCCACACATCACACTGACCTACTCCAAATCTTCGGGATTACCCGCTGACATATGAACAATCTTCTACTAGTACTAGTAAAATGCCCGTACGTTGCCACAGAAAAACAAAACATAATGACAAGTGATTTAATTTTACTGCCGCGATGTAAGTACGACGATTTGTAGTACTCAACCAAATACTATACGATGACCAACCATGTGTGTTTTTATCTCTTTTTACAGATAGTTCTTTTCTATAGTGTGCAAACTAGCGAATTCCAACCACGTTAGGGTACGTAGATCTCGGTGCAATGTGTAGTGGCGGAAGAGAACCGTCCAGGAACCAGAGTGCCAAATGGGCACGGAAGAATCGAGCTACACATTGCACTAAGCTTGTCTTGAGACGCCTTGCCGCCCGCCAAGAATCCACTCACGTCGAACGAAACCGTGGGTCTAATCGTTGATGAAGAAGTTGCAGGGGACTAGGAGCTCACCAAGGTAGACAAGGAACCAAGACGACCCCGAGCCACACTGCCACCCCACCACCAAATGGGATGGATTAATTCCAACTATTCTCTAGGTTCGTGCCTCATCGACAATCTGTTGTCCAAAGAACCGGGTGGTAGGCAGTGGCGGATCTGCTTCTAGCCTTGGGGGTGCACAGGACCCGGCTGAAAAGAAAATCCTTTGTTAGATGGCATTTTTTCACCACTTATGCACCCCCTAAAAATCATTTTTATCTATTAAGGCACCTCCTAGGCACCCGGGTTCCAAATGTTCTAGCTCCGCCACTGGTGGTAGGGGTGCAAATTTTTGAGTTACACTCCTTCCAAAGCATCAACAAGGTGGGGTGGCACGTTCCCTTACACTTGGGACGATTGATTGCGCGTAGTTAACACGTCCGTTGGGAACCCCAAGAGGAAGGTATGATGCGCACAGCAGTAAGTTTTCCCTCAGTAAGAAACCAAGGTTATCGAACCAGTAGGAGCCAAGAAGCACGTTGAAGGTTGATGGCGGCGGAGTGTAGTGCGGCGCAACACCAGGGATTCCGGCGTCAACGTGGAACCTGCACAACACAATCACGTGAACTTTGCCCCAACGTAACGGCGAGGTTGTCAATCTCACCGGCTTGCTCGTAAACAAAGGATTAGATGTATAGTGTGGATGATGATGGTTGTTTGCAAATAACGAGTAAAGAACAATTGCAGCAGATTGTATTTCGGATGTAAAGAATAGGACCGGGGTCCACGGTTCACTAGCGGTGTCTCTCCCATAAGATAGCGGATGTTGGGTGAACAAATTACGATTGGGCAATTAACAAATAAAGAAGGCATAACAATGCACATACATATATCATGATGAGTACTATGAGATTTAATCGGGGCATTACGACAAAGTACATAGACCGCTATCCGAGCATGCATCTATGCCTAAAAAGTCCACTTTCGAGGTTATCATCCGAACCCCTTCCAGGTATTAAGTTGTAAACAACGAGAGAATTGCATTAAGTATGGTGCGTAATGTAATCAACACAAATATCCTTAGACAAAGCATCGATGTTTTATCCCTAGTGGCAACAAGCACATCCACAACCATAGAACTTTCCGTCACCGTCCCGCATTTAATGGAGGCATGAACCCACTATCGAGCATAAATACTCCCTCTTGGAGTCACAAGTATCAACTTGGCCGAGCCTCTACTAGCAACGGAGAGCATGCAAGAACATAAATAACATATATGATAGATTGATAATCAACTTGACATAGTATTCAATATTCATCGGATCCCAACAAACACAACATGAAGGATTACAAATAGATGATCTTGATCATGATAGGCAGCTCACAAGATCTAACATGATAGCACAATGGGGAGAAGACGACCATCTAGCTACTGCTATGGACCCATAGTCCAGGGGTGAACTACTCACACATCGATCCGGAGGCGATCATGGCGATGAAGAGACCTCCGGGAGATGATTCCCCTCTCCGGCGGGGTGCCGGAGGCGATCTCCTGAATCCCCCGAGATGGGATTGGTGGCGGCGGCGTCTCGCAAGGTTTTCCGTATCGTGGCTCTTGGTACTGGGGGTTTCGCGACGGAGGCTTTAAGTAGGCGAAAGGGCAGGTCAGGGGGCCACACGAGGGCCCCACACACCGGGGCCGCGCGGCCGGCACACGGGCCGCGCCGCCCTGTTGTGGCGGCGCCTCGTGGCCCCACTTCGTAAGTCCTCCGGTCTTCCGGAAGCTTCGTGCAAAAATAGGACCCCGGGCGTTGATTTCGTCCAATTCCGAGAATATTTCCTTACTAGGATTTCGAAACCAAAAACAGCGAGAAAATAGCAATCGGCTCTTCGGCATCTCGTCAATAGGTTAGTGCCGGAAAATGCATAAATATGACATATAATGTGTATAAAACATGTGAGTATCATCATAAAAGTAGCATGGAACATAAGAAATTGTAGATACGTTTGGGACGTATCAAGCATCCCCAAGCTTAGTTCCTACTCGCCCTCGAGTAGGTAAACGATAACAAAGATAATTTACGAAGTGACATGCTATCATAATCTTGATCATACTATTGTAAAGCATATGAGATGAATGCAACGATTCGAAGCAATGATGAAGATAATGAGTAAACAAATGAATCATATAGCAAAGACTTTTCATGAATAATACTTTCAAGACAAGCATCAATAAGACTTGCATAAGAGTTACTCATAAAGCAATAAATTCGAAGTAAAGGCATTGAAGCAACATAAAGGAAGATAAAAGTTTCAGCGGTTGCTTTCAACTTCAACATGTATATCTCATGGATAATTGTCAACACAAAGTATTATAACAAGTGCAATAAGTAAACATGTAAGAATCAATGCACACAGTTGACACAAGTGTTTGCTTCTGGGATAGAAAGAATAGGCAAACTGACTCAACAATAAAGTAAAAGATAGGCCCTTCGCAGAGGGAAGCATTGATTACTATTTTTATGCTACAGCTTTTCATTTTGAAAACAAGAAACAATTTTGTCAACGGTAGTAATAAAGCATATGAGTTATGTATAAGATATCTTATAAGTTGCAAGCCTCATGCATAGTATACTAATAGTGCTCGCACCTTGTCCTAATTAGCTTGGATTAGCACGGATTATCATTGCATAGCATATGTTTCAACCAAGTGTCACAAAGGGGTACCTCTATGTCGCCTCGTACAAAGGTCTAAGGAGAAAGCTCGCATTGGATTTCTCGCTTTTGATTATTCTCAACTTAGACATCCATACCGGGACAACATAGACAACGAGATAATGGACTCCTCTTTTTAATGCATAAGCATTCAACAACGAGTTATTATTCTCATAAGAGATTGAGGATTAGTCTGTCCACACTCGAAACTTTCACCATGAATCATGGCTTTAGTTAGCGGCCCAATGTTTTTCTCTAACGATATGCATACTCAAACCATTTGATTGTGAAAATCGCCCTTACTTCGGACAAGACGAACATGCATAGCAACTCACATGATATTCAACAAAGGTAAAAGTTGATGGCGTCCCCAGAAACATGGTTACCGCTCAACAAGCAACTTACTAAGAAATAAGACACATAAGTACATATTCTTCACCACGATAGTTTTTAAGCTATTTTTGTCCCATGAGCTATATATTGCAAAGGTAAAGAATAGAAATTTTAAAGGTAGCACTCAAGTAATGTACTTTGGAATGGCGGAGAAATACCATGTAGTAGGTAGGTATGGTGGACACAAATGGTATAGTAGTTGGCTCAAGGATTTGGATGCATGAGAAGAATTCCTCTCAATACAAGGCTAGGCTAGCAAGGTTGTTTGAAGCAAACTCAAGTATAAAAGGTGCAGCAAAGCTCACATATGAACATATTGTAGCTATTATAAGACTTTACATTGTCTCCTTCTTGTTCAAACACCTCAACCAGAAAATATCTAGACTCTAGAGATCAATCATGCAAACCAAATTTTACAAGCTCTATGTAGTTATTCATTAATGAGTACAAGGTACATGATGCAAGAGCTTAAACACGATCTATATGAGCACAACAATTGCCAAGTATCACATTATTCAAGACATTAAACCATTTACCACATGCGGCATTTTCCGTTTCCAACCATATAACAATGAATGAAGTAGTTCAACTTTCACAATAAACATTAAAGATAAAGCTAAGAACATATGTGTTCATACGAAACAGTGGAGCGTGTCTCTCTCCCAAACAAACAATGCTAGGATCCGATCTTATTCAAACAAAAACAAAAATAAAAACAAACAGATGCTCCAAGTAAAGCACATAAGATGTGACGGAATAAAAATATAGTTTCACTAGAGGAACCTGATAAGTTGTCGATGAAGAAGGGATGCCTTGGGCATCCCCAAGCTTAGATGCTTGAGTCTTCTTAAAATATGCGGGGATGAACCACGGGGGCATCCCCAAGCTTTGACTTTTCACTCTTCTTGATCATATTGTATCATCCTCCTCTCTTGACCCTTGAAAACTTCCTCCACACCAAACTCGAAACAAACTCATTAGAGGGTCAGTGCATAATTCATATATTCAGAGGTGACATAATCATTCTTAACACTTCTGGACATTGCACAAAGCTACTGGACATTAATGAAACAAAGAAATTCATCCAACATAGCAAAAGAGGCAATGCGAAATAAAAGACAGAATCTGTCAAAACAGAACAGTTCGTAAAGACGAATTTTAAAGTGGCACCAGACTTGCTCAGATGAAAATGCCCAAATTGAATGAAAGTTGCGTACATATCTGAGGATCACGCACGTAAATTGGAAGATATTTCTGAGTTACCTACGAGAGGAAGGTCGAAATTCGTGACAGACAAGAAATCTGTTTCTAGCGCAGTAATCCAAATCTAGTATTGGCTTTACTATCAAAGACTTTACTTGGCACAACAATGCAACAAAATAAAGATAAGGAGAGTTTGCTACAGTAGTAAACAACTTCCAAGACTCAAATATAAAATAAAGTGAGAAGTAAAATAATGGGTTGTCTCCCATAAGCGCTTTTCTTTAACGCCTTCAGCCTAGGCGCGAAAGTGTGTATCAAGTAACATCAAGAGACGAAGCATCAACATCATAATTTCCCCCATCCGTAGTGGTACTAAGGGCTTTGTCAATTTTAGGCCTATAATAATATTTTTTGGTTTAGGCACTTTAGAGACATACATAAACTTTTGCTCCTTACCCACATAAGCTTTCTCCTTAAACTTAAGAGAAGAAAAAGTTGAACCCAAGGTTCCCATAGCTTCTTCAAGTTCACTAATCCTATGGTTCGATTATCATGAGTAGCACAAGTTTCTAAAACAACAATTCTCTCATTAATTCCACCTAGAGATTTATCAAGCTTATCAGTGCTATTAAGTAATATTCCCAATTTAGTCTCAATACTTGGAAGATCTTTCTCTATGACCTCCAACTTTTTCATGACATCTTCAAGAGAGACTTCAATTTTAGTTTCATTAACAGGTGGTATTCCAACTAGACTCTCAATGATGCAACTAGCTTCTAAAGCAGGAGTGCCTAGGAAATTACCTCCCGCAAGAGTATCAAGAACATACCTATTCCAGCTAGAGATACCAACATAGAAGTTCCTAAGTAGTATAATAGTGGAGTGTTTCTTAATGCACCTATGATGAGCATCGCTAATTCTATACCAAGCATCTTTAAAACTTTCTCCCCCTTGTTGCTTAAAGGAACGAACTTCAACTTCCGGATTACACATTTTTAGTGGTAGTAAATAAAGTAAACTAAATAAAGTAAATGCAAGTAACTAATTTTTTTTGTGTTTTCGATATAGAGAACAAGACAGTAAATAAAGTAAAACTAGCAACTAATTTTTTTGTGTTTTGATATAAGTGCAGCAAACAAAGTAGTAAATAAAATAAAGCAAGACAAAAAAAAGTAAAGAGATTGGAAGTGGGAGACTCCCTTGCAGCGTGTCTTGATCTCCCCGGCAACGGCGCCGGAAAAAGAGCTTGATTGCGCGTAGTTAACACGTCCGTTGGGAACCCCAAGAGGAAGGTATGATGCGCACAGCAGCAAGTTTTCCCTCGCAAGAAACCAAGGTTATCGAACCAGTAGGGAGCCAAGAAGCACGTTGAAGGTTGATGGCGGCGGAGTGTAGTGCGGCGCAACACCGGAGATTCCGGCGCCAACGTGGAACCTGCACAACACAATCACAGAACTTTGCCCCAACGTAACAGCGAGGTTGTCAATCTCACTGGCTTGCTGTAAACAAAGGATTAGATGTATAGTGTGGATGATGATGGTTGTTTGCGAATAACAGTAAAGAACAATTGCAGCAGATTGTATTTCAGATGTAAAGAATAGGACCGGGGTCCACAGATCACTAGCGGTGTCTCTCCCATAAGATAGCAGATGTTGGGTGAACAAATTACAGTTGGGCAATTGACAAATAAAGAAGGCATAACAATGCACATACATATATCATGATGAGTACTACGAGATTTAATCAGGGCATTACGACAAAGTACATAGACCGCTATCCAGCATGCATCTATGCCTAAAAAGTCCACTTTCAGGTTATCATCCGAACCCCTTCCGGTATTAAATTGTAAACAACAGACAATTGCATTAAGTGTGGTGCGTAATGTAATCAACACAAATATCCTTAGACAAAGCATCGATGTTTTATCCCTAGTGGCAACAACGACATCCACAACCTTAGAACTTTCCGTCACCGTCCCGGATTTAATGGAGGCATGAACCCACTATCGAGCATAAATACTCCCTCTTGGAGTCACAAGTATCAACTTGGCCGAGCCTCTACTAGCAACGGAGAGCATGCAAGAACATAAATAACATATATGATAGATTGATAATCAACTTGACATAGTATTCAATATTCATCGGATCCCAACAAACACAACATGAAGGATTACAAATAGATGATCTTGATCATGATAGGCAGCTCACAAGATCTAACATGATAGCACAATGGGGAGAAGACGACCATCTAGCTACTGCTATGGACCCATAGTCCAGGGGTGAACTACTCACACATCGATCCGGAGGCGATCATGGCGATGAAGAGACCTCCGGGAGATGATTCCCCTCTCCGGCAGGGTGCCGGAGGCGATCTCCTGAATCCCCCGAGATGGGATTGGTGGCGGCGGCGTCTCAGTAAGGTTTTCCGTATCGTGGCTCTTGGTACTGGGGGTTTCGCGACGGAGGCTTTAAGTAGGCGAAAGGGCAGGTCAGGGGGCCACACGAGGGCCCCACACACCAGGGCCGCGCGGCCAGCACCTGGGCCGCGCCGCCCTGTTGTGGCGGCGCCTCGTGGCCCCACTTCGTAAGTCCTCCGGTCTTCCGGAAGCTTCGTGCAAAAATAGGACCCCGGGCGTTGATTTCGTCCAATTCCGAGAATATTTCCTTACTAGGATTTACGAAACCAAAAACAGCGAGAAAATAGCAATCGGCTCTTCGGCATCTCGTCAATAGGTTAGTGCCGGAAAATGCATAAATATGACATATAATGTGTATAAAACATGTGAGTATCATCATAAAAGTAGCATGGAACATAAGAAATTGTAGATACGTTTGGGACGTATCAAGCATCCCCAAGCTTAGTTCCTACTCGCCCTCGAGTAGGTAAACGATAACAAAGATAATTTCGAAGTGACATGCTATCATAATCTTGATCATACTATTGTAAAGCATATGAGATGAATGCAACGATTCGAAGCAATGATGAAGATAATGAGTAAACAAATGAATCATATAGCAAAGACTTTTCATGAATAATACTTTCAAGACAAGCATCAATAAGACTTGCATAAGAGTTACTCATAAAGCAATAAATTCGAAGTAAAGGCATTGAAGCAACATAAAGGAAGATAAAAGTTTCAGCGGTTGCTTTCAACTTCAACATGTATATCTCATGGATAATTGTCAACACAAAGTATTATAACAAGTGCAATAAGTAAACATGTAAGAATCAATGCACACAGTTGACACAAGTGTTTGCTTCTGGGATAGAAAGAATAGGCAAACTGACTCAACAATAAAGTAAAAGATAGGCCCTTCGCAGAGGGAAGCATTGATTACTATTTTTATGCTAGAGCTTTTCATTTTGAAAACAAGAAACAATTTTGTCAACGGTAGTAATAAAGCATATGAGTTATGTATAAGATATCTTATAAGTTGCAAGCCTCATGCATAGTATACTAATAGTGCTCGCACCTTGTCCTAATTAGCTTGGATTAGCACGGATTATCATTGCATAGCATATGTTTCAACCAAGTGTCACAAAGGGGTACCTCTATGTCGCCTGTACAAAGGTCTAAGGAGAAAGCTCGCATTGGATTTCTCGCTTTTGATTATTCTCAACTTAGACATCCATACCGGGACAACATAGACAACAGATAATGGACTCCTCTTTTAATGCATAAGCATTCAACAACAGTTATTATTCTCATAAGAGATTGAGGATTAGCTGTCCACACTGAAACTTTCACCATGAATCATGGCTTTAGTTAGCGGCCCAATGTTTTTCTCTAACAGTATGCATACTCAAACCATTTGATTGTGAAAATCGCCCTTACTTCAGACAAGACGAACATGCATAGCAACTCACATGATATTCAACAAAGGTAAAAGTTGATGGCGTCCCCAGAAACATGGTTACCGCTCAACAAGCAACTTACTAAGAAATAAGACACATAAGTACATATTCTTCACCACGATAGTTTTTAAGCTATTTTTGTCCCATGAGCTATATATTGCAAAGGTAAAGAATAGAAATTTTAAAGGTAGCACTCAAGTAATGTACTTTGGAATGGCGGAGAAATACCATGTAGTAGGTAGGTATGGTGGACACAAATGGTATAGTAGTTGGCTCAAGGATTTGGATGCATGAGAAGAATTCCTCTCAATACAAGGCTAGGCTAGCAAGGTTGTTTGAAGCAAACTCAAGTATAAAAGGTGCAGCAAAGCTCACATATGAACATATTGTAGCTATTATAAGACTTTACATTGTCTCCTTCTTGTTCAAACACCTCAACCGTAAAATATCTAGACTCTAGAGATCAATCATGCAAACCAAATTTTACAAGCTCTATGTAGTTATTCATTAATGAGTACAAGGTACATGATGCAAGAGCTTAAACACGATCTATATGAGCACAACAATTGCCAAGTATCACATTATTCAAGACATTAAACCATTTACCACATGCGGCATTTTCCGTTTCCAACCATATAACAATGAATGAAGTAGTTCAACTTTCACAATAAACATTAAAGATAAAGCTAAGAAGATATGTGTTCATACGAAACAGTGGAGCGTGTCTCTCTCCCAAACAAACAATGCTAGGATCCGATCTTATTCAAACAAAAACAAAAATAAAAACAAACAGATGCTCCAAGTAAAGCACATAAGATGTGACGGAATAAAAATATAGTTTCACTAGAGGAACCTCGATAAGTTGTCGATGAAGAAGGGATGCCTTGGGCATCCCCAAGCTTAGATGCTTGGGTCTTCTTAAAATATGCAGGGATGAACCACTGGGGCATCCCCAAGCTTTGACTTTTCACTCTTCTTGATCATATTGTATCATCCTCCTCTCTTGACCCTTGAAAACTTCCTCCACACCAAACTCGAAACAAACTCATTAGAGGGTCAGTGCATAATTCATATATTCAGAGGTGACATAATCATTCTTAACACTTCCGGACATTGCACAAAGCTACCTGGACATTAATGAAACAAAGAAATTCATCCAACATAGCAAAAGAGGCAATGCGAAATAAAAGACAGAATCTGTCAAAAACGTAACGATTCGTAAAGACGAATTTTAAAGTGGCACCAGACTTGCTCAGATGAAAATGCCCAAATTGAATGAAAGTTGCGTACATATCTGAGGATCACGCACGTAAATTGGAAGATATTTCTGAGTTACCTACAGAGAGGAAGGTCGAAATTCGTGACAGCAAGAAATCTGTTTCTGCGCAGTAATCCAAATCTAGTATTGGCTTTACTATCAAAGACTTTACTTGGCACAACAATGCAACAAAATAAAGATAAGGAGAGGTTGCTACAGTAGTAAACAACTTCCAAGACTCAAATATAAAATAAAGTGCAGAAGTAAAATAATGGGTTGTCTCCCATAAGCGCTTTTCTTTAACGCCTTTCAGCTAGGCGCAGAAAGTGTGTATCAAGTAACATCAAGAGACGAAGCATCAACATCATAATTTCCCCCATCCGTAGTGGCACTAAGGGCTTTGTCAATTTTAGGCCTATAATAATATTTTTTTGGTTTAGGCACTTTAGAGACATACATAAACTTTTGCTCCTTACCCACATAAGCTTTCTCCTTAAACTTAAGAGAAGAAAAAGTTGAACCCAAGGTTCCCATAGCTTCTTCAAGTTCACTAATCCTATGGTTCGATTATCATGAGTAGCACAAGTTTCTAAAACAACAATTCTCTCATTAATTCCACCTAGAGATTTATCAAGCTTATCGGTGCTATTAAGTAATATTCCCAATTTAGTCTCAATACTTGGAAGATCTTTCTCTATGACCTCCAACTTTTTCATGACATCTTCAAGAGAGACTTCAATTTTAGTTTCATTAACAGGTGGTATTCCAACTAGACTCTCAATGATGCAACTAGCTTCTAAAGCAGGAGTGCCTAGGAAATTACCTCCCGCAAGAGTATCAAGAACATACCTATTCCAGCTAGAGATACCAACATAGAAGTTCCTAAGTAGTATAATAGTGGAGTGTTTCTTAATGCACCTATGATGAGCATCGCTAATTCTATACCAAGCATCTTTAAAACTTTCTCCCCCTTGTTGCTTAAAGGAACGAACTTCAACTTCCGGATTACACATTTTTAGTGGTAGTAAATAAAGTAAACTAAATAAAGTAAATGCAAGTAACTAATTTTTTTTGTGTTTTCGATATAGAGAACAAGACAGTAAATAAAGTAAAACTAGCAACTAATTTTTTTGTGTTTTGATATAAGTGCAGCAAACAAAGTAGTAAATAAAATAAAGCAAGACAAAAAAAAGTAAAGAGATTGGAAGTGGGAGACTCCCCTTGCAGCGTGTCTTGATCTCCCCGGCAACGGCGCCAGAAAAAGAGCTTGATTGCGCGTAGTTAACACGTCCGTTGGGAACCCCAAGAGGAAGGTATGATGCGCACAGCAGCAAGTTTTCCCTCAGCAAGAAACCAAGGTTATCGAACCGGTAGGGAGCCAAGAAGCACGTTGAAGGTTGATGGCGGCGGAGTGTAGTGCGGCACAACACCAGAGATTCCGGCGCCAACGTGGAACCTGCACAACACAATCACAGAACTTTGCCCCAACGTAACAGCGAGGTTGTCAATCTCACCGGCTTGCTGTAAACAAAGGATTAGATGTATAGTGTGGATGATGATGGTTGTTTGCGAATAACGAGTAAAGAACAATTGCGAGCAGATTGTATTTCGGATGTAAAGAATAGGACCGGGGTCCACAGTTCACTAGCGGTGTCTCTCCCATAAGATAGCAGATGTTGGGTGAACAAATTACGATTGGGCAATTGACAAATAAAGAAGGCATAACAATGCACATACATATATCATGATGAGTACTACGAGATTTAATCGGGGCATTACGACAAAGTACATAGACCGCTATCCAAGCATGCATCTATGCCTAAAAAGTCCACTTTCGGGTTATCATCCGAACCCCTTCCGGTATTAAATTGTAAACAACGGACAATTGCATTAAGTGTGGTGCGTAATGTAATCAACACAAATATCCTTAGACAAAGCATCGATGTTTTATCCCTAGTGGCAACAAGCACATCCACAACCTTAGAACTTTCCGTCATCGTCCCGCATTTAATGGAGGCATGAACCCACTATCAAGCATAAATACTCCCTCTTGGAGTCACAAGTATCAACTTGGCCGAGCCTCTACTAGCAACGGAGAGCATGCAAGAACATAAATAACATATATGATAGATTGATAATCAACTTGACATAGTATTCAATATTCATCGGATCCCAACAAACACAACACGAAGGATTACAAATAGATGATCTTGATCATGATAGGCGGCTCACAAGATCTAACATGATAGCACAATGGGGAGAAGACGACCATCTAGCTACTGCTATGGACCCATAGTCCAGGGGTGAACTACTCACCCATCGATCCGGAGGCGATCATGGCGATGAAGAGACCTCCGGGAGATGATTCCCCTCTCCGGCAGGGTGCCGGAGGCGATCTCCTGAATCCCCCGAGATGGGATTGGCGGCGGCGGCGTCTCAGTAAGGTTTTCTGTATCGTGGCTCTCGGTACTGGGGGTTTCACGACGGAGGCTTTAAGTAGGTGGAAGGGCAGGTCAGGGGGCCACACGAGGGCCCCACACGCCAGGGCCGCACGGCCAGCACCTGGGCCGCGCCGCCCTGTTGTGGCGGCGCCTCGTGGCCCCACTTCGTAAGTCCTCCGGTCTTCTGAAAGCTTCGTGCAAAAATAGGACCCTGGGCTTTGATTTCGTCCAATTCCGAGAATATTTCCTTACTAGGATTTCTGAAACCAAAAACAGCGAAAACAAGCAATCGGCTCTTCGGCATCTCGTCAATAGGTTAGTGTCGGAAAATGCATAAATATGACATATAATGTGTATAAAACATGTGAGTATCATCATAAAAGTAGCATGGAACATAAGAAATTATAGATACGTTTGGGACGCATCAACGATCAATCACTCACAATCGTCCTAAGTGATCTCGTCTTCACTCTGTCCCAAGTTTGAGAATAGGTTTAGGGTTTCGTGGTGTCTCTCCACCACGTGATCAGCTTTATATATATAGTCATCAACAGATTACAATACATGTATAAATACACCTATACAGACCGTATTTAACACTCCCCCTCAATCTAAACTTCTACATACAAGATTCAGATTGGATCTAAAACGGTCTAACATCTGTTGGGTAGCTGGTTTAGTAAATACATCAGCTAGCTGATGACTCGAAGATATGAACTTGACCTGAAGAGCTCCAGCTGCAACACGCTCGCGCACAAAGTGGAAGTCGATCTCTATGTGCTTCGTTCGAGCATGGAAAACTGGATTAGCGGTCAGATATGTTGCCCCTAAGTTATGCCACCATAATATGGGTGTGCGCTGCTGGACTACTCCAAGTTCCTTAAGCAAAGACTCTAGCCAAATCGCTTCAGCAGCTCCATTTGGGAATGCCTTGTATTCAGCCTCGGTACTAGATCTCGAGACTGTAGGCTGTTTCTTCGAACTCCAGGATATCAAGTTCGGTCCTACAAAGATGGCAAAGCCTCATGTGGATCGTCTGTCATCAACACACCCAGCCCAATCCGCATCAGTAAATATGCTAATGCTAGTAGAGCGGGACTTCCGGAAACACAAGCCAGTATCAAGTGTACCCTTCACATATCGCAAGATGCGTTTAACCGCCTCCCAATGAACCTCACTTGGCTGGGAGAGGAACTGGCATACCTTATTAACAGCAAAGGAGATATCTGGCCGTGTAAGAGTCAAGTACTGAAGCCCTCCAACTACACTGCGGTACCGGAATGCATCATCAGTATGTAGCAGTGTACCACCATCACGAGAAAGCTTCTCTGAAGGAACTAGAGGTGTGGAAGTGGGTCTGCAATTCTCCATGTTGACACGATGCAGAAGGTCCAATGCATACTTGCGTTGTGTCACAGTCATGCCCCTGGAATTGAAGGACGCTTCTAGGCCAAGAAAGTAATCCAAGGGACCCAAGTCCTTGATGGGAAAACTATCCGAGAGAGACCATACCAGATGATCAACAACTCCTGGTGTAGAACCGGCAATGACAATATCGTCAACATAAACCAGCATATAAATCTGAACACCATCCCGGGAGAAGATAAACAAGGACGTATCAGCCTTCGAGGATGTGAATCCGAGCTGAAACAAACGAGCACTGAGACGAGCATACCAGGCACGGGGAGACTGTTTCAGACCATAAATGGAACGTTGCAGCTTGCACACATGATTGGGGTACTGAGCATCTTCAAAACCAGGCGGTTGCTGCATATAGACCTCCTCTGTCAAGAATCCATGAAGGAAGGCGTTGCTCACATCAATTTGACGGAGAGTCCATCCGCGGGACACAGCGAGAGAGAGAATCAAGCGCACTATGGTAGACTTCACAACGGGACTGAAGGTATCGCCGTAATCAATACCATGCTATTGTGAGAACCCGCGAGCAACTAGGCGAGCTTTATGCTTGTCGATGGAACCATCGGGACGATGCTTTGTCTTGAATATCCACTTGCAGCTGACCAGATTTACACCCGGTGGCCTGGGCACAAGATTCCATGTATTATTCTGGCGAAGGGCGACAAACTCGTCGGACATGGCAGCGTGCCAGGCAGGCTCCCAGAGAGCGTCGCGATGCGAGACGGGAGCGGCGAAAAAGGCACACCGACGGGGATCATACCGCACGGTCCCATCGGTGAATTGCTTCGCACAGCGAGAGTCGGTGCAGAGGCGCGTAGCCATTGGGTGACCGGTGACAGGAGCAGCAACCGACGGGGCACCATCGGTCGAAGACCCAGCCAAGGGCGACGTGGCCGGTGCGGATCCGGTGGAGGGCGACGCGGGCTGGGCCGAACAAGGCCCAGTAGGGGCAGGCGACGGAGGCGCGGGAGGCACGTCCGGTGTGGCTGCATGGGAGGCCTAGGTATCCTTCCCATGCCCATGCACGTCGATCGTGCGGGCGGTCATGTCGATCAGGCGAGCGGGCGAGACGGCAGGTGACGCCGACGAATCTGGCACGAGCACCTGCACAGTAGACACAGCATCTGGAACAACATGGTTAGTAGACAAATAAGACAGGTCATAGTTTCTCACATGAGCACTCGTAGCTAGTTCGGTGGAAGGAAAAGTGATGATGGACTCGGCTAAGGTGGAGATATCGATGGTGACACCGGGGGTCGCATAGGGAAAAACAGACTCGTCGAACACGACATCACGAGAAATGTAAATGCGCCCGGTAGACCTATCCAAACACTTGTACCCCTTATTCATGTGACTATATCCCAGAAAAACACACATTTTTGAACGGAAAGAGAGCTTGTGCTAACTGTATTTGCGGAGACTCGGCCAACAAGCACATCCAAAAATGCGCAAAAACAAATAGTCAGGGTTTATTTTGAGGAGATGCTGCACGGGTGTATCTTTGTTAAGCACGGAGGTAGGCATGCGATTGATAAGATAACACACCGTTAAGAATGCTTCATCCCAATACCGTAGAGGGACGGAGGCGTGAGCGAGCAAGGCAAGGCCCGTCTCGACGAGGTGGCGGTGCTTACGTTCCGCAACACCATTTTGTTGGGACGTATGGGGGCAGGACACACGGTGGGAGATGCCCGTGCGCTGAAAATACCGGTGGAGCTTGTGATACTCGCCCCCCCCAGTCTGACTGTACCGCCTTGATTTTGGTGCTCAAAAGGTGTTCAACATGGGCCTGGAAGGTGTAGAAGACCTGCTCAACATCAGACTTGTGTTTGAGGAGATAAATCCAGCAAAAACGGGAGTAGTCATCAATGAAACTAACATAATATTTGAAACCTCCGGAGGAGGCAATAGCAGGACCCCAAACATCAGAGTGGATCAATTCAAGAGGCATAGTGGAAACACGATGAGATGCAGTATAAGATAATTGATGACTCTTTACACGCTGGCAAGCATCACAAACCAAGACAGTATTGTCTGACGAGGAACAAGATAAATTATTTGCCCTAACAAGAGTTTGCACTATTTTATTTGTAGGATGACCTAAACGCTGATGCCATTGCGCGGATGTGGTCTTGGTGCTGGAGAGAGCATGGCGAGACGATGACGACGAAGCTCGACTAAAGGGGATTGGGTAGAGACCTCCCTCACTTCTACCGAGAAGAAGAAGTTTCCTCGTGGCCTTGTCCTTAACACAGAAAAAGTCACGGTGAAATTCCACAAAGACATAATTATCGGAAACAAGACGATATACAGAAAGAAGATCTTTGTGGATGTTTGGTACAAGCAGGATATTTTTCAACTGGAGGGAAGAACCGGCTAAAGTTGAATGACCAATGTGAGAAATTGACAAACCTGCACCATTGGCTACTTGCACGTGATCATTTCCGCCGTATCGTTCGACCATGTGGAGGCGCTCGAGATGGCTAGTCAGGTGGTCCGTCGCCCCCGTGTCCATGTGCCAATGGGAGTCGTTGGAGCTGGTGGACGCTGAGTTGCCGGAACGCTAACGTGGAGGCGCGAACTCGGGGTTGAAGTGGTTGCGGCAGTCGCTCGCCTCATGCCCCCAGTAGGTGCACAGCTGGCATTGTGGGCGCTGCTTTTTGCGGCCGTTGCCGCCGCCGTTGTTCTGGCGGCGATCGCCCCCACCGTAGTTGTCGTTGGAGCGGTTGTTGTTGCTGCCCCCACCGTAGTTGTTGCTGCCGCCGTTGTTCTGGCGGCGATCACCACCACCGCCTTGACCATTGCCGGGGCGCCCAGGGTTGTTATCGTAGGGGCGTTGCTGCGACGGCTGGCCGGCGGTGGGGAAGGAGCCAGGGCGTGACACGACATTTGCAGAGGAGGACCAGTCATCGGTCTGGGTCTGACCCGCACAGAGCGACTCAAAACTGAGCACGTGCGAGTAGAAGTTCGCGAGGGAGTCAACGCGGTTGTCGCGGATCGTGGAGGCCGCGAGGGGGTTGAAGTCGGAGCCCAACCCGGTGATCATGTAGTCGATGACCTCATCGTCCCTGAGGGGTGATCCGGCGGCGGCCATGGTGTCCGCCAAGACCTTGACCTTGTTCATGTACTCGTCGCCGGTCATGTCGTTCTTCCTCAGAGATTGAATCTGCCGACGGATGTGCCGAATATTGGCACGGTTCTGGGCGCCAAACATGGCGTGGACTGCATCCCACACCACGGCGGCCGTAGTCCTGCCGATCATCTGGCAGGCGATGTCCTCGTCCATGGACGAGAGGAGTAGCCCTAGGACCCGTTGGTCCTGTGTCCACCACGCAGCATAGGCGGGGTTTGCCACGGTGACTGCAGCGTCACCGGTGCCTTCGACGATGGTCTTCGCCGACACAGCCGTGGTGCCATCAAGGTAGCCGTGAAGTCCCGCCCCAGAGAGATTGGGGAGCGAGAGGGTGCGCCACATCATGAAATTGCTCCGATTGAGACGCACTGCCGGTAGCGGAACGGAGGTGGTGACAGTGGCGATAGTGGTGGCATTGGGCGGTGCGAGGAGAGGGCCAAGGGCCATGGAGGTTTGCGCGGAGGAGCTCATGGCGGCGGCAGCGGCTGCGGCTTGCGAGAGAAGAGAGAGAGCCGAGATCGGCACGGCTCTGATACCAAGTTTGAGAATAGGTTTAGGGTTTCGTGGTGTCTCTCCACCACGTGATCAGCTTTATATATATAGTCATCAACAGATTACAATACATGTATAAATACACCTATACTGACCGTATTTAACATCCCAGACCAAAGAGTCAAAGCTGCCACAGGAAATAAACACGAAAAAGTCTCTACAAAGCAATTGTAAAAGCAAGAGATTTCTTTACTTGATAAAAAAAATGCATGTACACATAACACATGAAATTGTAAAAGCAATTATAAAAAATTGTACAAAAAATAATTAATACCATCTTTTACCCAAACAAGTAATGCATCTATTGGTCTATTAATTCCCTTGTTGAGCAGAATTTTGAATGTACTTATTGTTTTGTATCCTTAAATCATTTACTAGTGCTATGTGCAGCGATGATCTACTGTACGCATGGATACATCGCGGAAGCATACACGAGGGATCCACAGCTACTGGTTTTCAGGCGACAAATGATAATCGTATGACTTCACTAATGTACCCACTACCCTTTTCCCACCTCAGAAACGAAAAAATCTGATTAACCAACACATCCAGCTGACCTACTGCTTAATCTAAGACTAATTCATGGCTGATTGATCACTAGATCCTCGGACGTGAGATGGTGTCCACCTCACTAAACATGCATTTGCATACATTCACCCCACTACCTCACCGAATATTGATTCCTCCTATTTTAATATGGCACATTTTTATTTTTAGCAAAAAATGCTCCTCGTACTATATACCTGATTTTTTCAGCAATTTGTAGATAATTTTTCCTTTCGTCTGTATGAATTGTACTTCGTAAAAGCCTATTCTCGTAAGTGCCTTGTATTTTTCTTGAACCATGGTCCAATTTTCAATTCAACGTTCAACCATTCAAAGAATAAATGAAGTGTTTGCTCGACATAGTGTTGTGTATTTTTTTAAGAAATGGACATTTAATAATATAAATAATAATCAAATGATATATCATTCTAAAATCTTGATCTAACAATACCACTGTTCAAAAACTAGGTCGATTCAACGATTACTAGGCCGATTAATCGCTACTAGGGCATGACCGTGTCGATTACCATTAATCGCTTGTGTTAATCTTTTAGCCCGATTAATCAGTCCGAAAGTCCAATTACTAGGTATGTTTCCGATTAACTACTACACTTGGTCAAAAAATTTACAATATTTTCAATGCATATCGCTAATATAGGCGCTACCCTAATAAAGTAGGATTTGCGAAGCTCTCGCTTGATTGCAGCCTGCAGTAGCTTCATTTCCACTCTTGCCAAATAGTTCCTTGCCCTCCCAGACCAGTTACTCGTAGTTGCCCAGACCTCATATACAGGAGATCGACCACCTTGAGGAGCTTGTCCATGAGCTGGAGGACGCCTTTAATAGGTTAGGTGGTTGAGGTGTAAGAGAGGTCGTACCCAAGATAGGTGGTGGGAGAATATAAACTTCACAGGTGAGAGGAGAAGAAGTGGAAGGAAGGAACGCAGCTTCGTCTAGTGGATCCTGATTCGCTCGTGACCTTGAAGATTAGGTCATGGAAGAGAAGCGTATACGTTTTTCCAGGATTTTAGGCTTTAGAGAAGTAGGGAGAGACATATAGAGGGTCTTATACTATTGTTTTCTTATATAAACGGTTTTAAGTGTGAATTTGTGTAGGTTGTACCGATTAATAGCCGACCGATTAAATCAGTTAATCGTCCGAATTCTGATTAATCGTTACTCCCAAGCCGACCGAGCAGTTAACGATTACCGATTTCCTTAACATTGAACAATACCACATGTAATAAAAGAGAATGGAGGGAGTATTAATTACATTACCAAAACTTGTTATAATCATGTTGTATGGATTTTTCAGTGAAAATTATGTGAAAAATACATTGAAGAAGTGTGTAGAATGATCTAGTGGCAATTTTACATCAACTTAAGCTCTATTTTCCATGTCCAATGGCTGGCAAGATAGTACATCTTGCCACTTATGATGAACAAACAAGTATATACAAATATGTAGCCTAAATCTAGCTTGACATATTTATGCACAAGGAGTTGCAATAATTAGCTACCTACAAATCTAGGCTCATTGTCACCTGCCAAAAGGGTGATGCATGCATGTGTGCTGGCCGGTTATAATAATCACATTCATTTGCTAGTGTTGCTTCTGATAATATATCTTCCTTAATTAGTTGACAATTGCAAGTTGGTGCTACTGCTAGATAGCTAGGGACCATCCGGCCGGTTTACCTTTCGGGCCTCACTAACTTTTCATGCTACATTACAAAAAAAAAAAGGATTAGTGCTAGGAGGAACTAGACACTAAATGATATAGTAGAAGCGAGACCTCGGCGTGAGAATTCCAGAAATTCGTTCCTGACAGGATTCGAACTCTAGCCACTGGGCTATGCCCACGTCCTCACTTTTCATGCTACATTACACGATGTGGACCGGCTAAAAGTCTGGAACGACGATATAGTATTTCAATATTATTATAGTATAAAGCACACCCGTCACGCTTACTCCTTCCAATGAAGACAAATATAGTTATTTAATTAGTGTACCCATCATGAGTCTCATGACCCGCGACTTTGAATTTGATGAAAATTCTCGCAGGATTCAATTATGTGGCCAACATTCAAGATTGACATAATTTCTCAAGTGTACGATAAAAATTCCGGAAAGTATACAAATTCTCACATGAAGCTTCTTCTCTCCCACCTCGTCAAAAACACCACTGCTGAATGATGCAACCCACAAGAGAAGTGGCATTAATCTTTCCCTGCTAGCCATGTTTTTATTTTGGATTCAAATATCATATCAATTCTAAAACTCAAAACACCCAAGAGGACAGCAGTAGAAATTATAATGAATTGATGGCAACTGCAAATTGTTGCTAGAGCTAGTAGAGATTAATAGGGTGACCAACCGGTGGGTTTTGCCTATAGGGCCTTCACTAACTTTTCATGCTACAGTGTGTGATGTCGACCTGCTAACTTTATTTTTTGAACCAACGATATATTTCAATATTACATAGCAGGCTCGACTGCCTGTTCCTCAAAAATAGCAGGCTCGATCGAGCGCAGATAGCTTATTATCTTAAAAATTTCCTACTTGGAGCGTAAGACGATTATTTTGTTGTGTGGTGTATATATCAAGAATCACTTGACCGATGACTTTTGATGAGAACTACTGTCGTATTCAAACTTGTAGGGTGCTTCAAGATTACAACTTTCGTCTCTTTTGACATTACGGTGGGGTGGATTGACATAATCATGTTCACATTACACCCGCTTTTGCCTATTTTATTAGGAAAATTAAAGAAACTAACGTGAGAATTCTAGTTTCCAAGAACAAATAAAATGCAGCAGTCGGATTTCACGGTGTACGATGGATGACAATTTTGAAAACAAAACAAAAACTGCTGCCTGACATGTTGCCGCGGCCAACACCCAAATAATCCCTAGCAATTTTCCACCGATTTGCGCGCCGGAGCAGTAGGGCGGACGTTCAAGCGCCATCAGGGTGCTTTTATCATTTGTTTGATCTGATTTTCACTATTTGTAATACAGAAAATTCATTTGTTTTTCTTCAAGCATTTGAATAATCCCGCGAATCGTGGAAGCTCGGCACTGATCAAGTTTCTTTCCAAGCTCGGTTTGCAGACTTGGGTTCTCGGGTAAAAGACCACTCAATTTATTTCGACAGTTGGGAGTTGGCATTTGGCCTTGCTATAGCTAGCGTATATAGACGGAAACTACATAATTTGGCAATAGTATGGATAGATAGTGCAAATATCTTGATGCATCACAGTGCGTGTGTCATCATCAGTCATAAGTCATAACTATATGGGTGTTGGTTCGAGGAAGCAGGTAGCATCTCGCAGGTGAGCGTTTGTGATGGTTGCTTGCATCTGGATGGCGTCGCTACCCGCCTATAGATAGAGCTAACATTGAAGAGGAAGGTGGCGAGCTGCTTCGCGCGTGTGGGAGCAGCCATGCATTCATGCATATATACCTGATCCAATGGAGTTGTTTACGTCAACGCTGACGAAATTAGAACAGGATATGGGCGACATACAGCATCAAATGACTGCGACACAGTGCGTTTCGAGCTCACTGTCGGCCCCGTTCCATCGTCCGAAACAAGGAAAAACCAACACTTGGGAGGAAGAAGAAAATGGATCGATGCCAGGTGCAGTGCATGCACTACTTTGTCTCAGACCACGACCGGCCGGAAGTTTTCCTCCTTTCATCGACCCAACCTAAATATATATGATGTTCAACAAATGGAATTTGTCCTTGCACGAAATCCAAGATCAAGTAAGAAAATCGACAATAAAAGCATTTTCTGCCATTGTTTCACTGTCAATTTATTAATGCAACCAGAAGTCTATTTTATAAGCTGGATAATGATATATATGTAGAGTTGTATAGGATCGATAATTGATTGTGCCGGTTACAAGAGATATATATAGGGACCTAGGCACCGACCTAGTCCTATTACAAACCGACTAGGACTCTTAAACCTAATACAACTTGTATTCTAACATCCCCCGCAGTATCAACGGTAGGCTCGACGACGTTGAGACTGAACCGAATGTCTTGGAACGGAGTAGTCGCCAAGCCATTAGTGAAGATATCAGCAAACTGAGCAGAAGTAGGGACGTGTAGAACACGAACTTGACTGAGAGTCACCTTCTCGCGAACAAAATGAATGTCGATCTCTATATGCTTGGTGCGACGGTGCTGAACAGGATTCCCTGACATCTAAACAGCTGAAATATTATCACAGTAAATAATAGTAGCTTGATCAATAGGACGATGCAGCTCCGACAGCAACTGGCGCAACCAAACCGTTTCAGCAACCACATGAGCCACAGCGCGATACTCAGCTTCGGCTGACGAGCGAGAGACCGTGACCTGCCTTTTTGGAGACCAAGAAACCAAATTGTTACCAAGAAAAACACAAAATCCGGATGTGGACCGTCGAGTATCGGGACAACCAGCCCAGTCTGCATCAGAGTAAGCTATCAAAGAGGTGGGAGAGGATGTGTTTATGTGAAGACCTAAATTTAATGTGCCTTTGAGATACCGAAGGATATGTTTGACATGGTTGAAGTGTGGAACACGAGGATCATGCATGTATAAACATGCTTGTTGAACAGAAAAAGAAATTTCAGGACGAGTAAGAGTAAGATACTGAAGGGCACCGGTGAGACTACGATAGAGAGAAGGATCAGAAAAGAGATCACCGTCAGCAGAAAGTTTGGAACCTGTATCAGCTGGAGTACGGGACGGTTGGCAATCAAGCATACCAGCACGAGAAAGAAGATCGAGAGTGTACTGACGTTGAGACAAGAAAAGGCCAGAGGAGTCACGTATGACAGCAATACCTAAGAAGTGATGAAGAAGACCTAAATCGGATTTAGAAAATTCTTTGCGAAGAAGAGAGATAATATAATCTAAAAAGTGTTGGGAAGAAGCTGTGAGAATAATATCATCTACATATAGAAGAAGATAAGCAGTGTCGGTATTGTGATGAAAGATGAAGAGAGAAGTGTCAGAACGGGAAGGAGTGAAACCAATTGTTTGAGCATAAGTAGAAAAACGTTGAAACCAAGCCCGTGGTGCTTGTTTAAGACCATAGAGAGATTTTTCAAGTAGAAAAACGTGATTAGCATATGTGGAATTTTCAAAGCCAAGAGGTTGCTGACAATAAACTATTTCTTGAAGAGATCCATGAAGAAAAGCGTTTTTGACATCAAGTTGATGGATGGGCCAAGAAGAAGAGACGGCGATGCTAAGAACAGTACGAATAGTGCTGGGATTGACAACCGGGGAGGAAGTCTCATCATAATCGATGCCGTGTTGTTGAGAGTAACCACGACATACCCATCGTGCTTTGTAGCGTGCGAGACTTCCATTGGAATTAAATTTGTGTCGAAAAACCCATTTACCGGATACTATATTACTGTTTGATGGACGAGGACCTAGTTGCCATGTGTTATTTTGAATGAGAGCATCATATTCATCTTTCATAGCTGCGGCCCAATTAGGATCTAGGAGAGCTGATTTGTAGGATTTTGGAATGGAGGAAAATAGAGAGACGTTTAGATTGAGACGATCTTTGGCGGGTAAACGAAAACCGTATTTTCCACGGGTACGCATGGGATGATCATTAGTAGGTACTGAAACAGAAATAGCGTGAGGAGGAGGGATGAGTGATGATGGAGAATCCGCGCCTGGCGCAGCGGAAGAAGCGGACGCGGGAGTTGGTGGCGAAGACGACGATGGCTGGAAGTCTGCCGCGGGAGAGAGGTCGACGGTGATGGCAGGAAAGGTCGCGGCAGGATCGGCTGCCGTGGCAGAGAATTTGGCGGTGGCGGCGGGAGAGGGCGCGACAGGATCGGCTGCCGCGGCAGAGAATTCGGCATGTTGTGCTGCCGCGACAGGAGCGACAGCAGGATGGGATTGTTGAGAGAGAGGAAAAATATTGCGACGAGGGGGACTAGGAGATGATGTGGATGGGTTAGGGTCTGGAGTTTGACGCTCGGAAAAAGGGAAAATATTTTCAGCAAAGGTTACATGACGAGACACATGAACACGACCACTAACAAGATCTAGGCAACGATATCCTTTGTGTTCATCAGAAAAACCTAGGTGGACACACGGGATAGAACGAGGTGAAAGTTTGTGAGGAGAAGTAGAGTAGGAGTTAGGAAAATAGAGACAACCGAAGACACGAATATCAGAGTAGTTTGGATGAGAAAGAAATAAAGAGAAGTATGGCATGGTGTGAGAAGTGACTTTAGATGGTCGAATGTTAAGGAGATATGTGGCCGTGTGGAGGGCTTCAACCCAAAATTTTGGAGGCATAGAAGATTGAATAAGGAGAGTGCGAGTGATATCATTAAGAGTGCGAAGGGAACGCTCGGCCTTGCCGTTTTGTGGAGAGGTATAGGGGCAGGAGAAACGTAAGAGAATTCCATATTGAAGAAAGAAATTTCGATTTTTGAAGTTGTCAAATTCACGACCATTGTCGCCTTGGATAAATCTAATAGGGAGGAAGAAGTGGACCGAGACATAGCGCTGAAAATTGAGAAATATATTGTGAACGTCGGATTTGTTGCGTAAAGGAAAGGTCCAAACATAATGTGTGAAATCATCAAGAATAACAAGATAATACTTAAAACCAGAAACACTTTCGATTGGTGATGTCCAAAGATCACAATGAAGTAATTCAAAAGGAAAAGTACTAGAGGACTGAGAGGAGCTAAAGGGGAGACGAACATGTTTTCCTAATTGACACGACTGACACATAGAAGAATTATGAGAATCTCTATTACAAGGTATGGAAAATTCACTAAGAAGTGTAGATAACACATTATTGTTGGGATGGCCGAGACGTTGGTGCCACAGATCAATAGAGGCCATCATAGACGTTGGAGGGGCAGCGGCCGGAACACCATGAAGAGAGTATAAATCACCGGAGCTATTGAATCGACCGATCTCGGCCTTGGTCCGGTAATTCTTCACAGACAAACCAAAGGGGTCAAATTCGACGGAAACATGATTATCAGTGGTGAGTTGGCGAACGGAAATTAGATTTTTAACTAATGCAGGAGCTACAAGAACATCACGAAGAAGCAAGGGGTTTGATTGGGGATTGGATTTGGGTTTGACCGACGCAGTAAATAGGAATACATGATCCATCACCGAGAGTAATAGAGGGAAAAGGTGACGGTGTGCAAGAAGACAACAAATTACTTGATGCAGACATATGACTAGAAGCACCAGTATCAAAAATCCAATCCGTACCTGAGTTTCCTTGTGCAGCAAAGTTGTTCATGGCTTGGATAAAAGCAGCTTGGTCCTAGCTCGGAGACGAAGTAGAGGCCGGTGTAGACATGGGAGCTGGCGGGTATGGAGGCGTCGGCAGAAGGCCGGCATCGGCGTATAGACAGAGCCACCATCATTGTACTGCGATATATTGGGCTGCAGCATGTAGGGGAACGAAGCAGCGCCATGTGTTGCATAAGGCGGGGTGATTGCGCGTAGTTAACACGTCCGTTGGGAACCCCAAGAGGAAGGTATGATGCGCACAGCAGCAAGTTTTCCCTCAGTAAGAAACCAAGGTTATCGAACCAGTAGGAGCCAAGAAGCACGTTGAAGGTTGATGGCGGCGAAGTGTAGTGCGGCGCAACACCAGGGATTCCGGCGCCAACGTGGAACCTGCACAACACAATCACAGAACTTTGCCCCAACGTAACAGCGAGGTTGTCAATCTCACCGGCTTGCTGTAAACAAAGGGTTAGATGTATAGTGTGGATGATGATGGTTGTTTGCAAATAACAGTAAAGAACAATTGCAGCAGATTGTATTTTAGATGTAAAGAATAGGACCGGGGTCCACAGTTCACTAGCGGTGTCTCTCCCATAAGATAGCAGATGTTGGGTGAACAAATTACAGTTGGGCAATTGACAAATAAAGAAGGCATAACAATGCACATACATATATCATGATGAGTACTATGATATTTAATCGTGGCATTACGACAAAGTACATAGACCGCTATCCAAGCATGCATCTATGCCTAAAAAGTCCACTTTCGAGTTATCATCCGAACCCCTTCCGGTATTAAGTTGTAAACAACGAGACAATTGCATTAAGTATGGTGCGTAATGTAATCAACACAAATATCCTTAGACAAAGCATCGATGTTTTATCCCTAGTGGCAACAAGACATCCACAACCTTAGAACTTTCTATCACCGTCCCGGATTTAATGGAGGCATGAACCCACTATCGAGCATAAATACTCCCTCTTGGAGTCACAAGTATCAACTTGGCCGAGCCTCTACTAGCAACGGAGAGCATGCAAGAACATAAATAACATATATGATAGATTGATAATCAACTTGACATAGTATTCAATATTCATCGGATCCCAACAAACACAACATGAAGGATTACAAATAGATGATCTTGATCATGATAGGCAGCTCACAAGATCTAACATGATAGCACAATGGGGAGAAGACGACCATCTAGCTACTGCTATGGACCCATAGTCCAGGGGTGAACTACTCACACATCGATCCGAAGGCGATCATGGCGATGAAGAGACCTCCGGGAGATGATTCCCCTCTCCGGCAGGGTGCCGGAGGCGATCTCCTGAATCCCCCGAGATGGGATTGGCGGCGGCGGCGTCTCGCAAGGTTTTCCATATCGTGGCTCTCGGTACCGGGGGTTTCGCGACGGAGGCTTTAAGTAGGCGGAAGGGCAGGTCGGGGGGCCACACGAGGGCCCCACACGCCGTGGCCGCGCGGCCAGCACTCGGGCCGCGCCGCCCGTTGTGGCGGCGCCTCGTGGCCCCACTTCATGACTCCTTCGGTCTTCCGGAAGCTTCGTGCAAAAATAGGACCCTAGGCGTTGATTTCGTCCAATTCCGAGAATATTTCCTTTGTAGGATTTCTGAAACCAAAAACAGCGAAAACAAAGCAATCGGCTCTTCGGCATCTCGTCAATAGGTTAGTGCCGGAAAATGCATAAATATGACATATAATGTGTATAAAACATGTGAGTATCATCATAAAAGTAGCATGGAACATAAGAAATTATAGATACGTTTGAGACGTATCAAGCATCCCCAAGCTTAGTTCCTACTCGCCCTCGAGTAGGTAAACGATAACAAAGATAATTTCTGAAGTGACATGCTATCATAATCTTGATCATACTATTATAAAGCATATGAGATGAATGCAGCGATTTGAAGCAATGATGAAGATAATGAGTAAACAAATGAATCATATAGCAAAGACTTTTCATGAATAATACTTTCAAGACAAGCATCAATAAGACTTGCATAAGAGTTACTCATAAAGCAATAAATTCAGAGTAAAGGCATTGAAGCAACATAAAGGAAGATAAAGTTTCAGCGGTTGCTTTCAACTTCAACATATTTATCTCATGGATAGCTGTCAACACAAAGTATTATAACAAGTGCAATAAGTAAACATGTAAGAATCAATGCACACAGTTGATACAAGTGTTTTCTTCTAAGATAGAAAGAATAGGCAAACTGACTCAACAATAAAGTAAAAGATAGGCCCTTCGCAGAGGGAAGCATTGATTACTATTTTTGTGCTAGAGCTTTTCATTTTGAAAACAAGAAACAATTTTGTCAACGGTAGTAATAAAGCATATGTGTTATGTATAAGACATCTTATAAGTTGCAAGCCTCATGCATAGTATACTAATAGTGCTCGCACCTTGTCCTAATTAGCTTGGATTAATACTGATTATCATTGCATAGCATATGTTTCAACCAAGTGTCACAAAGGGGTACCTCTATGCCGCCTGTACAAAGGTCTAAGGAGAAAGCTCGCATTGGATTTCTCGCTTTTGATTATTCTCAACTTAGACATCCATACCGGGACAACATAGACAACAGATAATGGACTCCTCTTTTAATGCATAAGCATTCAACAACGGTTATTATTCTCATAAGAGATTGAGGATTAGCTGTCCACACCGAAACTTCCACCATGAATCATGGCTTTAGTTAGCGGCCCAATGTTCTTCTCTAACAAGTATGCATACTCAAACCATTTGATTGTGAAAATCGCCCTTACTTCAGACAAGACGAACATGCATAGCAACTCACATGATATTCAACAAAGGTAAAAGTTGATGGCGTCCCCAGAAACATGGTTACCGCTCAACAAGCAACTTACTACGAAATAAGACACATAAGTACATATTCTTCACCATGATAGTTTTTAAGCTATTTTGTCCCATGAGCTATGTATTGCAAAGGTAAAGAATAGAAATTTTAAAGGTAGCACTCAAGTAATGTACTTTGGAATGGCGGAGAAATACCATGTAGTAGGTAGGTATGGTGGACACAAATGGTATGGTTATTGGCTCAAGGATTTGGATGCATGAGAAGAATTCCTCTCAATACAAGGCTAGGCTAGCAAGGTTGTTTGAAGCAAACTCAAGTATAAAAGGTGCAGCAAAGCTCGCATATGAACATATTGTAACTATTATAAGACTTTACATTGTCTCCTTGTTGTTCAAACACCTCAACCAGAAAATATCTAGACTCTAGAGATCAATCATGCAAACCAATTTTTAACAAGCTCTATGTAGTTATTCATTAATGAGTACAAGGTACATGATGCAAGAGCTTAAACAAGATCTATATGAGCATAACAATTGCCAAGTATCACATTATTCAAGACATTAAACCATTTACCACATGCGGCATTTTCCGTTTCCAACCATATAACAATGAATGAAGTAGTTCAACTTTCGCAATGAACATTAAAGATAAAGCTAAGAACATATGTGTTCATACGAAACAGCGGAGCGTGTCTCTCTCCCAAACAAAAAATGCTAGGATCCGATTTATTCAAACAAAAACAAAAAAATAAAAACAAACAGACGTTCCAAGTAAAGCACATAAGATGTGACGGAATAAAAATATAGTTTCACTAGAGGAACCTGATAATGTTGTCGATAAAGAAGGGATGCCTTGGGCATCCCCAAGCTTAGACGCTTGAGTCTTCTTAAAATATGCAGGGATGAACCACGGGGGCATCCCCAAGCTTTGACTTTTCACTCTTCTTGATCATATTGTATCATCCTCCTCTCTTGACCCTTGAAAACTTCCTTCACACCAAACTCGAAACAAACTCATTAGAGGGTCAGTGCATAATTCATATATTCAGAGGTGACATAATCATTCTTAACACTTCTGGACATTGCACAAAGCTACTGAAAGTTAATGGAACAAAGAAATCCATCAAACATAGCAAAAGATGCAATGCGAAATAAAAGACAGAATCTGTCAAAACAGATTAGTTCGTAAAGACGAATTTTAAAGTGGCACCAGACTTGCTCAGATGAAAATGCCCAAATTTAATGAAAGTTGCGTACATATCTGAGGATCACGCACGTAAATTGGCAGATTTTTCTGAGCTACCTACAGAGAGGCAGGTCGAAATTCGTGACAGCAAGAAATCTGTTTCTGCGCAGTAATCCAAATCTAGTATTAGCTTTACTATCAAAGACTTTACTTGGCACAACAATGCAATAAAATAAAGATAAGGAGAGGTTGCTACAGTAGTAAACAACTTCCAAGACTCAAATATAAAATAAAGTGTAGAAGTAAAATAATGGGTTGTCTCCCATAAGCGCTTTTCTTTAACGCCTTTCAGCTAGGCGCAGAAAGTGTGTATCAAGTATTGTCAAGAGATGAAACATTACCTCAGGCATTGTGCCCACATTTCTTATTCTTTTTCTTACTCTTTGGTTTAGGGAATACATGTCTACCTCCAGGTGTAGAGATGAATCTTAGGGTGCCTTCTCCCACATTTATGACTGCTCCCAATAGTTTCAGCAGGGATCTTCCAAGTGTGATTTGTCCTGTTCCTACACATTCAATAACAAGATAATCAGTGGATACTGTTCTTCCAAGAATGGTTGTATGCACACCCTCGGCTATTCCCTTAGGAATTACAATAGAGTTATCAATAAGAGTTATTCCTTCTCCCCCTTCAACGAGTCCCCAAAGTGTCAAAGATTCATAGATACTCTTAGGCATAAGGCAAAATTCAGACATAATATCACAACGGGCATGAAAAGTTTCACCACCAATGAAAACTTTAATAGTGGGGTCCCATTTCGAAGGTTCAGAGTTCACTAAAACTTGATCAAGACGGTTACGAACATAACTATAATTTTCTTTCAAGCAAGATGCACTTATCTCAAGAGTGTTTAATCTATTATAAATGCTAATAAGAGCTGAATCAAAGTTATTAGCTGAACTATGTGATGCAACCAATTTTTTTATGGCATTAAAAGCTTGATCACCATTGCAATGAAGGAAATCTCCTCCTACTATAGTATCCAAGGCATATCTATAGCGAATCATAAGCCCAAAATAAAAATTACTAAGGAGCAGACTTAGAGTCATTTGAGGTTCAGCTTTACGATAAGAATCAAAAATTCTAGACCAGGCATCTTTAAAACTCTCCTCGTCCCCTTGTTTAAAACTAAAGATTAATTTCTCAGGTGAAGAAGTAACAGGTACAGAGCTAGACATGATAATAAAATAAACTAAATGCAAGTAACTAATTTTTTTGTGTTTTTGATATAGAGAACAAGACAGTAAATAAAGTAAAGCTAGCAACTAATTTTTTTGTGTTTTGATATAAGTGCAGCAAACAAAGTAGTAAATAAAATAAAGCAAGACAAAAACAAAGTAAAGAGATTGGAAGTGAAAAATCCCCTTGCAGCGTGTCTTGATCTCCCCGGCAACGGCGCCAGAAAAAGAGCTTGATTGCGCGTAGTTAACACGTCCGTTGGGAACCCCAAGAGGAAGGTATGATGCGCACAGCAGCAAGTTTTTTCTCAGTAAGAAACCAAGGTTATCGAACCAGTAGGAGCCAAGAAGCACGTTGAAGGTTGATGGCGGCAGAGTGTAGTGCGGCGCAACACCAGGGATTCCGGCGCCAACGTGGAACCTGCACAACACAATCACAGAACTTTGCCCCAACGTAACAGCGAGGTTGTCAATCTCACCGGCTTGACGTAAACAAAGGGTTAGATGTATAGTGTGGATGATGATGGTTGTTTGCAAATAACAGTAAAGAACAATTGCAGCAGATTGTATTTCAGATGTAAAGAATAGGACCGGGGTCCACAGTTCACTAGCGGTGTCTCTCCCATAAGATAGCAGGATGTTGGGTGAACAAATTACAGCTTGGGCAATTGACAAATAAAGAAGGCATAACAATGCACATATATATATCATGATGAGTACTATGAGATTTAATCAGTGGCATTACGACAAAGTACATAGACCGCTATCCAAGCATGCATCTATGCCTAAAAAGTCCACTTTCAGAGTTATCATCCGAACCCCTTCCGGTATTAAGTTGTAAACAACAGACAATTGCATTAAGTATGGTGCGTAATGTAATCAACACAAATATCCTTAGGCAAAGCATCGATGTTTTATCCCTAGTGGCAACAAGACATCCACAACCTTAGAACTTTCTCGTCATCGTCCCGCATTTAATGGAGGCATGAACCCACTATCGAGCATAAATACTCCCTCTTGGAGTCACAAGTATCAACTTGGCCAGCAGCCTCTACTAGCAACGGAGAGCATGCAAAAACATAAATAACATATATGATAGATTGATAATCAACTTGACATAGTATTCAATATTCATCGGATCCCAACAAACACAACATGAAGGATTACAAATAGATGATCTTGATCATGATAGGCAGCTCACAAGATCTAACATGATAGCACAATGGGGAGAAGACGACCATCTAGCTACCGCTATGGACCCATAGTCCAGGGGTGAACTACTCACACATCGATCCGGAGGCGATCATGGCGATGAAGAGACCTCCGGGAGATGATTCCCCTCTCCGACAGGGTGCCGGAGGCGATCTCCTGAATCCCCCGAGATGGGATTGGCGGCGGCGGCGTCTCAGTAAGGTTTTCCGTATCGTGGCTCTCGGTACTGGGGGTTTCGCGACGGAGGCTTTAAGTAGGCGGAAGGGCAGGTCAGGGGGCCACACGAGGGCCCCACACGCCAGGGCCGCGCGGCCAGCACCTGGGCCGCGCTGCCCTGTTGTGGCGGCGCCTCGTGGCCCCACTTCGTGACTCCTTCGGTCTTCTGGAAGCTTCGTGCAAAAATAGGACCCTAGGCGTTGATTTCGTCCAATTCCGAGAATATTTCCTTTGTAGGATTTCTGAAACCAAAAACAGCAGAAAACAGCATCTGGCTCTTCGGCATCTCGTCAATAGGTTAGTGCCGGAAAATGCATAAATATGACATATAATGTGTATAAAACATGTGAGTATCATCATAAAAGTAGCATGGAACATAAGAAATTATAGATACGTTTGAGACGTATCAAGGGGCGTTGTAGGCAGGGCGGCGTGGTACGCGACCGTCGGCTGTCGTGGTGCCAGGACGGGGGCGCCGGCGTGAGGGCGGGCGCCAGGCTGCCAGCTACCAGTGTAGGCCGGAGGGGCACCGTAGGGCGTCGGGGCGGACCAGGGCATAGGCCACGCCTGGACTAGTCCGGTCCACGGATCAGGAGAAGGACGCCATGCGGGTGGTGGCGTTGGTGCAGTTGGTGGTGCGGGCGGTGCAGCCGATGGCGGAGTAGGAGTAGGCGCCGTACGAAATTGCGACGGTTTAGGGTTTCGGCCCCGGTAGTTGGGACTTGGACGCCAGCCCGATGGTTGAGGAGGAGCCATTGGTGGAGGGGGCGGTATCGGCGGTGGCGCGGGCGGGCGAGGAGCAGTAGTGAAGACCTGAGGACGGGAGTCCTTGTTAGTTTGAGCACGGTCGTCCCACTGGAGCATCGAGCGAACCTCGGCGAACGAGGGGCGCGGGCGCATCATAGGGATGAAGGAGGCATGTTTCTCAAACCGCTCGCTAAGGCCGACGAGGAGGACGTTGATGAGCTAGCGATCGTCGATCGGATCACCAAGTTCGCGGAGTTCATCCGCGATCGCCTTGAGGCGTTGGCAGTAGACACCGACGGGTGTATCGCCTTGCATCGTGTTCCGAAGCTCGGTGTGGAGATTGTTGGCGTGAGCGTCGACGTTGTCCTGGAAGAGCTGACGAAGGGCTGTCCATAGATCGGCGGCGGAGGCACCATCACGGTGCACGAGATTGAAGATTTCCGTGGAGACTCTCATGTAAATCCATTGGATAATGGCGAGATCATCCTTGACCCACTGTGGATCATGAGGTTGAGGGCGAGCGTCGGCAGCAACGTGAGAGCGTAGATTGCAGCGCCCGAGGTGGACATCGAAGAGGTGACACCAATGGTAGTAGTTGTGAACAGCGAGGTCTAGAGTTATGGGGCTATAGGGGCTAATATCGGAGATAGTGTCGGTGAAGGAGATTGAAGGGGCTGTTGGTGGAGGTAGAGCTAAAGTAGAAGTAGAGGTGGAGGTAGTAGCGGCCAGGGCGGCGGCGACCTTGGCGTCGATGAGGGCGCGAAGTAGCCAGGCGGTGGCGGGGGGGTCGGCGGGACAGCCATACCCTAGGATCGGAAGTCTGATACCATGTAGAGTTGAATAGGATCGATAATTGATTGTGCCGGTTACAAGAGATATATATAGGGACCTAGGCACCGACCTAGTCCTATTACAAACCGACTAGGACTCTTAAACCTAATACAACTTGTATTATAACAATATATACGTCGGCGGTTTTAAACAACTTACTAAAGTTGTACTAAATCACCAGCACTTATTATAAATCTGAGGAAGTATTTTTTTGTTGTTGTTTCAAAAGGAATGTTTTATCGCACTTCTAGATATGCACAAAGGAATTGCACATGACCTACCGAAAGCTCTATTGATTCTACTGACCGGCCTAGTAGAAGTGCCACCTGAACCCCAAAACAACATTTTCCTTTGACTTGGACTTCCACTAATGGGTCACCAAATCGTCCTGCCGGTGGCATCAATTTACTTTCTTCATTTCATATTAGTTGTCCAGATTACATGTTTTGATTTTTTTGCTGTAAATCTTTCTTGTATCTTATTATTTCACATTCTCTTATTTTTCTGGGTTTTAGTTTTTGCATATTATTTATATGCCATTCAACTTTCGCTACCAGTAATAACAAGATCCTAAAGTTAACAACCATTCAAAGTTTACCATCATACTATGCACAAGAGATTACGATATAGCTATGCACACATACAAGATATTTTTGTAACTGAAAGATCCTAGTTTACACAGATGTAGTTCAAATTTAAAGAAATTTTGGAGTATAGGTAAGCAATACTAGAGCTCTTTGAAGTTGTTTGTCTCCGAGAAAAATGATACAATCTTCCCAAGGCTCCATATATAAATGTTTTGTAGTCTCATGGATAATTTGGATAGTTGTTCCTTCCCTAGATGTATTAATTAGTTGGAAGTAGAAAGTTCAAATATAAAGGTTAAACGAAAAAGGAAAAGGTATTACTTCCAAACAAATATATGAACTAAAGGTTAAATATAACAAATATAAATTAAAATAAAGGACAAATGGAACTATTTGTCAGTTTTAAATTTTTTAGTCAGTACAAAAGTGATTACAAAGAACATCCCATAGATGAACATCAACTTAAGCAAATAAATTACCAGATCTTGATTTTCTCTTTAAAAGATTCTGTAAAATATCTCCAAAAATACTTTTGTACACCCACACATGGGTGTGGGTGTTTCCGTCACCATGTATTTATTCCTCAAAATTTGTGCCCACCATGATATATGGAAAGATTCCTTTCTCTCTCCTATTTTTATCCGAATCTCAAATCACAATTGATGGTGACAGAAACACCCACTCCCATGCATGGGTGTACAATGTATTTTTTTGTGTCCTTTCAATTTCTATATATATTTTCGGGTCCTATTTACATAGTACTAGAAATCAAATACCATTGAAGAAATAAGAAAACAAGATCATAATAAAGGTAATAAACATTAAAAAATCATTATACTTTATATGAGGGACTAGAATATATCGGTATTGCCTTTTATTACTTTAATATCGTATTTAGCACATATGTAGTTTAAATTTGGATGAATCCCGGTAAATAGGCAGTAAACCATTTAAGTTATAAAAAAATAGAATTTCAAAACATCTCACTTTTACCCACAGGCATCCCTAGAGATTGCGGTGACGAGCCGTAGCGATTGCGGCAGGGGCCTCCGGTGGGAAACAGCCAGCCGAGTATGCGACTGTGGCACGGCGGTACCACGAAAATAATGTACATCGCCGCTAGGTACTCCTTATGTTTAGCACTTTATAAGAGAGTAGGAGATGCAACTGCAGGTGATTGTAAAAACTAGGGGAGATATCTGAACAATATCATAGCAGATTTGCAAAGTAGGGGAGAGATCTAATATCCTGTTTTACCGCATCCCACTCGTTAATGTATTTCTTTATAGCAGCTAAGCAATTTAGCGCTTTAATTAGCGCTCCCACCCCTTCTGCAGGCAAATCATTGGTCTTCCCCATGCACGGACGGTGCCTGGGCGGTCACCTCCTGCTTCCGGGCCGGTCGCGCCGGGCAGTCTTGTCATACAAAGATCCTTGCACAGCCTTTTTGAAATTTCATTATCATTTTTTGTAGTTTATATGTTGTATTGAGATTTTTTCTAATTAATACCTAACCTTCAGAACCCGGTACCGGCACGCCTTGACCACACCCAATGATGTACACTAAATCTCCTAGTGAATGGGTTAGACGCATTAGAGGAGGTGTTTCTATTTAGTCGTGCATATCCTTCCTTCTTTAATGACGTCCATGAAGTTCAAATGAGGCCCTTCGCCCCGAGAGAAAATTCTCATGCGATTAGGGCTCCCCCACCTCCCGTCGGTGTTGCCGATCTGCCTCGCTTATGTGTCCTTCGGGCCATGGAGGTAGGGTGGATCTCATCCTCCTTCTAAGGGAGGGCTCCATTTTCCTGGTTTTAGGGTTAAGTTTTGGTGTAGCGATACTCAAGTGGTTGCGCCTTCTTCAATAAAGTTTTCCCGGTTTTAGCCCCATCTCGGTGGCAACGTCGAGAAGCTTGTGCGGGTGTTGTGGTTCTCAAGGACTTCTTCTGGTTTTGGGATCTCCGTATCATCGAGGACCTTTATCGGCGGTTATTCCTTCTTCTTCATCTCCAGGATTGATGTGATCTTCTTGACCCGTTCGGTGATTTCCTGTCTGCAACCAACATCGTCATACTGGGTAAGCGGCAGCGGCGACTCGCCGTTAACACGGTATGGAGGTTGAAGATGAAGGTCAATAAGGATTTTGTTGTAATTTTCAATTTTGTTGAGATGCTTTATACTATTCGATGTTTCTTTTAATACTAGTGTCCTTTTTGCAAGAACAAATGAGACCCATCTTTCAGAAGGAAAGTATAGACCCAACCTTTGCATCAATGAATGCAAAAATGTATGAGCATGGACCACCTGACAATCATCGGGCATTTATTCTCGTTATCGTACTTCTCATCGCGGTAGAGGATGCAGCTATTAGGGCATGCATGTATCTTCTGCACATCTTATCCTAGAGGGTAGACAAGTTTCTTTTCTTCATACGTACTGGCGGGCAGTTCGTTCTTTCTTGGAAGCAACTTTTTTAATATTATCAGCAACTTTTTAAATCCTGAGTCAGTCACACCGGCCTCTCCATCCATTTCAGCAATTCCAATATGCTACCCAGCTTTTTCTGCCCATCTTCGCAACTTGGGTACAACAATTTTTGGTGGTTCTCTAACATCTTGTCGAACTGCAACCTCTCCTTATCTGTGCCGCAGTCTCTCCTTGCATCAGAAATGGCCCGATGAAGATCATCATCACCGGGCTCATCTGGTGCCCATTCTTCACCTCCTTCTTCTTCACTGTCTTTCATTGCGGTATCATCGTATTCAGGGAACATAGATCGGTAGTTGTCATTGTTATCTTCTTGATCGACGTGTTCCATCATAACCCCTTCTTCTCCGTACTTAGTCCAAACATTATAGCCGGACATGAATCTGTGCCGAAGCAGATGGCTCTGAATGTCTCTTGAGTAAGCGTAATCCTTCTCATTTCGATATTTCAGACATGGATAACAAATAAAACCTTCATTTCCCTTCCCTTGTTGGCCTCGGCCACGAGCAGGAAAGATTTCACGCCCTCTCTAAAAGCGGGATCACATCGGTTACCGTACATCCATGGATGACTCATCTGCACCATAAGTACAATTATATATCAAATTCAATCATCATGCTAAAATTAGTACTATGCGGTCTAGACGAGAAAATAGTTGCTAACTTTTTAGAATGAAAAAGAGGACAAATCTTATTCAATGAACTCATGTGGCATCGTTCTCACAAACATTTCATCAAACACCTCGTGTGCGCATGAAGAAAAAAAAGCTAGCATAGACCTCCACCTTCCACCACCAAGGAAACAAATGTAGGGAGAATGGGTGAGGGCTGGCTATATATATGGGCCGAGACCTTTTATCCCGGTTTGAGCCACAAACCGGAACAAAAGGGCTGCTAGCAGGTCGTAAAAGGCCTCAGACCATTTTGTCGCGGTCCGAGCCTCCAGCCGGGACAAAAGGTCCCTAAAGAACCGGGACAAAAGGCACATGCCCTCCCGCTGGTTTCGGGGCGACGTGGCATGGCCATTTGTCTCGGCTCTAGACTGGACCGGGACAAAAGGGTTAGACGAAAGGTCAGTTTTCTACTAGTGACCTGATTTGGACGAGACATGTTCTTTCTGAGGAAGATCATATCACAGCAAGCATGTGGCTTAGCCAATTACCTCGAACAATTGTAGCCACCGCCCCAAGTAGTAATATCTTGCAGTGGAGTCTCTGTCATGTGATGTCTAGTCAATTTGGTAGTATATGTAGTTCAAAAGAAAATGGTAGCATATGTGCGATGTTTGGGATGTTAAAAGGAAGGTGTACAATGGACAAGGCATTTCTGAACCCAGGTGTAGATGTTCTTGATTTAATAAAAAATAGAAGAAAAAAATAGAAAAAAATGTGAAACGTAGTGATCTGTGCAAAAAAGACAAATTGAAGTGATGTAAGAAACAAATCTAGACATTCTAAACAACTCCGTATTTTAGCTTTTTTGCACTAACCACTATAGATGTCTTTTCTCGGAAATTTTTGGTGTGCAGTTAGAACACTTATTCATGTTCATTGTCCAAAAATATTATATTTTTTAAAATTATTTTACTATTTGTTTTGATTTTTTTATTAAACCAGGAGCATCTACACCCCAGTTCAGATTTAGTTTTTCGGGTGTACAATCGCCTAAACAAGCAATCAACATGGTAAATGGAAAAGAAATACTGAATTGTTTCATCACTACTACGAGATTTTCTCATCTTCTGTTAAGTCTTCTTTTTCAAAATAGGACATTAGCCCCGCAGCCTCTGCATCAGATTTTCTCATGTTCGGTTAAGTCTTATGAAGTTTTTTTTGTCAGGATTGCACTTTCCTTCTCAGTAACAGAGAAAAATATTGTGTCTTGATGGGTATTTGAGCTTCTATAGAAATTTGTGCTAATGCCAAGTTCGCGTAATCCCTTCGGATCGGTTTAACAGGGACACATAATTTAAGAAATTGATTTGACCATTATTTTGGTCAATAAAATTTAAAATATATGTTACAAAATTGTATCATTGGAAACCTTTTTTGAATAAAAATCTAATGGTATAGATTTTGTAGACATATAATTTATATTTTATTTATCAAATTAATGATCAAACTTTACTATCTTAAACTGTGTGCGCGTTGTTAAACCGATCCGGAGAGATTACGTAAAAGTGTCATGCTCGTTTGTCAAATAATATGGCAATGAGAACCAACAAGAGAATGTCGGATGATTAAGAGGGTGGTTCCGTCCATATCTAGAGGGGACTATTCTTATAATGATCAAACTTTACTATCTTAAACTGTGTGCGCGCTGTTAAACCGATCCGGAGAGATTACGTAAAAGTGTCATGCTCGTTTGTCAAATAATATGGCAATGAGAACCAACAAGAGAATGTCGGATGATTAAGAGGGTGGTTCCGTCCATATCTAGAGGGGACTATTCTTACAATGAGAGATTCTCAACACAAAGAAAAAGGCATTTCTTTCAAAAGAAATCTGAATAGTTTAACAAAAATAAATTTTTAAATAGTTTTAACAAAAATACTAGTACTCCATTTTAACTAAACCAGGTCCAGGTGTACCGTTGCATGGAGGACATGTGTGCCTACCAACCTAGATAGGTACTGGGCACGTCGAAAATGGATCCTTTGGCGGCGAGGCATCTAAGAATTAGTCAAGTATTGTACCATTGACCAGCCGTTGAATGATGGACCAAGCTGCCACGGTCAATGGACATGGAAGGCATATTGTTTGACAGCTGCCTTGAATATTGAAATCCTCTTTTTTTCTTGGGAATTTTCTGCGGTGCTCTCAATTCTCAAAGCAGAGAGCAGCCCCATGGTCTTCCTTCCTTAAAATACTTGTAATCTTTTCCACAGATATCGCATACTACTAGCAACTACCGTGGTAGGGCTGTCCAAAATGCCATCTAAAATACTACTCCAATGTTATCACCATCGATCTACTACACCATAAATCAGAGAACGTGCTATAAAATGGGGATGCTGGTTGGAGCCGGCCAACTAAGAAGGCTATTTTGAAATGGCAGAGCACCTGTCTTTCTTTTCTCCACATATATAGAAAAATGCAGTGCAAAGTACCACAAGGGGACATGGAGAAACAAACGTTGGACACTCTCCCATTTTGTTGTTGCTCATTAGGTCCATGCATTAATCCATGGAAGCTTCCAGGAGATGAAAAAAGAGAGAGGAAGGTTCGTGGCTGCATTGCAGCAGCAGCTGATGGCCTACGTGCATCTGCAGATGTTAGGGCCGGGGTGCAAGTCCAGGTTCATGGTATCTACGGCCGGCGCCATCCACATCAATCCAATTGAACGCTCCTCCAAAAGTGGAACTAGTATAATACCGGACCTCTGCCCTGCCGATGCCGAGCTATCTAGCTAGTGGCCGATATACCCGGATGCAACTGTAGCTCGAAAGCCCCTTCATGGCGAGCGAGTCTTCCTCTGCTGCTCTCATCAGTACTAGTATGTATATATATTTATGATCGTCTTTTTCATATATCTTCGATCAGTTTGTCATCGCCACATAGTTTCGGTCCACCGGAGCTCTTTCGTGCCTCCTTCCTTTCATCTCATAACATATTTAGTTCTTCAAATCCGCCCATTCATCCAGCTCGTATTTATTTCTTCAGATTCCGGGTCCTCCCAGATACATGCTTGTTGCAGACTTGCAGTCTCGATGCTTGATTCCTCTGCTTTGATCTGATTCAGTCAAGATTACAAAATGTCCACAGAGATGCAATGTCTGCCGTTCATTGATTATATAGTTGAAACATTTGATCTGATTCACTTCTATCTGCATGACCAACTTACTCCAAGAACCATATGCATCGGTGAGGTTCAAATCAACAAATGCAAGGAATCACCAACGGAAGCTTCGCTTAATACGTGCCTATAGTTAAGCATTGACATAGATGGAAAGAGAAATGTTGGTCAGACAGAGATTGACCATGACCTATTCTCCAACTATCTACTAATACGTCTTCCTTCCTTCTTACTATTATTATTCTTCTTCTTCTTCATATCCTTCCTGCTTGATTTTGTGTTGGTCCTGAGATGCAGACTTTGAACAGTCTATAGATGTAGATACCACAAGCATGAATAATTGAATAGTACTTGAGTCTGCAAGCGTATATATGCCCGCCACACATACATTGACCAACCTCTCTCGAGATCTCTCGTGCGTACGTAGATAAATTCAGCTTTTGTTCTTCTAGGTAGCATAGTACTACTTATTATTGTACGTTGAAGTTATGGCACTAGCCAGGAAGCTCACCTAGCTGAATCTGAAATTCTGAATCCGTCACTAACACACACTCATATATATTCTTTCTCTACAAAAGGTCCTTCTTATCCATATTAAGTGGTAGTGCAATTTAGTTCACTAGAGCGAGCTTATTGATCCTGAAAGAACCAACGAGTGAATGCGACATCTGAGACGTGGTAGACCAGAAGCTTCCTAATGTAGTTGACATTATGCTACTGCGACTTAGCGATATACCACTATACCAGCATCCGTGAACGTTGCGTTACAAATGGAATATAACTGCATATGTGTTTGAGAAAACCCTAGATCTGGTGCATCGTCTCTGCAACGTTTGCCTCCTCTCTCAGGCCGTTCCGAAAGAAACCCTAGATCTGGTGCATCGTTACCTTACCGAATGCATTGTCAATGCAGTGCTTGCCTCCTCGCTCAGACAATGGCGGAGCTCCGCGCTCTTTTTTTCTCATGGGGACATTGTTCGGTGCGCCTACAATGCAGAAATTTCTCGTTTTGCGCTTATCACAATGCAAAATTTATATTGTTAGAATTATGATGAAATATATTTTCATGTAACATGTATCTCGTATCTTAAATGTCTTGCGATTATTAGCTACCTATATATTCGACCTCATTCTGCCAAAAAGTTGGTGCGAGCATGTGGACTGGCTGGGATAGGCCAAAAATACGAGGCACTAGCACATCCCTTGGGAGCATTAGCAGATCCCTTGCTAGGTGGAGGGATGAGAGCTTCACCTCAACAATGCCTTCAAGAAAGGATTGGCGCGCAAGGGATCTGCTAATGCCTTGTATTTTTGGCTATACAAAAAATGATACAATCTGAAAAGTTTGAAGTTTTCGAAATATGAGGATACACGTTGGCTATATCTTGGATTTTTTTGATATTTTTTGTAATCCAGGAGCCATTTTTTTTGAATTTTTATAAAAGAAAAGCTCATTGATGGCCGTGCTCTAAAAATCTGCACTCACACTCCGGCGGTATTGTAAGCTTATTGTAAAAATATATATATGTCCTGCTTCCAATGAAACAAATATAGTTGTTTAATTAGTGTTGCCATCATGAGCCTCATGACCCATGACTTTGAATTTGATGAAAATTCTTGCCGGTGATTCAATCATGTGACCGGTATTTTTTTTTTAAAAAAAAGTTGATTGTGTGCACTCATCAAGCATGCCGCTGGATACCGGGATTCAAAATTGACATAGACGTGAATCATAGACGCTCTCAGATGAAGATTCTTCTATCCGTCCTCGTCAAAAAAACATCACTACCATGCGACCCACGTGCGAGCTGACATTGTTGTTTCTTTGCTAGCTATATTTTTGTCAACATAGTACTACTATGTAATTTGGCAGTATTAAGAGTAGAAGCAAATATCTTGATACATGTAAGAGGAAGCATCTAGCTAGCAGGCATGTAGCATGCATCAGAGATTCAGGGGTGATGGTTTTGTGGTTGTGGTGCTTGCCTACATTTGCATGTGGCGTCGCTATCTGAAATTAAAGAGAGAGTGTAGATTGATAAATTAAGCGCAGTCTCATGTTCAAGCAAGGAAACGGAAATGGAAAAAAAAAGGACCATAAAAATGGAACTTTCCTTGACAGTGCTAGTGTGTGGACGTGGCAGGCAGATGGCTTACAACACTGCGGATGTTGTGGTCGGGGTACAAGTCCAGGTGCATGCACATGGCACCTCTCCTCTCCCGCCGGCGCCGTGCACATCAATCCAATTCAACACCCCCAAAGAACAGGAGACGCATTATTATTTCCTTGCGCCATTGATGGAGCTTCTAGTGGCCGATGTATGCAACTGTAGCTTGAAAATGCCCGGTCATGGCGATTCTTCAATTCTTAGACTCTCATTACTAGATTTCTGCATATATTTGGAGTGTTTGTTGTTTTCTTTCTCCTGATCAACCGTAATTTCTGCCTACGTACATCGGAATTCAGAGCTAGCTCTTTCCTACCGCCTTCCTTCCCTGATCATCTCATTCACATTTATGCTTCCTTTTTCGGCACCAAATTTAACATAGCCCCCTCCATCCTAAAATATAAGGCGTTGAATTGGATTGATGTGCACGGTGCCGGCGGGAGAGGAGAGATGCCATGTGCATGCACCAAAAATGTCATGTATTTCCTTGTGTTGGAGCTGGTGGAACACACGAATAAGATCAACTTTGAAGGGAAGTTTTCTCACATGATCAAGTCCTTGCACAAATCAGGAGATCGGCTCTAGAGTTTCATGATTTTTTCAGCAAGCAGAGTACGCAAAAAAAAACAGTATCAGAGGCAAAGTGGAAAGTTCCTAACCCAGATGTTGTTAAGCTAAACATTGATGGTAGCTTTTTGGCTGGCAATGGTTCAGGAGGCGTGCTTCAAAAAAAAAATGGTTAAGGGAGGCTGGGGCTTCGTTGCTAGGGACTCTGACGGCGATGTATGTGGCTCTGGGGGTGGGAGATTGGAGCACGTCCAGGATGCTTTACATGCAGAAGCCGAAGCATGCATTCAGGCCTTGTCTTTTGCCCACCAAAGCGGTATAGTCAAGATTCAAGTGGAAACTGATGCCCAACTTCTTGTTCAAGCGGTGAATTCAAATGAGCAGGATCTAGCCCCGAATGGTGTTCTTTTTGTGGATATAAAGACTTTGGCCTTTTAAAATTTTAGATACTTTTCAATTTCGTACGGTTCCAGATCTTGTAATAAGATGGTTGGCGATTTTTTTTCGCGAAAACGCAAAGCCTTGTGTTTCGATGCATTGATAGAAAAGAAGGTTATAGTTACAAGTTCTCAAGAGGACGGACACCCCGCTTTACAACTCAACCCAAGAAAATATAAACAAAACTAGGGGAGTAGTTGGTGGACACCCCGGGCTCCCATGTTCGCCCACTGGCGTGCCTCGGTCTTTATTTCGTTGAACAAGGATGACATCGAAGGTTGCGCGTTATCAAAGACCGTAGCATTTCGGTGTTTCCATATTCCCCATGTCGTAAGCATGATAACCGAAGAAGTGCTCTTGCACAGCTGGTGAGGGGTGGTCCGCACCACCAGCGACCACCACTCCGCGAAGTCACCCTCCACCGTAGGAGGTCTTGAGGTGATCAGATCCACGAGAGGACCTCATACCAGACCACCCTGGAGAAGGAGCACCCATCGAGTAGGTGTGTCATGGTCTCCATGGACTGGTCACAGAGCGGGCATCTGGGCGCATGCGGTAAGCCGCGTCGCGCCAACCTCTCGCTAGTCCAGACAGATGAAGAATTTCACCCTTGATGGCGCCCAGGTTTTCCAGTTCAGCTCCCAATATCCTGAGATGATCGCCCCCTGGAAGAGGGTGTCATAGCAGGACCGGGAGGCATACTGACCATCCGTTGACCAACGCCAAACCATCTTATCTTGGTCCGGCGAAAGCTGAATGCCTCTGAGCCTGCCCCATAACTGCACATACTGCCATAGTGCAAGGGCGCTCGGTGCACCAACTATGTTGGGGATCCAAGTGCGGTCTAACAGCGCTTCACGGACCGTACGCGCATTTCGGCGGCGTTTAGGTACCAGCACGTACACTTCAGGCGCCATCCCTTTGGCGGACCTGCCATCCAGCCATATGTCTTCCCAGAAGAGGGCGGACTCCCCGTTGCCAAGCACCATAGAGGTGGAGGCCGCGAAGATATCCAGCTCCGCCTTCGAGAACCGCATGTCGAGCCCGCACCAAGGTCGCTACGGGTCAGTACGCATCCTCCAAATCCAGCGCACCCGAAGGCTGATCGCGGTGCGTGCGAGATCGGGATACCGAGGCCTCCGAGACACTGCGGGCAGCATACCCTGGACCAGTTGATGTGGCAGTGGACCCCATTGGCCTCCGCCCTGTCGGCCCATAGAAACCCCCGTAGGATCTTGTTGACCTGTTTGAGCGTCTTCTTGTTGAGACTTAGTACCATCAGCTGTGTAGCGGGATCGCCGCAAGCACCGCACGGATCAACGCCAGACGCCCTGCCCGAGCATCATAGAAGGCCGCCAGGTCGGGAGTTTCTCAGCTAGCCTGTCCACCAGGGGCTGGAAAGATGCAGCAGTCAGCTGTCAGGTGGAAAGCGGGATGCCAAGGTACTTCACCGGGAACGGCGCTAGCTGACACTCCATGAGTTTAGCAACGCCAGCGACCTCCTCATCCGAGCACGCAATAGGAGTAACTAAGTATTTGGCGAAGTTGGTGCGTAATCCGGAGGTCTGCCCGAAGAGCTCAAGAATGCCGCGGACAACACGGCAGTTCTGTCTCATCCGGGTGACGTCACCAAGTCACACTGCGCCAATCGCCGCTGGATACCCAGCTCAATAGCCTTGGCCAGCTCCCTGTTGAGCAAGAAAAGATGGTTGACGCTTTAGCCAGCTTTGGTGCAAAGATGGTATCGGAGCCCCAAGCCCCAAGCCGTATGGCCGGGTTGAGTTCCTACCTTTTTCCAGTTACTGGTTGCCAGCGATTTTTGCTGCACATTATGGTTAATGAAAAAAATTCCATCTAGAAAATAATAATAATAATAGGTTAGCAAAATGTTAACGTTTTCCTACTTTGATCAAGATTTTACAAACAAATATAAATATCTATAATACTAAATCAATATCAATAGATTTCCCATAAAGTGTTTTCTCAAAGTATCCATTCAATATTGTAGATATGGATATTTTTTCCTAATTTTTTTTATCAAAGTTAGAAGATTTAACTACTGACCAATCTTAGACGGCTTATATTTTAGGGTGGAGGCAGTACGATTGCAGTTTCAGTGCTTCCTATGCTTTGATCTGTCGCAGTCAGAATAAACAATGTTGGTTCAGTGTGATCTACATTGATTCATTTCTGTGTCTGTATTATGGTCTTGTGTACTGTTATGTGGAGGTTCAGATCAATTCAAGCTAGGAATCACGTAAGCTTTCTCATGTTCCGTTATATATGCATGGTCGCATACTCGCATGGATCATGAATGCAGATAACTAACTAGGTCAACTTGACGGAGACATGGACCTGTTCTCCAACTAATTCTTCCTCCTGCCTGAATGCCCTGCCTGCTTTGCTGTTGGTCCTCAGATGCAGAGTTTGAACAGGATAGAAAAATAAATTGGTATCGCGTCTGCGTAGCGTATATGCTAATATGCACACCAAGACGTACGTTGACCAACCTCTCTCTCTCTCTCATGGTCATGGATTCACCTTCATTTGTTCTGACCCAGTAGTAGACTTTACCTGTTGCTGTCGTTGTACGTTGACAGTTATCACGAACACAACACTGCATCGATCGGTGACCCGTTTCCGCACCAGGCACGAAGCTCACCTCGATCTCTAATTTTTGTCTGGTGCCATCACATATAAATACCGCGAAAGTTCAGCTATATAGTATTCTGTCTTCTTACAGCACATGTCAAATAGTAAAATAATACAAGCACACTAGCTAATCCTAGTGAAGTTGCTAGGGCCAGTTTGGTTTTCGCATACCCATTCCTCGTGCTACCAAAAATCACGTGTTTGATTGCCCACTGGAAAAAAAAACACTCGCTTCTTAAAGCACCGTAAAAGTGAGAAAATTCTACTGCCTAGGTGAGGCACACTCACATCTCACTGTTTCGCACAACTTTCATGTTGTAAGTTTTCCATTTTAATTCTCGCAGCTGAGTAGATCTACAACAGCTGAACATATGAAAGTTGTGTGAAATGGTAAGTTGAAGCTACTACTCGAAGAGAATTTCAAATGATTTGACAAAATTCGTCAAGAAATAGAAATTCAAACACCTGACGAAACCAGAAACTGATAACTGGAATGAAATTTTACAACATCGAGGCACATCTTTTCATGTAGAGCTCATCTCAAACCGAAACATGGGTGGGTAGAATTAGTTTACTTAAACACAATACACCTCAACGTCTATGTAACCAATTTTCATTTCTATTTTGCCCCTGAGCTGTGATCAAACCAAGTGCATAACATGGCCTGAGTCAAGTTTCCACGCATACAGTGTGTGTAGGGCTAAGTTGCACAAAGAGGAAAAATCCCATGCGAGCAACCAAACTCACCCGTAGTGAGGTTGACATGATACTTGTTTCTGTTTCTGCACTTGCCTCTTTTTTGCGGCAACACATGGAGGCATCGCCCATCTGGGTGTCAATCTTCACTCAACTGCGTTGCCACTTGCCAGCACCATAGGAAGCATCACCTCTCCGGGTGCCATCATCAGAAAGCACCCGCTGCAGCATTAGCATTACCCACCTCAGTATCATTCTTCGAGACCTCATCGACTGCATTGTCAGCACAGGCTGCATCATTAGCATTACCCATCTCAGAATCATTCTTGGAGAATGCATTGTCATTGATGGTTCTTTCGATGATAAAGGAAGGGCAGAGGCAGGGATGATACTTCGAGATTCAAACGGCTTTGTGAGTAGAACTGGAGTGAGTACTGCTTGTTGAGTACGCCATACTCCAGATGCTGTAACACTATGATTGAGTAATAAAAAAAAAAATTAGTTACCCCCACACAAAAAAAACTGTAAACCGTGCCCCATCTTCAGAGCTGGAGTTAGACGCTATCTTCTTCAGTGGTTTGACTAAACATGTTAAAAAATCCATCTAGTCTAGAAAACACAAGACACAACAAACTTTGCTGATGGAGAAAGGGTTAGTCAGCTGATGGAGCTACTGCGATTAATCAATCAGAATGGGCTACTGCCTTTCTCTGCTATCTCCAATTAATACAGATCATGATTCTCCACTGGAACCAGTGCCAGCAGTCATCGACAATACACATAATGCTCATACTCACTACAACCGGGGTTGCTACACAATATCACAACCGCTACAGTTGACATTCCTACTGCTACCACCGACTAATCCCTGTTCCAAGCCGATTACTCCTTGTTCCGAGCCGCCCGGTCCTTCTTGTGCCCACCAAGGATCCTGGAGATCTGCAGGCCCCTGCTAAACGCCTGGTTGAACAGCATCCGGGTCTGGAACTCCGACACGAATGGGAACCACGCCAGGAACGCAATCGGGGTGAAGAGCAGGAGCCCCATGATGATCTCATAGCCACGCGCCAGCGCCCGGATCGAGCCCCACAGCCCGACCTTCAGGATCGCCGACTTGCTGGCCTGCGCGACCTGTTGGTTCAAATATATGTGTTAAGACCACAGCAGTAGGGTGCAAAGAGATTCACCGAAAGTAGGAGGATCATGAGAGCTTACCAGGAGCAGGCCCCACCCTGTCGGCATGAAGGCGAGGATGCACACGAATATGTCCTGGACCGTCATGTGGGCGATAGCGATCAGGATTATCACAATGGTGATGAATGTGATGAATATCAGCCCCTTGATCAGCCGGAACACCAGCTGGAACTCCGCACTGAATTTCCGCCTCCCAACCGATACACCCTGTATTAAACGAGAATCAGTCTACAGTTTGAGCATGCCAAGTCTGTATAGCAGCTACACTGCTACAGGCTCCAACAAATAGCCTTTACATGTTACCGATGCATGGACAATCAAATTGAGGACTGAAGGTAAAATGAACGGGCAGTAGATCTTGTTTACCTTCATCACCAGCAAAATTACAAAGATAACAACCCACGACAAGCAATAAACCTGAAAAGGGCATTAAACAACGTTCGTGACGACAGTACAGACACAGCTCTGATCAGACCCACATCATGTAACACTGAAAGAGCTCAGCAAATTACCAGCACGCTCTTGGTGTGTGTGATCTTCAGATGATAAACAAGCCCATACTGGTAGATAAAGAAGCGTGCTGCGAGCACTATCTCTAGAATAGTGCCACGCTTTCCAGAATATTTAAGAGGCTCATGCTCCTTCTCCCACCACGACTCCCAGCTCTTCTCAGGTGACACACCGATACCCCCACGGTTGCTGATCCACTTGTTCCAGTCCGTCCAGTCATCCACAATCTTCTGCCACTCAAACCCAGAAGGGTTAAACAGAAACGGTGCAAAGAGCCAGGTGACAACCATAAACCACATGGAGAACGTGATGAAGATGTACGCAATCGCTCCTCGATACGACTGCCCGAAGATTTCAAACACGATAAGCAAAATCATCAGTTCAATGCCCTTGACAAAGTGGCTCCGTGAGTACAGCCGATAGTTCTCAGCGAACTTCGCATGGAATACCACGAATCCACGGCCAGTAGCTCTGTACTCTGCTCCTCCATGGAGCAGCGTCTTCCCGTAGTAGTGGGTTTTGGTCCCAAGAGAGAATGTGAAGAACACAGATGCTAACTGAAGCTGCATAAGCACAAAGTCGCTCAATGCAGTTCTGAATCCTCTCTCCAGACCAATTTCCATCATCATAGGGAGTGCCATCAGGAACCCAAGCTGCACAAAGGACTGTGAAGCAAGAGCGACCTGGAGAGGATCGTTGCGTTTAAACTTTCTTCCAGTGGATAGTGCTTCATCAAGGCCACTAAGGACGAGATACAGGCGCCCATAGAGGAATACATACACAGTCCATACCGTAATCTGGAAAGGTAACAGAAAAACTGGAAAGGTTAGATTTAACCAATGGCTGAACAAAGTAAGAAAGTCCAGGGCGAAGACAGTACCATTGTGCTGAAGTAAAAGCCAATGGTAGTATAGTAGCATGACAGCATTCTGAAGAAATCAAAACGATGTCCAAGTCGGTAGATGTCACGGCTCAGTGTTTGTTCCCCATTACCATATGCTATTTTCGCCTCAAATAGTGAAATTTGATTGAGACCAACATCTCTTCCCTTGCCAACTTGCATGTACTCATGATGTGTAACGTTTCCTTCACGCAAAGTTGAATTGAATCCTGTCATAGAAAAAACGGTCTTAGGCTATTAGCATAATATTTTTAGAAACCATACAGCTAACAAAGATTTGATAGCATACCAGCAAATATGTCCTCACTAAGATTGATAATCTTAGATGCTTTGCTTACACCACCCCTTGTGAGGTGGAAAAGACGATCAAAGATATCAGGGTGACCATAATGAAATCGAACCCTGCAAATAATGTTCAGGGAAACAAATCACGAAGAGGCGTTCTTTAAAATTTCTTCAGGAAAAAAGTATCAAGTTAGTAGTGAACAGTTATGCTGACCCAAGACACAAACCCAAGCAGCCTACTCAGCTGAATAAACAAAACCAAGCACTTAATTGAAAATTACAATGAAGTTTCATTAATTCCAGAATTAATAACTTCTGAATTCGTAGAAAGGAACATACAAAAAATGAGTAAATGGAAGTATTGAACTTATGAATGTCATGAACTATATCATGATTTGAGTCATATATCCATAAAATGCTGAGTTACCTCAAAGGATTGGCAAGTACACGTTGTCCGATTGTCACAAAACTCGTTTCTTGGTTCGACATGAACCAAGCAAGAGAAGAAACACTACAAAAGCAAGCATGAGATTATAAGGCTACAGGTCACAAAATGATGATATTTTAAAGGGTGAAAGGCCAGTCAGTAACATATACCTGCCAGTGAATATGTGTTCTCTTACACCAAGTATTGATGGATACCTCACACCATCGTGTTTCTTTGTAAACTCTTGCAGCAGATTTCTCATTTTCAGAGTCTCTTCCATATAATGCTCCTGTTGTGGAAGCACGACATAACTAAATGGGCCAAAAAATACTAGCAGGATAAGAACAACCAATGATGCATTACCTGATTCATGTCTATAGTTTGCAGGCCTTCCCCCCGAGTAAAAATTATCGCATGGTTCTGATTTTCTGGTTTTCCTTCACCCAACATAGCATTACCTGGAAGTTTTATCCTGTATATGTCCTACACAGCAAATGATGATGCAAGGTAAATAAGTTGATATCATTTGGCACCACTGAGGTAAGAAAATGCACCCCTTCCATATAGGGACATTTATTGTGCATCTACTACATACTTAAGCATACCATGGATGTAAAAATATAATAGCTGGTTCCTTAGATTCTTTCTTCTGTGTACTACATTTTTTTAGAAACATTCAAACATTGCAGCATGGTTAATCCACTCAATGAACCTACAGCGACCTAACATACATAGGTATTTATAACCTCACACGACATATGCCATGAAAATTCACCTACACGAGCCAAAAATAGAAAAAAAATGTTTGGATGGATGCAATTCTATAACGAGTATCTGAGTATTACAGACTAACAGAACAATTATGAAGGAACTAAGTGGTTAGAAACATATACAGAATGATTGTCTTAGGAATAATCAACATTGAATTAAAGGCCATTTCATGGTACCTGATCGAGTTTCTGACCAGGATCATCAGGCTTGGTTACAGCTGCCTTCACCAACGCTGAGTAGTAAACCTTTTCTATCTTCTTGCTCCTATCTTTGCTTGGCTCTTCAACTTCATCAATATAGGCAACCCGAAGTGATGGATAACTGAAAAATAAAGTTTGCTTTTCAATCAGCGATGAAGTGCAGAGTTTGGATACCATTATACTCATAGAATGTAGTGCAATATAATCAATATTGACAAAACTAAGAATGAAAATATTAAGTTGTATCATAGAATACCAGTGCTAGCATGTCAAAATTAGATTAGGACATAGCAGCATACAAAAAGATATCTTGTATACAGTCATGGAAAACGGACAATTTTCTACATGTATAAGAAGTAAGAAGTTGCAAAATGTAGGTGTAATACTTGTGTACTGAGACAATCCTGCAACCTAACACAATTTTCTACTGTTTGACTACATATCATAATCCATTTTCTGTGTGGAGTACTTCGCAATAAATTATGCCAGTTGAGACGCGCCAGAGAAAATAATTAGAGGACATCCAACTATTTAGGATGAATTCAAGAAGTGAGGAGATGATATCCCAATGAAATGATTGAAAGGAAAATTTATAATAATAGTCTCTGCAGAGCTTTATTCTTGAATCAGTACTTACGTTGTCATGAGTCTCAGAATATCCTGGGCACGAGGATCACTAGACCGTTTCTGGATACCATATTGCTGGCATGATACAACATATGTAAACTTCATGTCAGCTATAGCTTTGCATTGAGTCAATAATGGTGATTCATCAGATAATATGTCTGCAGCTCTGAAGCCTTCCATAAGATCTGAGGAAAGCAGGAAAACCAGTTAACATCTGCGTTCAGAATCACTGAATAAGTATACAAGCACAGTTACGTAGAAATACCATCCTCTCTGGCCATATCAAGAAAAGACTGAAGCACCAAAGCTTGTCTGTAGTACATCATGCCTCTTACTGTAAGGTTGTACAAAAATTATTAAAGCAGACAAAATACCAAACAAGAATCATGCACAGTAATATTTTTTCCAGTTCTAAGAGAAATATTTTTCGTCAGGGAAATATAGCACCTATGACAGGTGAGGCAAAGGGGGATACCAGTTCTCGTCAAAGTTTGGCCCCTATACGATGCCCAAAGGCGAAGCTCATCTTCTTGTTCAGTCTCACGGAGTTCCTCTTCACCCTTGCATTGAACCCTTTCAAGGAAATTTTTCCATTCATCTGCAAAAGAGAGGAGAGGCAAGCATGAGTTTGATGTTCAGAAGACCAGATTACTAGTTCTTGTTCAGAAGAGGGAATTCTTTTGACATTCATGGATCTACCAGGGTAGATTTTTTGCAGGTAGAAAAGGATAGAAACCCCATCCTCGTTCTGGTCTTCTAGTGCTTGTGAAGAGAAAAGAACGTCTTCTTTGTAGTAAGGAGTCAAGACACTGCAGTACACAAGTTGTTCCATCAATGGGCGCCAAGTCAAAAGCTAACCCAGATACAGTACACAATGAATCAACAAGCATAGTACAATACATAATAAATTTTAGAGAGAAGAAACACTTACGAGAAGGGCAGCATGTGCCTCACTTTTGGAGCACGTGGCATATCCATAAAAAGGGAATTAGCAAAGAAAGATATCCTCCTTCTAGCATCCAGGTTTGTAGGAACATCCATAGCAGATTCCTTCACTGTGAGCAGAAGGTGAAGCCTTTTTATCTGAAACAAAGAACATGAGCACGAATCTTAGAAGCTTGGCTTTAATATCGAGTGTTCAAACAAACAAAAAATAATAAGAAACATAACCTTCTCGTGCCATGAATGTGATGCCTTTACAGGAAATTCAATAGCTTTAGTGAACAATTGTTCCTGTTCCTGTTGATCAAGTGGTGTAATTCCTTCATGTTTCCTGTTACTTCCACCGTGGACCGTTTCCAGTAGCCTGATCAAGAGTTACCAATACATATAAGTAATGAAAAAACAACAAAAAGAACAACCAAGAATCTAAAGCATGTGATTTCCAAAGAAATCGGTTCAACAACCTGGCATGTGGCTGATGGTAAATCATGCATAGAAAGTGAACTATTGCAAGTAAGGTACGGACAAATCTATTAACTGGGAAGAATATACACCGTACAGGAAGTGAGCACTCACTAAGGTCTAAGGGTAATATGTGCTGATGAGCCAGTTGCTTGCACATGTGTGCAGCATGTGTACGTGTGCGCAACACCTTGCTCTCTATATGGAAAGAAGGGCATTCTGCTAATTTTTAAAGTATAATGATACTTAGGCCTTTCACACACTGAGTTGTGTGTGCAATACCCTATACTCTATAATATAGAGGTCATGCTGCTAGTTTGTACAGTAGAATGATAGTAAGGTCTCTCACCCACTGAGTTGTTCATCCATTATATCCCTAGTAACCACCTCGAGCATATCCTGGAACAAAATGATGACCTGACCCCGGTCTTCTTTGTTATTCTTTTGCTGCACGGAAAGAATAAGAATTAGGTGACATACAAATTCATCATGAGCTGAACCATGATCACTAATTCTATACCAGTATGGCAAGCAGCTCGATAAACTTCTTGCTCAGGGTAGGTAGATTACTCATGTTCAGCTCCTTTATCAGGGTTTCTTCTGCTATATGATCATCCACCACTTTAAAAATCTTTTCTATGAATCTGAAATATATGTCAAGAAGTTTGTTCAGAATAAAGAAGTCAATATTGAATCACATTTAAGAATGACAATGTAGAACATACTCTCTTTCCCTTAGACCAAGAACTAAAGCATATATGATGTTTTTGAATGAAGCATAGCATTCCTTGATAGCATAAGTAAAATATGGATCCGACTTCATCCTTTTCATTAGATCACGATCTTTTCCTCCACTGTCTGCTGCCATATCCAATGCTATTGGAATCTGAAATACAGTTAAGGAAATAAAATGAAACCATGGCACAATTCACCAAAATAACAAGCAGGAGTTGAATGAGAATATGTACCTTGCTAGCGAGCAGGAAAGGTGGCCATTGGATTATATCCATTTCACGATCTTTGCAGTATGGAACAAGTAACAAGTCCTTCTCCCTGACCAAAAGACAACAAACAGATCAGTAAAAGTTCAAAGGAAGGCATTCAAAATGTAAGGGTAGACATCAGATGCCACACCTATTATCTATCAAGTCTTCCTCGCGGAAGCTTGTGATAATTAGATTCCAAATCTGAGCAAATCTTGCAGCTATTTTCTCTTCTTCTTTGCCATCCTCGGGTTTCTAAAGTAACTTAAGCATGTCAGATGAGAGCATAGAAAAAATTAAGACACTGCTTTCTCATGGCAGAATATCTACACCTAATGTTGTCTCACATAAGATGTCCAAATCAAGAAATATATACCTGAGAAGGTTTACTGGAGAAAGCAGAGCGGAATCCTCTCCTCTTTGACTCATTTGGAATCAAGTGATCGTTGAAAGCCTCGGGCAAAGATTCGAAGCGAGATCTTAGCATTCCTAGGGTCCGTATCTGTTTTAGTGAAACCAACAGCATATTATGTAAGCTACTTTGTTCCCTTGTACAATAATCCACACAGGAGCACAATTGGATACAGAAATATGGGTTTAGCTAAGAACAGTTTCACATACTGATGCAGACCTAAAAGGACAAAGCTATTGAACAATGAAGTAGGATATTGGTCGGTTTTACTAACCTCACCAAGACGACGACATGCCCCATAGATACCACCAACTAACGTTGAGAAAATTGCATACCATATTTGGGTATCCATGAAATAGACCTGACCATTAAACCAGGGAGAGTCAAAATAGGAAGAACAACTTGTTCTGTTCTATTACCTCCATTCCAAAATATAAGCCTTTAAGAAAGCGGCTTATATTTTTGAATGGAGGTAGTAATTTCTAAGCAATGAAGAGGACAGACAGAATACATACAAGAATGATAGGAGCCCAAAGTGCAATGACAACACCAATATTGTTCTTTGCTGCAGATAAAAACAAATTAAGGACATGTTAAAAAAGATTTTTAAAAACAGCATTTTGAGGGAGAGGAAACATGTGGAGATGCCACTCAGGAGAGAGAGAGAGAGAGAGAGAGAGACCATGTGGGAAAAACTCATGCCACTGAAACGTTGTTATTGGTGTCTTCATTATATCTTTTGTTGGTTGCACAAGTGGCTTGATCTGCAGGTCACGCATATGAACAACCAATTTACTCCATAATACAAGCAAGAGTTCATCTACGAGCAATGGGGAACGATACAGGTTTCTTTTCCTAGCCCCAAAAACTTTAAAAGGATAAAATTTCCCTTCTAATGGCTAGCTATAGTTCGATAACATGTATAGAGTTTAATCACTTATGGACATGCAGGGACCTAAACATGCAGTCGCTTATTTAAGTTTATGTTGCTCTTATTTAAGTTTATATTGCTCTTGGACATGCATAGTTTTGACCTAAGTATGTCACTTGTGGACATGCAGGGACCTAAACATGCAGTCACTTATTTAAATTTATCTTGCTCTTGGACATGCATAGTTTTGACCTATGTATGTCACTTGTGCAAGATCTAAATGCCCCAAGCTCACGGAATTGCAGTGCAATTTTCTTTGCAAATACACGCCATGTCAAAACTAAGTTATGATGATCTCCTTTAATTGTGAGTTCTATACTATTGACCTTAGGAGTTGGGTTTATGTAATTGCCAAAACATCTCACATATTCCACTCTAAGAATGCAGAAATATACTCAGATGCCATGTCTAGCAAAATGTTGATGAAATCAGTTACGAATAATACCTCCACGTAGAAGCTCACTACCAATTTTGTGGCCAAAAGAAGGACCCAGAACATTGAATACCTAGAAAAGCAACAATGCTTAGAAAGAGAATGTGCAAAGCTAATAGAGAAAAGGTAACAGGTGCTTAGATGGGCAAACGTACTTGAAAAGGGAGAATGCGCCTTCATGCATTCCTCTGCCGACAAATAAGCGAGGCTGTAGAATGTTTTACAATTTAGCATAAAAAGGGTGTCAAGAATCAATAGTTTCAATATAACTGCCAAGGGATAATTACCTGCGACCACCACATAATGAAAGTTATGACTTTAAGATTCGATCTCTCAAGAGCTCTCCTCAGGACAGGAAAAAGGAATAATGTGGCTGCCAGCATATTTGGTGCCAAGTATATCACAACAGCCAAACCGAATAACGATGACTGCTTCTGCCCATCACCGAACCAACCTTTGATTGTTCTAGCAACACCACCAGGATTCTCCAAGGCGTATGCATAAGTTACTGGTAAAACTACAACCCAAGCAGCTCCTGATAGTAATTTTAATATATACCGAAGTTTAACAGCGAAAGACATGCTGTTTCTCGCTTTCCAGCTCAAGACAATGTCCAGAATTGCTGCATCAAAATACAATTATTAAACCTAACCAGTGATAAATAATGTCTAATTTGTACGAAAAATATTAGATCCTGAACAACCACCATGCTCCTCCGATTTCATGCTATGAATATTATGTTGAGGAAAATAAAATCAAACTGAACAGGAGTACTTTCATCAAGCTTTGTTACAGGATATAGATCATGCACTTGATACTTTGGCTGCGATACCACTGCCTGTAGATCAGCAAAAGCTCATAATGTGCAGAACTTATGCTAGATTTAGGGTAAATGGCGAAGATAACCATTCAAACTATCAAAATTACTATCATGCGTAACCCTCACCCTATTGGTGGTTTTGCAATCTGATAAGTAAGGTGAGGTGTACATAACAGAGGGAGCTAACAAAAAAAAGACTAATGTGCATACAACCAATAATACTGGGAGGTGGGTGGGGGGAGGTGTATTATTGGAGTATTGCCAACATACCTTGACCAAATTTCATTACTGCAGCTGTTATGAATATGCTCAAAACCTGTTTGAACACTCCTGCATCGAAGACATCACTTGGTGTGCCACCATTCCAAGCAATTATGACCATGGCCTGAGTAGAAGAGATTCAAGAGAAACAGATAAAAATAAATTCATACCACCATATGTGGATGAGGAAACAAATAACACCAAAAGTGTAATTGCAAGAACAGGCCCAAGACAAAGGTGGGAAATCATAAGAAACCTGTAAAGATAAAATTAAGAAGCTCCACATCCTGTCAAAGCTACGAAAAATGTGCCAAAATGACCGTATCTCAACAAAGTTGACTTTTCCCATCCATTGGTCACTACCAGCTGGTATGTTCTCCTGGAATAGAACAAGAAATATAAATAACAAAAAAGACCGAAGAAATAAACTTAAACTTTTATTTGACTTTATTGCAAGGAAAATCTATAAATAACTTTTAACTAACAGAAGTTTTTTCTCTAAACTCGTCTGAAGACTACCAAAACACATAACCCAGCAAAATTGTCTCAGTTGTGCTGCATAAAAAAATACCTACCCCTGCACTCAACTTTCAATCATTTGGATGGGGACAGATTTAACAGAAGCTTATCATAGGCCCAGAATCTTTGGAGGTTGGAAAAAATAGAGAAGGGTTATAAACAGGTAGCTTAAATCTACCATCATACTCATTGTTGCACAATAAAAAAAAAGTATCATCTCATGAACAAAACTATGCGGTATGGTATCAACTATCAAATGTTCTGTTTCTCTATCAAACGTTAAATGCATGCATGTTTCCCAAATTACACTATTGAGTTGTTTATTTGAATGTTAGTAGAGGTACTTGATCTCTATGTAAGTAAGCTACATCCATATCAGTGGACTTACTCCACTCATTTGATCACGAGGAGCAAGAGCAAAGTTCGGAGTCTTGAAGAAATCAGCATCAGCTCTCATAGGCCATCCTAGTCGGAAACAATCTCTTGACCTGATAAGCAATGTAAAAAAAATGCATGGGTTTCCAAAAAGAACTGGCTCAAAATATTGTAAGAAAATATCAAATTACGTTGTATTTACCAAAAGTACTCATTGAGATCATCATAATTTCTCCAATGTGAGTGTTTTGATTTTATTGTCTTGCTCCGTTCAGCTTCCTATGTAGAAATTCCAAGGGATATAAGTTGAATGTGCTTGAAACTAATACTTAAAGAAGGCTTAAAATGAAAATGAAGAAACCTTACCATCTCTATAATTTTGTAAATTGGAGTGACAACTAACTTAAGGAAGGCTTCGTCTGCACCACCATAGGCTGGTTTAACATTTTCACCAGTCGTTGGGCTCACATTTCCAGCCAACATACCGTATAATTCAAAAGCCATCTGCAACGAAATAAAAGAAAAGGCACTAACATCACTTGCCACAAATCATTTCTTCACAAGAGCTAAGGTCTACACCTACAGCAATGTTTATCTTCTTTTACCTATCATGTCAATGAACACGTCACGGTCGTTAAAAGATGAGGAAGTGCGACACAGCAATAAAATCATCTTTGCCAGCAAAGAAATACTCCCTCTGTCCCAAATTAACTTGCTCAACTTTGTCTAGATACGGAAGTAAATAGACGCATTTTAGTTATAGATACATCCGTATCTAGAAAAAGTTGAGGAAGTTATTTTTGGGATGGAAGGAGTATAATGTATTAAATGCAACATTTCGCCCATTTACAATGGCCCAACATACTAAAAGGCACGCCTAAAAGAAACGGGAATGTGCAAAAATAGGGATTGTTTGAGAACTTTCTTGCTTAGTGTGTACCGGATTACCTTGGAAAGAACTAATATATGCTATCATGTAAACAAATGTTTGATGCTTTAGTGCTTAGAACATGCATAATGCGGCCAAGGTGTCAAGGACTGTTCACCTCGACAGTCTTAGCTAGTGGCTACTGAATAATCAGTGGAGCCATGCACGTAGAAGCCACACTTTACCTAATGCTGTACTGACATAGTTTGTAGGTAAACTACGGTTTGATGAGAGAGAGAGAGAGAGAGAGAGAGAGAGAGAGACAGACAGACAGACAGAAACAGAGAGATTGCTTGTTTTAATTGTAAGTTTTGCGGGTAAGTCTTTATGCCTAAGATAAGTCACACCCAACAAATACTTTCCCATACACGGAAGTGAATGGAATGTGACTCCTCACAAGATGCCAACCGATTTGTGCAGGTTAGATTTAGATAAGATGTATTTCATTTGAGCCCAAGCTTGTCCTACCAAATATTCATGGTTTTGCTTACCCATGAGTTGGCTAATGTTGGGATGAAAAATATAATATAGTGCATTGGCATGTCGCAACCATCCAAACAAATACCAAACTTTTCGCCATGACCAAAAAATTGGTGGGTACATTTCGGCAACAATAAAAAACTACACAGATAGTTTTACTATCATTTGCATCAATATTGTTGTAACCAGAAAACCAGATTGAGACACTGTACTCCTTTAAGAGTTAAAAACTCAGTTCGCTGGACCATTATACAGATCACATGTTAGTTAGACAAACAAGAAAAGAATTGGCCATACATGGTGATAGATGTAGCAAAGACACTCTGGCATGAATCTCAAATTGGCCGCCTCGCCCCAGATGAGTAGATAAAGGCCCATGTAGAGAAGCTTACGTTGTTGTACTTCTTGTTGAATAGTCGGCAGCCTAGAAAAATAAGGATCAACTAATTAGTGAATCAAAGTACCATGAAGAGCTTATAACTGCAGGCCTGGGTTAGATTCACATAATCATGACTAACATCTAAAATTTACACTGAAGATCGAACATCATACCATAAGCTGCTTTTGCGGCCAAGGTACTTGCACCATCTCTTGTAGTTTTTAAAGAGCTTCTTCATAACTATATCCAGCGCATGATCATCTAACTGAAAATATTACCAAAAGGAAGTGAGTAAACAAAATCATTACACAAGGATTCATGTGCACACACCTCTCGCACGTGTATTTTGCGAAAGCCAATACCTTTGGTTGTTGCTCAGGTTTGGAAAGCTGCCTTATATGCACGTTGGCAAGCAAGAGTATGAGATGTTCTCTTTGATTGGATACATTATCTTTCTGCAAAGGTGGTGGATGAAGTGAGAGAACATGTATCAGCAGTGGTGGATTTTTTGTTGAGGCCAGAGCTCACAAACAGGTCATCAACATGAATACTTCTGATATGAAAGTGGTGGGTAACCTGAAAGCCAAACATAGCTTGCAGCCAATCAAGAAGATCTGCATTCGCCTTCTTTTCATGGTCCTTGGGCCATGGCAGACCCCTTGTGTTACGAAGAGCATAAAAAGCAACTTGTATCTACATATAAGAATCAAACATGGCATGAGTCAGTATTGTTATCATATCAACGTCTCTCCAAAGTATGGCAGGAAGATCAGGATGGGAACCTCAGGATATTGCATAACAGCCTGATGCGCGCTGTCAGGATCGAGCGGGAGGATATTGAAAGGGAGATAGAGCTTTTTCTTCTCCTCGACTAATTTATTAGTTTCCTCAATCTGCAACAATTACAACGGGGAAATTAATTTGACAGATAAGAATGGCAGTTAATTTTGTTGTTGTTGTTGTTGAGGAAACAGAAGAGAACAGAACAATTGCAGTGCGACAAAAGAAACAAAATGCTGAACAAGCTAAGAATCCAGCATAGGATAGGAGCAGCACAGAAGTAGGGCTCACCGATTGATCAAGTTCTATCTTCTGCGAAACATTGACGGCCTTGAGGACCTCAAACAAGACGGCTGCAGTCTGGTACGCCTTTGTGAGCTGAGCGCTGAGCGAGCAAGCAAATTAAACGGGTGAGGCTGAGGCAAGATACAAGTCAGCAGCAGCAGCAGCATGTGGACACATAGAAGAAAGAAAGGTTGCGCTCACCGGTCAGCTTTATCAGCGGCGTTCTGAAGCGCCTGGATGTACTTCTTGTAGTAGTGCTGGTAGAAGCTCTGCATTTCGCGCGCATCGCTCTGCTTCACCCGTCCCTTCAACGTGGGGTCGTTTTCCTGAGGAAGCAGATAGCTAAAAGGTCAAGGATCCATTTAGTATGTCAGTTAGATGCTGTGCAATTAATCGTCCAGTTGTTATTAAGGTAAAACAGCTTATATGAACTAATTCAAGCTACAACAGGACGTTGTAGCTACGGTAACGCCTTTTCCATCGCGCGGCACACAACGTACGTACCCTTTCGAGCCTCTGCAGGAGGGCGGTCTTGAACTGGCGAACTCCGCGTCCGCTGGAGGTGGGGTCGAGGCGATGCGCCTTCTCGAAGGCGTAGAAGCGACCTGCAAAACGACATTGTTGGGTGGGGCAGCAGAGCAAGTAGGATAGTACTAGTAGTTTGTGGGGCTAGGGAATTACGGCGACTCCATCCGAATTAGTTAAGTATACTATTAGTGGCAGTAAGAAAGATACTAGGCTGTTGTAGGGTATGTAGGGAATTATGGTCGCTCCAAATTAGTAAACTATTATTAGTGTGGGTAGTACAAGTAGTTTGTAGGGCATCTAGGGGTTTATTTTTGAGATCAAGGGGATCTAGGGAATTATGGTCACTCCAGATTAGTTAACTACTATATGATGATAGTCCTAGTACTCAGTCGCTCATGTGCGTCGTCGTCGTCCGGTGGAGTAGACAGTAGAGTATAATAGTACAGTGCTAGTTGCCTTGGTAAGTAGCAGCAGTAAACAAAAGAGGAAGAGTGGAGAAGGAAGGAAGCATACATAGGTAGGCGACGCGCGGGTTGCTCCCCTCGACCTCGTTGGCGACCCGGAGGATGGGCGCGATCTCGACGAGCGAGGAGGGTACGACCTCGCTGTCGAAGATGGAGGACTCGCCGAGGTTCCCCGCGGTCTGGGTGCGCAGGATCCTCCTCCCGCCGCCGGGGGCCGGGGAGGCGGAGGCGTCCCCGCTCCCGCCGCCAGGGCCCGTCCGCCTCCCGGACGACGACGCCATGCGGTGCTGCTGCTGCTTCTGCTTCTAGGTGCAGCCCGAGGGTTGGTGGAGTAGCATGCCAATGGCGGCCGGGGAGACGGTGGGCGGGGCGAGGTCCGGCGGTGGCGAAACCCTAGATCGACTGGATTTGGTTGGGGATGGGAGTGATGGTGGTGGGTGCAGCAGTGAAGAGCAGAGCAGGAGCGAGCGAGCGAGCTGATCGATAATTCCGGCTCCGCTGCTTTACTCACTTTTACTTTTGGAAAATGATCTGATTCCCCCGGGGGATGAGGCGCTAGCAACCTCCTGATCGCGCGTCGTTCGATCGACCGCATCGTGCGGATAAAAAGACTCCCACGTCCTCTCCTCTAGCGGGTCCCACGTGAACCAACCTCCACCACAACTTGACGAGAAAAACGTGTGGACCGCAGCTGCCTTATCTCTACTCCCTCGTTCCTCACCACAGCCTGCTCCCCGCCACCAGCACGCCATGGCTCCCCGCCGCCGGCCAGCACGCCATGGCTCCGCGCTGCCGCGCCGCCGAGCGAAGGAGGCCGGCCAGGGAGCCTCTCTTATGAGCTCCGGCCGCGTGCCCCCCCCCCCCACGCGCGCCGCCGCCTCCCTCGTGCGTTCGCCGCCTGCGGGTATGGAGGTGCAGCGCTGGCTATGGCGCGAGGAGGAGGCTGCGGGGGAGCGGCGACGCGAGGCCGGGAGCGGGGAGCGGAGGGCCGCGGCCGGCGAGGGAGCTGAGGCGGAACCCCCTGGCGAGGGAGCTGAGACCGGAGCTCGCCCACCTCGCCGCGTGGAAGTCGCCGCCCTTCTCCGCGTCCATGCCGTGGGGAGGTCCGACCTCACTGCGCAGCTCCGGCCGTCCCCGACTCCGTCCGATGTCGGTGACACCTAGCGGCGCCCCGCGTGTGCCGCTCCTTCCTCGACCATCTCCCCGCCGGTGGTGTGGCGAGGTGCTGCCAGGGGTAGGCCGGTGTTGCTACCGGCGGTGCATGGTGGTGCTGCAATAGTGCACGCTGCTGACAAGGTGGCACGACAGTGCTACAAGCCGGGGCGGAAGGAGTTTTGCTAACAAGGTGGTACTCCTCTGATTCTTCAGGAGTTTTTGCTGCCTTAGGCTTGCGTTGTCGCTACCTGCGGATACCGGTTTTGCTATCTGAGGTCTTCGGCATTGCTACCGGGGGAGGGAAAAATTTTGCTACCGGCGGAGGCCTACTTTGCTACCCTAGGCATAGGGCGTTGCTACTAGCGGCTTTTGGTTTTGCTATCTTGGGCGGGTGGAGTTGCTGCAAGCCTGCAACCTCAGATGGCGCTGTTGTCGGCTACAGGCTACAGGTGAGGTCTTCGTTGATGTCTTACAGGATTTGCAACATATGAATAAACAAATTTGCTACAATTTTTTTGCGGTTTTGCTACATGTGCACAATATGTTTGCTATGGGGTCTATGGCGAGATGTCCGGTGAGTTCTCCGGCGAGTTCCCCCTTGATGTCTCCGATGATATCTTTTTTCGCTACAATAGCATATTTTGTTTGCTACAAGCTTTCCGGCGAGGTCTCCGGCGAGTCTCCGGTGGTGTGTCCGGCGAGCTCAGCCTTTTTTGTTTTATTTTGTGGGTGAACCGTTTCTGCTACACTCGAAGAGAAATCGAGATTTTTTGCTACCCAAGAAGAAAAGCGACACGCTGTCACCATGTGACCGCGGCTGGAAATCAAATCCCCCGGGGGACGCCCAGCACTATCCTTTACTTTTCGCACCTAACTGACGGCTCACGGAACGGAAACGGGGAAGAAACGGGTGAGACCAAGCTTTTTGAATCCTCACCATTTTTTTTTCCATTATTAGCAGACGACCTGACTACTGCTGCTGTCACTACGGACTTTGCTCTTGGTCGTCCCACTTGTCACCCTACCGGGATTATGTTAAGCTGATGAGGATACGGCCACTGTCGGCTTTCCTGCTAAATGCTTTGTCCGGTAGTACTACTCTACTAAACTCCCTTTGGTTATTGCGTGGCTATATCTGGCTGGCTGGTGGCGGTGCCTACCAACCAGGCTTGCTTTGGCTTTCCCAAGTTTTGGTTGGACGTGTTCACATTCCAAAATCTACTGTATATTTATTTATTTAACCCACCCCTACTATCTCTTCTCTCTCTCGCCCTGCTTGCTTTCGCCGGCCTCCTCTTCCTCGCCACCCAGATAACAAGCTCGTTCCAGTTTCGCCGCCGCCACCGACGAGAGCCCGACAAGAGTAATAAACTTAGGGTTGGGAGGTGCAAGGTGCGGAGGACTTAGGGTTTGGGGGTGCAGCTCGTCCGCGCTGCGGAAGAAAGGGGTACCGGGCATAACGGGGTGTATTTATTCCTATTGTATCTCCCCATTCTATCTTTTTTTGTTCGACATGGACACGTCTAACCATGTCCATCCACCTATACTTTTACCCATGGTTTCAATCTCGTGGTGCGTCATCAGTGGCCATGGTCATGAGACCGTTGACACTACATCACATGCATTTATACGCTATTAGTAATTTTTTGTGTGTGTGTGTTTTTTTAGGACCCAAACAAAAGCCGAAAGGTATACGGGATTTACAAATCAAGGTTGAACATGGATCCCGGGCCGTGAGATCGCAAGCCCGGGGAGGAAAAAAGAGAAGTAACATGCACTAAGAGCATCTCCACCAGCGCTCCCCCATAGCGGCCCCGATAGCGATTTCGGGGCCGGAAGCGAAAATAGCCTCGCACCGGCGCGCCCCAAACGGCGCCGGCGATTTTTCGAGCCTAATAGAAGCGCCGGTAACCCCGTGCCAGCCCCTTGTCCAAGGGCGTGAAACGGGCGCGCCGGCGCCTCGCGAGGCTGAAAATTTTGGGCGTGGGAGCCGCCTGTCAGCCACACATCCCAAAAGTCGATGCCAGCGGGGAGTCGGCACATTCAATTTTAACCTAACCGTCGCCTACCTCGCGACGGGAGTTATTGGGGCGCAGCGGCGGTGCAGTTTCCGCAGACGTGCAACGAACCGTCCCGTCGCGCATTGCTCTTCGTGCCGGCGTTAATGAGCGCCACCGCTCCACCGCCTCCCTTCGGCCTATAAAAAGGGCCGCCTCTCATCGTCCCTCTCACACACAAACCCTAGCGCCTCTCTCCCCAACCCTAGCCGCCACCATCTGAAGAGACGACGCCATGTCTGGTCGAGGCCGAGGTCGCGGCCGTGGTCGTGATCGTGGCCGCGGCAGAGCTGCACGCTCGTGTTGAGGATTCGTAGCATAGAAAACAAAAAATTTCCTATCGCAAGAACGAAGAACAAGCCAAGATCCAATCAAGAAGATGGTAGCAACGAGGTGAAGATCAACATACCCTTGAAGATCGCAAAGCGTTAACGAGATCAGATCTCGTGGTGGATGTAGACGATCACTTGCCGCTTGCAAAAGCGCGTAGAAGATCTTGACGGTGCCACGAACGGCAGCACCTCCGTACTTCGGTCACACGTTCGGTGTTGATGACGACGTCCTCCTCCCCGTTCCGGCCGGGCAGCGGAAGTAGTAGATCCTCCTCGGAATCCCGACAAGCACGACGGCGTGGTGGCGGTGGTGGTGGAGATCTCCCGGCAGGGCTTGCGCCCAGAGCGC
>NC_061513.1:21463937-21506318 GCF_022539505.1 Lolium rigidum
TGGCCCCTCTTCGTCTCTCCTTCGGACTTCCGGAAGCTTCGTGAGAAAATAGGCCCCTGGGCTTTGATTTCGTCCAATTCCGAGAATATTTCCTTACTAGGATTTCTGAAACCAAAAACAGCGAGAAAACGACAGAATCGGCACTTCGGCATCTTGTTAATAGGTTAGTTCCAGAAAATGCACAAATATGACATAAAGTGTGCATAAAACATGTAGATAACATCAATAATGTGGCATGGAACATAAGAAATTATCGATACGTCGGAGACGTATCAGTGGCAATCCCGCAAGAACCTACTTCAAGGTCAAGTCCCTGGACTCGACCCCGGTATACTGGCATAATTCGACATGTGCCGCTTAAGGTCTTACCATGATCCGAATTCCAGTCATGTTTTATCGGGTACCTAACGCGTCCGTTAGGATTTTTCTTCGCATCTATTGATACGGAAAAAAGTAGCAAAGCGCAATCATGTGCGATACCACGCCACACAGGACAGATCCCGGGGACTTACCTTCGTAAAATATTACGGCATTCAGAGATTTTTTCGCGACGGACGCGCTCTGAGAATATATTGTCGGGTGCCTTTTTCGGCTGCTGGAATGGCATATTTATTCGAGTCATATGATGACTTGCTATCTTGACTTCCCGATGGGAGTATATGAAGAGTTATGCTTTAACTCGAATATGCTCACTATGACTCATTTATATTTCATCAGGTGCGCGACCAGCGCTCCCGATGGGAGTAGCCCCCGAGGCTACAGCCAAGTGCTTGTACTTGGTTGTAGGCTCACCATTTTACTGTTTTGTCGCTATATTGTCAGCTTCCCACCTTTTTCATTTTTATCGGGTGCGCGACCAGCGCTCCCGATGGGAGTAGCCCCCGAGGCTACAGCCATGTACTTGTACTTGGTTGTAGGCTCAATTTTGTTTTTATCTTGTATCAACTCGATATTTTCTTTTGTCACCTCTCCCTAGCCCCCGAGCGTGTGACCAAATGCCTTGAATTTGATCACAAGCTCCCGATGCTTTTCTGGTTAGCTCACTCGTTGTTTTCGCTGTCGCTATATTTGATAGAACCACCCGATATTTTTCTTCAGGATGACATCATTGCTGACGATAGCCACGACCACCTCCTTGAAAACCACGGCTCCTGTCACGTCGCTGAAATGTGGGTCCAAAGTTCTGCACGATCGACACGTTGCGCAAGTGGGGGACACACGTCTTCCGCAATTATCGGCACGCGCGCAGTAACTTCTGTCCAGTAACTTCTTGCCGAAAAGATGATTGTACCCTTATTGACACGGCACAAGATGCATTTTACTTTCATCCAACGGTGCGACGAATCGGTTCCTCTCTATAAGATCGCCCCTTCGTCCTCATTCTCCCCCTTCGCTGCGCCGCTCTTCTCTCTCTGTCCAAAATTGCCATTGCCGTCCCCAAGCTCCTCACGCTTCCACTCATCTCCATTCTCCCCCAACGCTTGCCTTAATGCCACCGCGCACAAAGCTCACCAAGCACACCGCTCCAGGGACCAACACGCCGGTGGAGGAGATGGAGATCTCTAGATGGGAGAGATCCAAGATCTCAAACCAAGATCAAAAGACCCTCAAGAAGCTCGGGCTGATGAAGAAGGAGGATGCGTTGATCTTTCCTAGCGACGAAAGTTTCCCAACGCCTCCCATTGGGTACCGGGTAACTTTTATCGACCACCTCATTCGCGGTCTTTCCACCCCCATCCACGAGTTTCTCCGTGGACTTCTCTTTGTTTACGGGATTCAGCTGCATCAGCTGACCCCCAACTCCATCCTTCATATCTCGATTTTCATCACCCTGTGCGAGTGCTTCCTTGGGACCCATCCTCATTGGGGCCTGTGGAAGCGCATTTTCTATCTTCGGCACAACAGCTCCCGCAATATCGCCTACAATGTGGGCGGCGTTGTCATCTGCGTCCGTCCCGACGTTGACTACTTCGACGTCAAATTCCTCGACTCCGTTCAAGGGTGGCGCAAGAAGTGTCTGTACGTTCAGGAGGAGTACAACAACTCCCAAGAGTACAACATTGCTCCTTTTGATGGTGCCACAAAAATCCTCAGGCGCCGATCATGGGACGCCGAGGCTACTATTGACGAGAAGACAGCTACGGATGCTCTAATGAAATGCATCCACGAGCTGCAGAACACCCGCGGTCAAGAACTGTCGGGTGTCCAAATTACTGCCTACTTCCTTAGGATCAGGGTGCAGCCGCTGTAGGCTCGCAAAAACCCACTTTGGATGTATGCTGGCGAGAAGGATGTTGACCGCCTATCCAAGGATCTTTCTGTAAAGGACTTGGAGAAGCTCATTCGACGTTTCTCCTCGTTAAGTAAGAAAAATGATGTTCCGACCTCTTGCCGCGTGGTGCCGTATAGTGGCAACCACGCCCTTCCCGAAGTAAGTAGCTTATTCTTCGGGTTGTGCTTTTATTTTTCGATTGCTTCCTCATCTGATTTGTATGTTGCCCATGATGTTGCTTGTTCCTCGTACAGAACCACCAAGTTCTATCTTCTCTTCCTCCCCTTCCTGAAGGTGGAGAGGTGGACGAGCGAGCTGTTGTTACTGACGACTCGCAAGAACCCTCTCGTCCTGAGAGTGGAGTCGCAGGATCTCACAGATCCACGGCTTCTTCTGAAAGATCTGAATCGGATGCTTCCGAATCAGTGCGCTCCCCTCCTTCCGCTGTTTCTCCCAAGAACAAGAGGAAGAGTGATGAAATCGATGATTCCGGCACCTCCAAACCCACGGACCCTGCTGCCGAAGAAACATCACCCGAAGAAGAGGGTACCTTTAACCCTTACGATGACGCAGGCTCCGTTAGCTCGTAAGCTTTTTTACTGCTATTACTTTTTCAACTTTGTTTTTTCATTGGCACTTATTTTTCTGTGTTGACAGAGGCGAAGAAGAGGAACAAGAGGAGCCAGAGGTTCATGGGACAGCTCTAACGAGTACCTCCCACACCTTGGTTCTTTGTGAAGAACGCCGAGCTGCCGAGGAATCTTCGCCTCCTCCCCAACAAAATGTGGAAACGTCGACTCCTACGGCCAGCCCCCGAGCCCCCTCACCGAAGAGAGCAAGGATTGGGGCTGGCGATAGTCATGCGATTGTCGCGGGGGGTTCCTCGACTTTTGCTATGGACGATGTAAGTCTTTTTTTTCTTGATTTACTATTTTGCTTTGCTAGTCTGTCCTTGATCATTTGTCGAGTTGTCTCCTTTCTGAATTTGTTTTTTTAATGCTCTTTGTAGCCTGTGATGAAGCATCTCATCAAGCTTGGGACCCAATTTATTGGGTACCGCGACGCGGCCGAAGATATGAGAGGTAACACCTTCTTTATTCTGTACAGCCCAATTTCCTCGGCAAACCTCCTTTTGTTTTTGACGACAGATTTTCACCTTTGCACCTTTTTAGAAAGCCTCGACCGAGCCGAGAAACGCGCTGAAGAGCTCGCTCTTAAGCTTGAACAAAGCGAAAAGGCTCACGAGAAAGCTGAACAAGATGCCGCTATTGTTGAAGATCTTCGTCGAAGGCTCCATGAAGCTGAAAATGCTCTGAGTGACAAGGTTTCTCAACAAATCGCGCGCGAAAACTCCATCATAGATCGCTTGGAGTCCCAGAACCGTCGGTTTGTTAGTAAGTGTCTTCCTTCGCCTGTTTTTGCTTTTTCTTTGCTTACCTCTCCGAATATTGATGAACTTCCACTTTGCTCCAGCAGGAAAGATGGGTGAGGATTTCACCTTGCATGAAGCTGAAGAAGATCGTCTTATCGACACCCTCTCAATCCTCGAGCTGCACGGGGATCTGGCGCGCACCAATATTTATGATGCGCGGGCTGCGTTCACGCGCCTCTTCCCCCATTTCTTCCCCAAGCAGATGCAGCCGCAAATTTTCTCCGAACTTGTCAGACGCTTCCTTCCTCAGGAAGACCTTGCGTTGGCTTATCGACAGGAAAATTTGAAGGTCGGAGTCGAAGGAACCATTGCTCTGGTTGCCGACAGCCGCCAAGATGTCGACTGGGCAAAGGTTAGCGACCCCAAGGGAATGAACAAGGAAAAATGGAAGACTTTGGTGAAGGCTGCGAAGCCTCATTCGAAGAAAATCCTTGCCTTCTTGGGGCACAAATCTGCTGCATCTGCTAGCACTGCCAAGCCGGAGGTCAAGTAGACCAACCTGTCCCTTTGTCTTTTCTTTTTTGTTTTGCAGTTGTCGCTGTCCTTATGACTTGCGACTATCTTTGTCGACTCGTTAGGAGTCATCTTTTGTAAGGGGCCCTGATTATGTAAATATCTTGACTATTAATGAAAAAGTTAATCCTTGCCGAATGATTGATGTCGACATTTCTTTCTTTCAGTTCATATTTGATAACTATTCTGAGATCGCTGGACCGTCCTCTGCTCCTACCGCATCTCCCTCTAAATGGATGCTTGGCGATGTTTTCTTGGATGATTCTTCGTGTGCTGACTCGATTCAGCAAGAATTGACTCAACTTCGACAACAACTCCAAGCCATGAAAAAACAAGCCATCACTGTCATGGATCAATCCCGCAAATCTTCCGAACGTGAGAAAACTGCTCTCCGACAGGCTCAGGAAGCTCTAGAACTGAAGGAAGCTGCAGTGGCTGAGGCTTTACAGGCTACCTCCCGAGAAAATTATATGCTTGACCTGATGACCACCGCAAGTCTAGATATGGCGGGTATGTTGCGTTCCATCTTGCTTTTTCCTCGACAGTGGTCGTATGTTTTTGTCATGTTGCTCTTCTTTTTTTTGGGTTCTAGGTTCCTTTATTGATGCTGCTGCTGAAGACCAACGCGTTGACTCGCGAGTTGAAGTCCTTCTGCGGCTTGCCAGACAGAATGGCAGTGATTTTTGGGCTAGCGAGAATCGCACCCGACGAATTGTTCGATTCCAGGATCGTGCCATTCAGGTTCGGGAGTATCTTGAAATCTGCATGAAGACACTGGCCATGGTTTACAATGCCATGTTTCCTCGGAATCTTCAGCCTAAAACTCTTCCTGACTTGATGGACAAATTCAAGAGTGTTCGTCGAATCCATGGATTTGTGAAGGCCCAATTAATGGCTGGTGCTAGATTTTCTTTGATCATGTTGCAAATCTGCTACCCGAAGTTGGATATGTCCAACGTTGTTGACCTCTGCCATGCCAAACTGAGAAAAAGAAGAAGGAACGTCGACAAGATCAATGACGCGGTGACACCCGTAGCTGAGAAAATGATTGAGGATCTTCTTCGGATGGACGCTGCTTTCTTCAAGGAATACCATTATGCTGATACCATGGGTGCTTCTGCGGAGGATGAAAGAATAAATATAGATGACTTGATATGAGCCCTGTCTTCTTTTTTCTGCTGTCGAGTTTTATCTGAAACAAAGGAGAGATCTTGTATATTGCGAGAACCATGTATAGTCAGAACAAGTTTGTTTGTTTTTTCTTTTTCTCTAGCCCCCGAGTGTTTCGGTGGGTGTATGTATGTTTATTATTCACGAGGTGTTTGAACCAAGGCGAATAGTTTCTGAGATATATTGTAAGGATCAAGTATATATTGTTAAATCTGCGGGTTTTAAGCCCCCGAGTCTTGACGAAGAAGATATATATCACCAATATTTTTACTATATTGCAGCATCGCGAGCCCGCCTCATTAAAAACCTTTCAGCCCCACTCGGTGCCCTGAAAGGAAAAGAATGCGTCTGAAAACTCGCGAGCTTTTCAGGACATTGTGTGCTTACATATGTAACTCTATTTTGGCTTCTATGCGTAAAAACGCCGGAGCTGCACCACGTTCCAAGGGTTTGGTTCTGCGACCCCTGTCTTCTTGTCCTTCATTCTGTATGCTCCTCCTGCGATTACTTCGGTGACAATATATGGTCCTACCCAAGGAGACTCGAATTTTTCATGGCTGTCCTATGTGAGCCGAAGAACCAAGTCGCCAACTTGAAAAGACCTCAGTCGCAAGCGTCGACTATGGTAATTTTTTAGGTTCTGTTGGTACGTGGTGACTCTCGACAGTACCTCGTCTCTGGCTTCGTCGAGTGCGTCGACATCATCCTCTAGCGCATTTCTCGAGGTTTCTTCATCATATTCTGCCACTCTCGGCGAATTATGTTCTATTTCTATCGGGAGCACCGCCTCAGCTCCATGGACCGAGAAGAACCGAGTTTCTTGCGTCGCTGTGTTGGGTGTTGTCCGTATGCTCCATAGCACGCTAGGCAACTCATCTGGCCAAGTATGTCGAGCTTTCTCCAATGGTGTTAACAGCCGTTTCTTGATACCGTTGCAGATGATGCCGTTCGCTTTTTCAACTTGGCCATTGGTTTGTGGATGCGCCACCGATGCGAAGTGTAGTTTGATGCCTACCTCTGTATAGTATGCCTTGAATTCACTGGAAGTAAAATTGCTGCCATTATCCATGACTATGCTATTAGGGACACCAAATCGAAAAACTATGCCCTTGATGAAGCTCACCACCGATGATGCATCTGCCGAAGTTACTGGTACTGCTTCAATCCACTTAGTGAACTTGTCGACAGCCACGAGCAGATATACGTATCCTCCTGGCCAAGCCTTGTGTAGTTTCCCCACCATGTCGAGACCCCATTGTGCAAAGGGCCAAGCCAATGGTATTGGCATCAACTCTGCTGCCGGAGAATGAGGTTTGGCCGCGAACCTTTGACACGCATCGCAGGTACGCACTATGTCTTTTGCATCTTCTACTGCTATTAACCAGTAAAAACCTGCCCTGAAGACTTTGGCTGCTATTGCTCGACTGCTTGCATGGTGGCCACATACTCCTTCGTGTACATCCTTTAGTATAACTCTTCCTTCCTCGGGTGTGACGCACCTTTGCAATACTCCTGATATACTTCGCTTATACAGCTCTCCCTTGACCACGGTAAAGGCTTTAGATCGTCGGATGACTCGTCTTGCCTCCACCGGATCTTCGGGTATCTCTTTCCATGTGATATATGCCACATAAACCTGCATCCAAGGAACTTGTATCATCATAACTTCCTGCGATTCCTCCTCATCTTCCGATGCATTTGTTTCTGTATCTACTGGAGGCCCCGAGTCTTTCTCAGACTTCTCTTTTTTCTTCGCCTGCTTCGGTGTTTTCTTCGCCTTAGTTGATCTCTCGCTTATCTCCTCCCAAAACACGCCAGGTGGTATTGGCAAGCACTGTGACCCGATATTTGCCAGAATGTCAGCTTCGTCGTTACTGAGTCTGCTGATATGGTTTACTTCACATCCATCGAAGAGTTTCTCGAGTTCATTGTATACCTCCTTGTATGCTATCATGATGTCGTTGACTGCATCACACTTGTTCATCACCTGTTGAGCTACCAATTGGGAGTCGCCGAAGATTTTTAACCGAGTCGCGCCGCACGCTTTTGCCATCTTCATCCCATGTATGAGTGCTTCATATTCTGCCTCGTTATTTGATGCATTGGGGAATGTCATCCGCAATATATATTTCATTTTATCACCTTGGGGTGACACCAGTATCACGCCTGCTCCAGCTCCTTCTACTCTCTTGGACCCGTCGAAGTTCATATGCCAGGTACTCGACAAATCAGGGGGTCCCGTGTTTTGCAACTCCATCCATTCCGCAATGAAATCTGGTAAAATTTGAGACTTTATTGCTTTTCGTTTCTCATACGTGATGTCCCAAGGGGAAAGCTCTATTCCCCAAAGGGAGACACGGCCTGTAGCTTCTGGATTGTTTAGGATGTTTGATAGAGGCGCCTCATTGACTACTATTATCGGATGTGCCGAGAAATAGTGCCGCAACTTTCTTGCTGTTGTGAATACTCCATATGCGAGTTTCTGATAATGCAGGTAACGTTGCTTGGACGGTGATAACACCTCGCTGATGAAGTATACTGGCCGCTGAACTCCATGGATCTTCCCTTCTTCTTCTCGTTCCACCACGAGAACTGTACTGACTACCTGAGGTGTAGCCGCAATGTATAACATGAGTGGTTCTTTTTTCCTTCAGAGCCACTAGTATTGGGGGTGTCGAGATTGTGCGCTTGAGGTGCTCGAAAGCTCTGTCTGCTTCTTCGTTCCACTCGAACTTTTCTCCTTGCTTGATGAGCGCGTAGAAGGGCAACGCTTTTTCTCCTAGCCTGGCGACAAACCTGCTCAAAGCTGCGACACGTCCTGTTAGCTGCTGTATTTCCTTGAACTTCGTGGGCTTCCTCATTGTCACGATGGCTTGTATTTTCTCAGGGTTTGCCTCAATTCCTCTTGCCGATACTAAATATCCGAGGAGTTCTCCCGCAGGAACACCGAATGAACATTTTGTCGGGTTTAGCTTGAGGCGGAACTTGTCAAGGTTGTCGAAGGTTTCTCGAAGATCATCAATCAAAGATAATCCCTGTTTTATTGTTATGACGATGTCATCAATGTAGACTTGAACGTTCTTGCCGATCTGCGTGGCGAGACACTTTTGCATCATCCTCTGATAGGTGGCTCCTGCGTTTTTCAACCCGAAGGGCATTGTTCTATAGCAGAACACGCCATAAGGGGTTATAAAAGCTGTTTTGACCTCATCTTCTTATTTTAGGCGTGTCTGGTTGTAACCAGAATACGCGTCCAGGAAGGAAAGACATTCGCATCCCGCTGTGGATTCGATAATTTGATCGATTCTCGGGAGGGGAAAGTGATCCTTTGGACAATGTTTATTGAGACACGTGAAGTCGACGCACATGCGAAGGACATCAGTGTTTTTCTTCAGGACCAAAACTGGGTTAGCTACCCATGTGGCTTCTGTGTGCAGCTCCTGATGAAATTTGCTTCTCGAAGTCGATTAATTTCTGATAACATAGCTTTGCGGTTTGGTTCCTAAAAACACCACAAAGGTTGTCTAATTGGCCTAGCCCTTGGATCCAGATTAAGGGGGTGCTCGGCAAGTTCCCTGGGTACTCCTGGCATGTCAGTTGGACACCATGCGAAGATTTCCCAGCGCTCACGGAGGAACTCGACGAGCGCGCTTTCCTATGTGCTATCCATGTTTGTTGCGATAGCTGTCATCTTCTTAGGATCTGTCGGGTGAATCTGCACTTTCTTTGAGTTCTTGGAGGTGTCGAAAGTCTGCTCCTTAAGCGGCCTTCCTCCGTCAGGCAACACATCATAATCAGTTGTTAACCTTGACGCCATGTATTCTGCCTGCATCCCGAAGGTTTCTGACAACCTGTGGAAATCTTTGTCGCACTTATCCTCCAGGGCAAAACTCCCCTTTACCGTGATTGGGCCCTTGGGTCCAGGGAGTGTCAACACCCGGATTTTTAAGTCCAGATGCCTATTATGCCATACGTCGCAATCCCAGGAAGATTGTTGTTGCGAGACATAACAGTTGATATCATAAGTCATCATTCATTACAAACCATAGTCGTCTTACAAAATAGATCACATGATCCAATATTACACAAATAGTTGATCTAATGATCAACGAACACATTACATAGCGGAAGCGTAGTAGTAGTGGACTATCTAATCCACAGGCCAACGCTTGGCGTCAGAAGATACTCCTAGTTGTCGTAGACGTCTTGCTGGCCATCATCTTCATACTGCTGCTCCTCTTTATAGTCTGGCCATTTGAATAGCCAGGGACACAGCCGTGAGTACTTTTAAAGTACTCGCAAACTAATACTAATGTAAGTACCATCAATTTTATTAAAAAGGGTGCTAAGCTCTAGGCTTATTTGCATAAAGCCAATTTTAGTTCATCAGCATTTAATAAAAGACTCTTCATTTGCTAACTAACTCAAGGGGGAACATTAGTGTTATTCCCACAAATCAGTTGTGATTCAAGTTAAAGTCACCTTTCAAGTTCACATCACAAGTCACTTTTTGGAAAAGTTCTGATGACGGAACAGTATGGCCTTTCCAATTGTCCATGACCGCGGACGCGGCTATTCGAATAGGTTTACACTCTGCAGAGGTTGCACACTTGTGCCACAACATTTGATTACATCCGTCGTGGATAACCCCGAATAATCATAACTCGATGATACGGATCATCAACCATTAACCTTTCACTTACACATCCTAGTATAGGCACCTCCCCCATGAGTTTGGCCTCCCAGTAATAACCAACTGCTATCCTGGGAACCGCACAGGGCTTGGGTAGGACATTCAACCCTTTTCACGTCATTTCACTTTCAACGGAGGCAGCCTCGGCATAACCTCCATGACGCGTGTTCATAGGGAACCCATACTAAGACACATAAATTTCCAGCTAAAGCCTTACCCATAATCAGGTATTGTGGGGGTACTCAAGAATTGGAAGGGTATCGCATCCGAACCCAATCATCAGTTTTCATCAAAACCACCATTTCATTCCCAGTCACATTCACCTTCAAAATCTTTCAATAGAATGACTCATCATTCCAAGGTTTTCAAATTCAAAAGTTTCACATGTTCCCAGCTAGAGTAGTCACTTTTAAATTTGAGCACTAGCCACTAGTCATGAGGGGTGCTAACTGAGTTTTAGCTCTCTTAGGCTAAGTTTGATACTCTTGTAGTACTCTATACTTAGAAAAAAGTTAACTATAAAAGGAAGCTTTGATAATCAAAGTAAAAGCTTTGTGAGATAAAGCTGGGACTTGGAAAGTAAAACACAAAGTAGTATGGTAGGGTGCCTTGCTCAGGTAGAGCATGCACTTGGGTAACTTGCAAGAGTATAGCTTGCCTTGATTGGTACAGTGATCAAAGTTCTCTTCTTCTTCCTGGTAGTAGACCTCCTCCTCCTGGTATTCCTCGGTACTAGCGTCTATAAATGGATACGAAGTATACCATCACCAAACAAATCTTAAGGCTAGACTTAAGCACACAAATGGTTCACACCAGTTATTCTAGCATCACAACATTATTCACATGTTGGTTGACCTGGTGTTCTTGGTAAGGAAAATAATTTCCTCTCATTGAAATAATTACTAGGGTTGCTATTTATGTTCTTTGAGAAATAATTTCCTCTCATTGAATCTTGTTAAGATTTACTCAAATAACAAGGTATGAACACATGTTGACCAAAGTCCACACTTCATAATTATCATTTGGGAAAATGATTTAAATGAGGTGTTATACCTCATGCAATTGAACACTAATATGGTAACCATTTAATATCACCAAATAATACAATATGAGATTATATAGACCAAGGTCATTACCTCATGTTGGATTACTTGAGACAAAGATTTAAATGAGAGGACACCTCTCATAGTATTTAAGAAATAAATTTGGGGTAATTTAAATGGACTAGAAATGGCCACATAGCCATTATTTTGCTCTAGCCCATGATCCTTTGAAACAACTATGTCATATTTTTGCATAAACAATTAGAGTATATGAAATGTGATTTTTGAGAGTTGGAATCAACTCAAAATCATTTATGGTTGATTTTCAATAATTGTTTGAATTTGCAAAAGGCTCTGCCTTATTATTTTTGCTCCATTAATTCTATAAAAGTTCTAGGGTTGAGGCCAGTGGGGTTGGTTAGAGCTATTCATCTACTTTCACACAAAATTGGAATCAATTCATTTGGATTGCTAGATTTGGAGTTATTTAATTTCTAGCAAAGCACCAGTATTGAAAATCAACTAAAAAGGGAATTTCGAAATTTGAATCTGATGGGCTAGGCGGGAAAAGAAACTGGGCCAGAGAGAGAAAGAACTGGGCCGGCCCAGCTACGTGTCCAGCGCGAGTGGGCTGCCTGACAGGTGGGCTCCACCTGTCAGCGTCACTTAATCCGCACCGAAACGGTACGCAGCGACGGCCGTTGGATTAAAAGCTGATCGGACGGCGCACGGTCGTCTCCGTCATCGACGAAGAAGTCCGGCGAGCTAAACCTAGCCGGCGATAGTGAGGGTGGCTGGGGGCTTACCGGCGCTCCGGCGAGGCTCGGCGAGGCGGGCAATCGAACTGGTCGACGACGGCGAGTCCGGCAAGGGTCGAGGGAGCGGCGGAGGTGGTCGGGAGCGTCGCCTCCGTCTGGCTCCCGTGGCGGCAAGCTCCGGTGAAATTCTGGCGGCTAAGGGGGCAATGTGGAAGGGGGAGTGCTTGGTAACGATCAGTGAGAAGAGGGGAGTGGTATGGTGTGCTTTGGAAGCTCGGGGAGGGCCTCCTTTTATAGATGCTAGGTGGTGCCGCGGGTGCACGGGGCAGGTCATGGTGGCGACGGCCTTCCGGGCGGTGAAGGGGCAAGGGAGTGGGCGCGTACGGTTGGCGACGTCAAGGCAGTCCTAACGCGCGTCATGGCGCAGCAGGAGGGTGACGGGCGCGTGCGGGTGACGTCCATGTCTGGGCAGTACTGCGGCGGACGGTCGTCGTCCGTGACGACGGCGACAGTGCTCCGGCGTCCACTTGGGGATGTCTGGGAGAGAGCTGGGTCGTGGGTGAGTGTGCGGGTGAAAGGAGAGGGCGAGGGGAGGGCTGACGCGACGGGGCGACGACGTGCACTGTCGTGCCTGTGAGCGCGTCCATGCCGACCCTGGCATGATCTGGGCGTCGCGGGCATGGTCTGGTCTGGTCAATGCACGCGTCTCCTCGACTCAGGGCCTGTACCACCAGGTATGTGGAAGTGAGGGCGAGCTTAGAGACATGGTGAGGTGGGCTGGAGGGGAGAGGAGAGGATGATGGCATGTGGAGTGGCATGGTCACCTCAGCATGGCCATGTCTTTGTGAGCAGTGAGATGGGAGAGGGTGCAGAGGCGATGCACTGATGCCAAGGGAGGTGCTAGGGTTCCAGGGCAGTCAGAGGTGGTCAGGTTGGACTCAGTCCACCCCTCAAAATCCAGCATGGGCACATATCTATACTATGCCCACAAGGTGTTTGACAAAATGGCCGAAAGAACTTTATTTTTGAATTTTGCAAGAATATTTTATGGAGCTGATTCAAATAATGTTTGGAACACCATGGTGGTGTTGGTGTGCAAAATGGAGGTGGTTTGTGAAAATCCAAAAAGGGGTATGATCTTAATTCTGCTTTGAGGTTGCATCATAGCTTGCTTAAGTTAAGAAATGGAGGAAGAATTTGCAGTGATGGTCTTGACCAAAGTTGTTCACCTTGATGAGGTCTTGGATGAGGTGCAAAGAGTTGGGGTGGTTTGGTTTAAGAATCTCTTAATACAGGGGCTCAAAGTGGGTGTCAGGATATAAAAGTTAGAAATGACCATTATTTTATGTGACCTCATTTTGAATTTTCCTTTGATTTGAATTTGGTTTCTTTGATGCAAAATGGGTTCTTTTGAGTTTAGTTGAGTTTCCAAACCATTGGCACAAAGTTATATGGCCTAGGTTAAGTATTTTCAAAAATGGCCAAAACCATATGTGAGGGTTTTTGTGATTTCTCACTTTTATTCTTTTCTTCTTGTTTGGCTTCTCTTTGTGATCTCAAGGGATCAAGGGTAGGGTTTTAGTACATTGGCAAGAGTTGCAAACACACACCATGGTAATGTCACACCATAATGCACAAACACTATGCATAGCACCATAATTAAATAAAAGTTTTTGTTAGTTCTAAATTTTGAATATGGGAAACCACTTTTCTTCTTGATTTGAAATTTGGGATGTTACAAACCCTTCCCCTTACAAAAGATCTCGTCCCGAGATCTTAAAGAAAACTAGGTACTAAAGAGATCTGGGAATTCCTTCTTCATATCTTCTTCTCGTTCCCAAGTGGCTTCTTCTTCCGTATGATTGCTCCACTGAATCTTCAGGAACTTGATACTTCGGGTACGGGTGGTTCGGAATGCTTCCTCCAAGATACGAATGGGTACTTCACGATACGTCAAGTCCTTGTTGATATCCACCGATCGGTGATCGATGTTCTTGAACACCTCCATTTTCTCTGGCACTTCCAAACATTTCCGGAGTAATGAGATGTGAAACACATCGTGTACAGCTGACATTTCCTCCGGCAGTTCCAGCTGATATGATACTTCTCCTCTACGGCTCAGAACTTTGAAGGGTCTTTCCTCTGAGTTGGAATCTCTGCATTCCTCTGAGGGGTGATACTTTGAGATACACAAAGTCTCCGATATTGAAAGTCATCTCTCGGCGTCTCTTGTCGGCATAACTCTTCTATCTTGACTGGGCAGTCTTGAGGTATTCACGGATCTTGTGAACCTTCTCTTCGGCTTCTCGAAGAATATCTGGGCCGAAGATTTGACTTTCTCCGACTTCTGACCAGTTCAGAGGGGTGCGGCACTTCCTTCCGTACAGGGCTTCAAAGGGGGCCATTTGCAAGCTGGCTTGATAACTGTTGTTGTACGAGAATTCTGCGTAAGGCAGACAGTCTTCCCACTTAGATCCATACTCTAGCACACAGGCTCTCAACATATCTTCAAGTATCTGGTTGACTCTTTCGGTCTGTCCGTCAGTCTGCGGGTGATACGATGTGCTGAAATTCAGCCGGGTTCCTAGTCCTTCATGTACTTTCTGCCAGAACCTTGAGGTGAATTGAGATCCTCTATCTGACACAATTGACTTTGGGGTTCTATGCAGGCTGACTATTCTGGAGATATATAACTCAGCTAGCTTTGGGCCGTGATATGTGGTCTTGACGGGGATGAAATGGGCTACCTTGGTCAATCTATCGACCACTACCCAAATAGAATCATTTCCTCTACTTGACTTGGGCAATCCAGTGATAAAGTCCATTCCTACAGAATCCCACTTCCATTCAGGGATCTGTAATGGCTGCAGCAATCCTGCGGGTCGCTGATGTTCTGCTTTGACTCGTTGACAGATATCACACTTAGCGATGTAGCTTCCAATTTCCCTCTTCATTCCATGCCACCAAAATTGTTCCTTGAAGTCTTGGTACATTTTGGTTCCTCCGGGGTGAATGGAATACAGGGTATCATGGGCTTCCTTCAGAATGACTTGCTTCAACTCTGAATCTGCCAGCACACATAGGCGTCCGTTGTACCAAAGAACTCCTTCTTCATCTACGGTGAATCCCGGTGCCTTTCCTGTAGCTATTTGACTCTTGATTCCATCAATGCTGGCATTTCCCTTCTGGGCTTCCTGGATCTGACTCATCAACGTAGGCTGGAGCTCAATGCTCGCTAGGAATCCTTCACTAACTAGCTCTAGTCTAAATTGTTCAAACTCTTGATACAAACTAGGCTGTTCTATTGTGATCATGGAGTTGAACTGACTTGGCTGTCTACTCAGGGCTTCTAGGTCAGCAAAGGGAATGTTCACCAGCACAGTCTGCATCTCATCATGCAGTCCATTCAGAAATCTTTCCTTCCTCTTCTCAGTGGTGTCGGTCTCATCCGGGGCGTACCTTGACAGAGTGAGGAACCTGTCGCGGTATTCCACTACTGACATCCTTCCTTGTTTGAGTTCCCGAAACTCATCCCTCATCTTCTTTATCAGACCCGGGGGCACATGATACTTGCTGAACTTGAGCTTGAAATCTGCCCAAGTCATTATCTGCCCCGCATTCATTGCACGGGTACTTGTCCACCAAGCTCTGGCAGGTCCCGCTAGGTAATGGGTGGCGAACAGTACTTTTTTGCGGCTTCTACTCCCGCAACTTCCAGGTTATTCTCCATTGTCTGGAGCCAGTCATCAGCATCGAGCGGTTCTTCTGTCTTGCTAAACATAGGAGGGTTGGTGTTCTGAAAGTTCTTGAGTTTTGATCCAGGGTGATCATGGTTTCCATGGCCTTGGTTGTTGTTAGCGATCTGTTGCAGTGCAGCTATGTTGGCTTGTCTTTTAGCTCTTTCATTCTCTCGATCTGCCATCAATGTCTGCAGCAGTTGCATCATGGCATCTTGGCTGCTGTTGCGAGTTGGAGGGGCCATCTGAACATGGAGATGGATCATGAGATAAGAGGGAATTTTCTATGGCTTATTTTGGGTAAGTTCAAAAATTTAAAACTTGAATTCTTTTGATGTTAAACACAAACACACATTCATTCATTCATTCAAGCATCACATATTACAAGCTAACACATCCATGGTTTTAAGAACCCTTTACTCGCGCTACGATACAAAGGACGGGATACAAACTCACACCTACACAAGTGATCAAGTGCAACTACTCCTCATCATCCACATCGATCGGGATGAAGTCATCTTCTCCGGCCTCCGTGAACTCGTAGTCCTCAACATCGAGTGTACTCGTCTTCCTCGAAGTCATCATCACCACTCAGGAAGGCTTCTCCTCCCTGAATGTCTTCACCTTCTTCTTCCATCTCCCTCAGCTGGTCCTCTTGGGCCTTGACAGTTGCCTCCAAGGATACTATCTTTGCGCGGAGGCGCGCAATGGTAGCGTCCTTCTTGGCACGCTGCTAGCGGAGTGACTTGCGGTCCTTCGCAAGAATCTTGATAGCATCGGCATGTTGAGCCAGGTGGAGGTGAGTCTGGTTGGCGTAGACACGAGCGTTGTCCAGCTCCTTTTGGGTCTCGTGCAGCATAAAGTCCAGGTGCTCCACATGGTATTTCAGCACCGGGTGTTATGACAGTGCCATGGGTCCTCCAGTGGTATCGTGCCTTGCAAAGTGAGCAAAGCGAGTCCCCTGGAGCTCAGTCACGTGCTGTCCACACAGACGGGCAAGTGCTTCCTGCAGAGCACGAGCGAGTCCGTCCAGCCCGCTTGCTTTCCCTGATGGAAAAGAGGATCCTCTCAGAGGTAGGAGGCTCCATCTTGCCCCTCAGATCAGCGGTGATAACCCATTGAAGTTCCCCTCCGGGCTGGTCGTTGACTTCAGTTTCGTGGAACTCCGGGTGCGGGCGATCGAGAAGGTTAGACAGGGCGTCCAAGTCCCTCTCGAAAACCAAACTCCCACCATTGCCCAGCTGGTAAAACTTGGTGTTGGTTGGCTCCATCTGAAAGTGAATTGGATGAGTAAGTTAAAGAAGTGAACAAGTGTGTCAAAATTTTATGTAGATTCATAAGGAAGAGCATGACTTATCATTTTGAAAAGATCTCAAGGAAAAGAGAGTGAATAATTTTGTTAGACATATTCACTTCTTTGGTTTTTGAAACTAAGTTTTTCAGAACGTCCATTCTAACTAGGGTCTCCTAAGGTCAAACAATGGCTCTGATACCAACTAGTCAACACCCGGATTTTTAAGTCCAGATGCCTATTATGCCATACGTCGCAATCCCAGGAAGATTGTTGTTGCGAGACATAACAGTTGATATCATAAGTCATCATTCATTACAAACCATAGTCGTCTTACAAAATAGATCACATGATCCAATATTACACAAATAGTTGATCTAATGATCAACGAACACATTACATAGCGGAAGCGTAGTAGTAGTGGACTATCTAATCCACATGCCAACGCTTGGCATCAGAAGATACTCCTAATTATCGTAGACGTCCTGCTGGCCATCATCTTCATACTGCTGCTCCTCTTCATAGTCTGGCCATTTGAATAGCCAGGGACACAGCCGTGAGTACTTTTAAAGTACTCGCAAACTAATACTAATGTAAGTACCATCAATTTTATTAAAAAGGGTGCTAAGCTCTAGGCTTATTTGCATAAAGCCAATTTTAGTTCATCAGCATTTAATAAAAGACTCTTCATTTGCTAACTAACTCAAGGGGGAACATTAGTGTTATTCCCACAAATCAGTTGTGATTCAAGTTAAAGTCACCTTTCAAGTTCACTTCACAAGTCACTTTTTGGAAAAGTTCTGATGATGGAACAGTATGGCCTTTCCAACTGTCCATGACCGCGGACGCGGCTATTCGAATAGGTTTACACTCTGCAGAGGTTGCACACTTGTGCCACAACATTTGATTACATCCGTCGTGATAACCCTGAATAATCATAACTCAGTATGCGGATCATCAACCATTAACCTTTCACTTACACATCCTAGTATAGGCACCTCCCCCATGAGTTTGGCCTCCCAGTAATAACCAACTGCTATCCTGGGAACCGCACAGGGCTTGGGTAGGACATTCAACTCTTTTCACGTCATTTCACTTTCAACGGAGGCAGCCTCGGCATAACCTCCATGACGCTTGTTCATAGGGAACCCATACTAAGACACATAAATTTCCAGCTAAAGCCTTACCCATAATCAGGTATTGTGGGGGTACTCAAGAATTGGAAGGTTATCGCATCTGAACCCAATCATCAGTTTTCATCAAAACCACCATTTCATTCCCAGTCACATTCACCTTCAAAATCTTTCAATAGAATGACTCATCATTCCAAGGTTTTCAAATTCAAAAGTTTCACATGTTCCCAGCTAGAGTAGTCACTTTTAAATTTGAGCACTAGCCACTAGTCATGAGGGATGCTAACTGAGTTTTAGCTCTCTTAGGCTAAGTTTGATACTCTTGTAGTACTCTATACTTAGACCAAAGTTAACTATAAAAGGAAGCTTTGATAATCAAAGTAAAAGCTTTGTGAGATAAAGCTGGGACTTGGAAAGTAAAACACAAAGTAGTATGGTAGGGTGCCTTGCTCAAGTAGAGCTTGCACTTGGGTAACTTGCAAGAGTATAGCTTGCCTTGATTGGTACAGTGATCAAAGTTCTCTTCTTCTTCCTGGTAGTAGACCTCCTCCTCCTGGTATTCCTCGGTACTAGCGTCTATAAATGGATACGAAGTATACCATCACCAAACAAATCTTAAGGCTAGACTTAAGCACACAAATGGTTCACACCAGTTATTCTAGCATCACAACATTATTCACATGTTGGTTGACCTAGTGTTCTTGGTAAGGAAAATAATTTCCTCTCATTGAAATAATTACTAGGGTTGCTATTTATGTTCTTTGAGAAATAATTTCCTCTCATTGAATCTTGTTAAGATTTAATCTCCTCAAATAACAAGGTATGAACACATGTTGACCAAAGTCCACACTTCATAATTATCATTTGGGAAAATAATTTAAATGAGGTGTTATACCTCATGCAATTTAACACTAACATGGTAACCATTTAATATCACCAAATAATACAATATGAGATTATATAGACCAAGGTCATTACCTCATGTTGGATTACTTGAGACAAAGATTTAAATGAGAGGACACCTCTCATAGTATTTAAGAAATAAATTTGGGGTAATTTAAATGGACTAGAAATGGCCACATAGCCATTATTTTGCTCTAGCCCATGATCCTTTGAAACAACTATGTCATATTTTTGCATAAACAATTAGAGTATATGAAATGTGATTTTTGAGAGTTGGAATCAACTCGAAATCATTTATGGTTGATTTTTAATAATTGTTTGAATTTGCAAAAGGCTCTGCCTTATTATTTTTGCTCCATTAATTCTACAAAAGTTCTAGGGTTGAGGCCAGTGGGGTTGGTTAGAACTATTCATCTACTTTCACACAAAATTGGAATCAATTCATTTGGATTGCTAGATTTGGAGTTATTTAATTTCTAGCAAAGCACCAGTATTGAAAATCAACTAAAAAGGGAATTTCGAAATTTGAATCTGATGGGCTAGGCGGGAAAAGAAACTGGGCCAGAGAGAGAAAGAACTGGGCCAGCCCAGCTACGCGTCCAGCGCGAGTGGGCTGCCTGACAGGTGGGCTCCACCTGTCAGCGTCACTTAATCCGCACCGAAACGGTACGCAGCGACGGCCGTTGGATTAAAAGCTGATCGGACGGCGCACGGTCGTCTCCGTCATCGACGAAGAAGTCCGGCGAGCTAAACCTAGCCGGCGACAGGTGAGGGTGGCCGGGGCTTACCGGCGCTCCGGCGAGGCTCGGCGAGGCGGGCAATCGAACTGGTCGACGACGGCGAGTCCGGCAAGGGTCGAGGGAGCGGCGGAGGTGGTCGGGAGCATCGCCTCCGTCTGGCTCCCGTGGCGGCAAGCTCCGGTGAAATTCCGGCGGCTAAGGGGGCAATGTGGAAGGGGGAGTGCTTGGTAACGATCAGTGAGAAGAGGGGAGTGGTATGGTGTGCTTTGGAAGCTCCGGGGAGGGCCTCCTTTTATAGATGCTAGGTGGTGCCGCGGGTGCACGGGGCAGGTCATGGTGGCGATGGCCTTCCGGGCGGTGAAGGGGCAAGGGAGTGGGCGCGTACGGTTGGCGACGTCAAGGCGGTCCTAACACGCGTCATGGCGCAGCAGGAGGGTGACGGGCGCGTGCGGGTGACGTCCATGTCTGGGCAGTACTGCGGCGGACGGTCGTCGTCCGTGACGACGGCGACAGTGCTCCGGCGTCCACTTGGGGATGTATGGGAGAGAGCTGGGTCGTGGGTGAGTGTGCGGGTGAAACGAGAGGGCGAGGGGAGGGCTGACGCGACGGGGCGACGACGTGCACTGTCGTGCCTGTGAGCGTGTCCATGCCGACCCTGGCATGCTCTGGGCGTCGCGGGGACGGTCTGGTCTGGTCAATGCACGCGTCTCCTCGACTCAGGGCCTGTACCAGCAGGTATGTGGAAGTGAGGGCGAGCTCAGAGACATGGTGAGGTGGGCTGGAGGGGAGAGGAGAGGATGATGGCATGTGGAGTGGCATGGTCACCTCGGCATGGCCATGTCTTTGTGAGCAGTGAGATGGGAGAGGGTGCAGAGGCGATGCACTGATGCCAAGGGAAGTGCTAGGGTTCCAGGGCAGTCAGAGGTGGTCAGGTTGGACTCAGTCCACCCCTCAAAATCCAGCATGGGCACATATCTATACTATGCCCACAAGGTGTTTGACAAAATGGCCGAAAGAACTTTATTTTTGAATTTTGCAAGAATATTTTATGGAGCTGATTCAAATAATGTTTGGAACACCATGGTGGTGTTGGTGTGCAAAATGGAGGTGGTTTGTGAAAATCCAAAAAGGGGTATGATCTTAATTTCGCTTTGAGGTTGCATCATAGCTTGCTTAAGTTAAGAAATGGAGGAAGAATTTGCAGTGATGGTCTTGACCAAAGTTGTTCACCTTGATGAGGTCTTGGATGAGGTGCAAAGAGTTGGGGTGGTTTGGTTTAAGAATCTCTTAATACAGGGGCTCAAAGTGGGTGTCAGGATATAAAAGTCAGAAATGACCATTATTTTATGTGAGCTCATTTTGAATTTTCCTTTGATTTGAATTTGGTTTCTTTGATGCAAAATGGGTTCTTTTGAGTTTAGTTGAGTTTCCAAACCATTGGCACAAAGTTATATGGCCTAGGTTAAGTATTTTCAAAAATGGCCAAAACCATATGTGAGGGTTTTTGTGATTTCTCACTTTTATTCTTTTCTTCTTGTTTGGCTTCTCTTTGTGATCTCAAGGGATCAAGGGTAGGGTTTTAGTACATTGGCAAGAGTTGCAAACACACACCATGGTAATGTCACACCATAATGCACAAACACTATGCATAGCACCATAATTAAATAAAAGTTTTTGTTAGTTCTAAATTTTGAATATGGGAAACCACTTTTCTTCTTGATTTGAAATTTGGGATGTTACAGGGAGCCTCCACAATAAGTATGTGTAGTGTGGTACTGCCATAAATCTGGCATAGGCGGGGCTTCCTAGTAGAGCATGATACTGCGACGGAAAATCTACGACTTCGAACTCCAGCTTCTCTCTTCTGTAATTCTCTCGGGTTCCAAACTGAACATCGAGATTGATCTTTCCCAATGGATAGCTTGGCTTCTCGGGCGTGATGCCGTGGAAGCGCGTGTCAGTTGGTGTTAAATTTGCCAAGGATATGTTCATCTTCCTCAATGTATCTGCGTACATAAGGTTTAAGCTGCTCCCTCCATCTATGAACACACGTGAAACGTCGAATCCTGCAATCACCGCTAGCAGAATCAAAGCTGACTGCCCTGGTCGTGGAACTTGCTGCGGGTGGTCCGCTTGGGTGAAACCGATGTCCTGTGCCGACCAATTCAAGTACTCGATCGTTGGTGGAGGCATCTTCTCCGCCATGTAAACTTGTCGCGAAATCACCTTTTGGGCCCTATTCGAAGGTCTACCCTTTTGAATCATCGACACTGCTCCCGTTGTGTCAATATAGGGGCCGTTGTTGGCTGGAGTTGCTGCCAATTGCAACTGATGTTGATTTTCATCGGTAATTGCGGGTGGAGGTGGAAGGTGAATCTCACTCCTTGGCCCCTGGGGGTTCCTGCTTGCTGCCTGTGCATTGGCATGTCCTGCGTATCTATGTAATGCTAGGAAAGTTTGGCAGTCCTTCTGAAGATGACCCGCCTGTCTTTTTCCAGTGTTATCAAGAAAAAAGTGCATCTGGCATGGTCCATTCAAAAGAACCTCGGGTGATACATATGGCCTTTGGAATCTTGGTCCACTATTTTGTCTGTTAGAGCGGGGAGCATCCCTGTAGTCACTGCGCTGCTCATTACTCCTCTGATAGTCATCTCGATGATTTTCTCCACTATTTCCTCGGAAACCAGCCGCTACTTGGCCGGGGCCATCGTAGTCTGAGAACTATCGAGAAAAACGTCGTCTATTTTGATTGTTTCTGTTGCGGTCGTCGTCGGGTGACCTGTGTCGTTTATTTTGAACAACATCTTCTCCATCTGCCCAGCGATTCGCTATTTCCATGAGCACTGCTATTGTTTTTGGGTTAGACCTTTCCAAGTCCTCGATTAGGTCCTTTCTTCGGATGCCCGCAACAAATGCATCTATTGCTCTTTCGTCAGATATGTTCTCTGCCGAATTTTTGATAATATTCCACCTCTTGATGTACGTCCTCATTGGCTCATCAAACTTCTGCCTGCAGGCCCTCAGCTGCTCTATTGATGCGGGTTTCTTGCATGTGGATAGAAAATTTTCACAAACATGTCCTCGAAAGTTTCCCAGCTGTCGATGGATCATGCTGGTAACTTTTTTATCCATGATCTCGCGGCTCCGCTTAGGTGGACCTGGATGCTCTGCATGGCGGTTGCTTTGGTTCCACCTATCAACTTTACTGTCTCCAGGTAGTCAACTAACCAGTCCTCAGGATCTTGCAAACCATCGAATTTTTTATAGTTGTCGGGTAATTTAAACCCAGATGGAACCCGCGTTTTACGAACTTGTCGAGTGAAGCAAGGGAGCCCACACATATCTTCCTCATCTACTTCTGGTAAATGCCGACATTCTCTCCTTTCTTGCCGTGCTCTATCGACTCGTGCTTGCGTCGTTGTGTCTCTTGCGTCACCTGTCCTTGGAGGATCTTGCGTTACTACGGCGGGTCGCGGACTATTTCGCCTCGGGGCACCTTCAGGTGGTGTGCTTGTGCTTGCGAACGCTGTTCCCATGGCTCCAACTCCTGCCATAGCCATGTTGTATAGCGATTCTCTTGGATCTCCAGGAGGTGGCCTGGATGCCAATATATAAGCCTGAGTCGCCATATATCCGGCTTCCGGTGTTTTGGGGATGATATTTCCTCTTGTATCTATCGACATGAAGGACATATCGAGGTTTTGGATCAGATGCTCCCGCTCGCCTTCGGGTATATGAGCCAATCGGGACCTTCCTCTATCGCGAGCTGCTCTGTGGTTATCTCCCGAAGTTCCTGACTGTCGACTCTGTTCAGCTCTTCGCCTGCTCGACGCGGAGGCTGCAACTTTTCTTTGCTCGAGTATCACCCTTTGTTTTTCCAATTCTCGGTTAGGACGCGCGAGTCTATATTGATATGCTTGTAGCTCTTCCGCCGTGGCCGTAGTAGTCATCGGCTCTGTGCTGTTCATGGCTCTTGTCGCTCTGTCCCAGGCTGCTTGCGGAAGTTGTAACTTCTGGCGAGGCATAGGCCCGACGTACTTGCTTCCCAATCCTCGCGTGAGATCAGCGGGATCGATGTATGGATTTCCCAAATCATCGAAAGCCTCTGATGCCTCATCCTCTCGGCGACTTGTCTCGCCAATTGCGCAGACTTGGTGATATTTTATCATTGTATTTTTATCTTTGGGGTTGGTGACACCGTCGTAACGATCGGCGAAGACCTCCCGAATAGACGTAGATCTGTCGATGAAGCTGAAGCTGTATGTGCTCTCCGAGTCGCTGTCCAGATCGGAATCCGTGAACGACCCGAAAGACATGTTGCCGAGCAGATCGGTGAGTTTTCCGCTGATGGCGGGCTTGGTGAAGCTTGGCGACGAAATTTCCTCGTCGCTTGACTCGAACGATAACGATGATCCCGAAGCATGGGGATTGGCCACCAACGGTCCCGAAAAAATCGGTGCCACAAGACGATGTGACCCTTCTTTTTCGACGCAGAAGTGGAAGCTCCCGAACGTCATCTCCATTGGCTCCTCCAGATCGGCATATGCATTCAAACGGGCGGGAGGGTGAGGAACAAAATCAACGAGACCAGTTTCGATCTGTTTACCTCCGTCCATCGCGTTGCTTGCCACCGATGATGTCGACGATGTTGAACGTGCCATCGAGATCAGCTCCTTGTCGCCTCTAATTCCCACAGACGGCGCCAATTGACAAGGTATCGACTTGTCAATGCCTACATATTGTAGACTAGGGTTTCGCGGAAAGTAGAGGGCAAGTAGATCTCGAAGGTTTCAGCCGAAAAGGTGCTCGACTGCTAAAAATTAGGGTTGTGTTGACAATGAATCGATCCTTTCTTTCTCCCTCGACCCCCCCCTATATAGGAGGCGGAGCCGAGGGTTTCGTGACATACAAGTTACAAACCGCGGGAGACTCCTTGAGTTCATCCCGTATAATTGCAAGTCTATCCCATATATATCTCTAACTTCCATATCGACGCTTTATTGGGCTTCCGGGCTTTGTAATCTTCGGGTCGTGGGCTTTCAGTAAACCCCGGGTACCTTCTTCGGCATGCCCATTGGGGATGCCTATGTCAACGGCCAAATGCTCAAATTTATCTTATTGTATATTGAAGAACTTCAACCATAGCCACATCAAAGACAACACAACCATCACCAAGGAAATGAGATAGTTGAGATTCTTTGAGAGAGGCAAGCAAGTATCACCAAATGAAATATCAAATGGAAGAATCAAAATTTGCAAGTTCATCTTTATTGCACATGTGAGTATATTGAAGAAAAGACATGCAATTCAATTGCAAGGTTGACATGCTTGGGATTAGATGAATCATAAGAATGATTTTTATATTCCCCGAACTATGCTCTCATCTCAACATACTCATATTTGCAATAAAGTGGTTTCATTGAAAAGCTTTGCAAGACCACAACAATTTTAAACAACACTTCATGCCAAAGATAACTCCATGGTTGGATACAAGATAAGCATGCATGAGGTAGATAGATACTTGTTACCCGGATGCAATGGTGTGATGTAGTAGATATGAGTTTGTCATAACATCATAGCTCATCTACAATAGTCACTTGTTCTTCACTTCTTCTTCATGAGTGAGACGAGCATCCAATGCATCTCCAATGTACCTAAGACAAAACTCAAGTACAAAGTGGTCCCCAAACTAATTGGGTCCGAGTAGTTAGTGCAACTACAACACATGGGACAAACTCCACATAAATATGTGCATATGGATATGAATTTGAATTTCATGCACATCTTAGCCGATTTAGGATTATAGTGGAGTTTTCCCTATGCATTGGATCAACGAAAGCAAGCATGCCATAAGATATACACAAAGTAAATATGCATGCAAGACTTTCAAGAACCAAATGGAGACATGACTTGGACAAAATACAAAATGGAACACGATGGCACACAAAGGTGCGACATGTCAAAATGTTATCCAACCCATATCCAATAATCAAATCAACACAAGATTGACCCCAAAGTTCGACAAATGAACTAAACACAACGAGCAAGAAGATATCCAAAACACACATGCTCAAGGACTTATCTCATTTTAAGAGGCTAAAACCAAATATCAAGTAGTGAGATAACCAACTCCCAAAGAAAGCAAGGTTACAAATAAACCAAACCCTCAACACTTTTCATGATGGCACAAAAGTACCGAAAAGAAAAGGTTTGTCTTCCAAAATCAAATTCTTGAAACAAGAGAGTGTTCTAACCAACATAGGAGAGCTCCCCCAAAATTAGTGCACTATTTAGGATTTCGCATTTGAATACAAAATGCACAAATGTGGGATCATTACTCTACCGTTGTTTATCAAAATACTAAAAAGGTTCAAGTGAAATGAGGAGATCCATAAGAAGCAAGGAAGACACATGGGAGTCAAACCCACAAAGACAAATTCTTGGCAAGAAATAAAGCAAATGAGTACATGAGCCAAATGTAAATATGATCCATAAATATATCACATAATATATTACCAATTGTCCAAGGACAATAGATATTTAGGAAATGTTCCCTATGATGGTTTGCGGATATATCCAAGATTATCTTCACAACTAAGGAAGCATATGGTAAAGGATAAGAGTTAACCATAATGCAAATGGAGATTCTTGAGAGCTTCAATTAGTTACACCAACATGCAAGGAAATGAATAGCATAACATGAAGCACATGATTTTCCCAAGAGTATATGGAGCTAGCAATACAATGTGGAAAACCATGCCAAGAAAAACTCTCACAAACAAAATCCAAGAGAATAGCAATAAAAGCATTTTAGGCAAAATAGGATTTGTTTGAGCAACATGTCACATAGGAGAAAGATAATCTATAATATCAATTCTATGTGACACAACCTCAAATGTTCACATTTTCTAGGCTTGTAAAATGCACAAAGAATAATACTCCCCCATAATGTGATATAGGCATTTTTCATACAAGAGGCAAATAAGAACCACTAGAGCTAATTAATGAACATTATAGAATTTTAATTCATCATGTCGCACATTTTAAGATTGTGAAATGCACAAAGCATATCACTCCCCCAAAATGGGATAGTCCATTAATTCTCTACAAGAGGCAACAACTAAGATATCAACAAGATGCAATAGGCTCAACATAAGGACAATTGTACATGATGTGCCACCCAACATATGATAGCAAGATAAGCAAGTAGGAAGCACAACATACACAACCACATGCGAGCTACAAAACCAACACATGAAAAAGGGGGCGAGTAACTTTCAATGTAAATGAGTTGAGGTCTCGTTACCGCAAGGAGGAGCATGGATAAAGGATGGAAGAAATAATCACCAATGACTTGACTTGAGGAAATAAGAATGATGAAGACCCCTTAATTCTTCATGAACTAGTCAAGTCTCCAATGCCCTCCAATCATACCTATTGATCAAATTTTGGCTTGTTGGTCCCCAACCAAGTTGGGTCACAATAGGCTTAGCAACCCAAATGGTTCTTTTTACGAAACCACTTTGAGTGCCAACATATTTGGCAAACACATTGCCAACCTTATCCTTACGTAGAGAATATGCACCATCAATCAAGATAGGGTTGGATGAGTTACCAATAGTGCACAAGGAGGAGATGTGGCCCTTCTCACGGCATATGTAGCATGTTCTTCTCTTCTCCTTCTTCTCACTTGATTTCTCCACAACGGGAGCCTTGGCTTGATCCTTCTTGGGTAGCGGCCTTTCTTCAAGTCGAGGTAGACCATGAGCTCCATCTTGAGGCTGTTTCCCTTGTTTCTTATCGCCAAGTGGCTCCTTCTTCAAAGGGCAAGATCTAACATGATGCCGTTCAATCTTACACTTGAAGCACACAATCTTGGCAGTATCCTTCACATGCCCTTGGCCCTTCTTCTGCTTGTGCATGGTGGACTTCTTATTGTCGTTGGAGTTGAATCCAAGTCCACTCTTGTCATTGAGGGATTGTTGCTCACTCAACATGACGTCAAGTTTGCTCTTCCCTTCATGACTCTTTACCAAGTCCTTCTTCAAAGAAGAGACTTGGGCCTTGAGCTCTTCGATTTCCTCTACATGGTTAGTAACAACACAAGTACTAGAGGAAGTGGAAGCTTCATTGTTAGAGCAACAAGATAAGGTAGGTAATTCACCACAAGATATAGCAATAGCATGAGTGGGTGAATTACAAGCACTAGCACATGGATTGTTAGAGCAACAAGGCATAGAAGGTAGTTCACCACAAGATATACCAATAGCATGAGTGGGTGAACTACAAGCACTAGCACATGGCAAAATAGCATTTTGAGAGGTAGTGCTAGTACTCACATGAGGCTCACAAGATGTTACCTTTACATGATAGCCTCATGAGCTAACTTTAGCAAATCATGAGAGACTAGAGGATCATCATGGGAGCTTGAGAGCTTTCCATGACTTTCTTCCAATTTCTCATAATTGCTTGTTAGCAAAGCAAGTTGAGTCCTTAGCTCAACATTCTCCTTCAAGATGGATGCTTCACAAGAGGTAGAGTTAGTAGCACAAGTATCATCAATAATAGCACAATGAGAAGGCAAATTAGCAAGCTCTATTAGGTTGAGAGCCTTAAATTACTCATGTGACTCAGTGAGTTTGATGAGCTCACTCTCAATGGCCCTAGAGTCATTTTTGAGAAGCTCAAAATCCTCAAGGAGTTTAGCATGAGCAATTACTAGCTCAACATTTTTAATTTGAAAATCATGTGCCACCTCTAAAGCTCTATCACGAGATTCCTTTACTTTAGATAGCTCTAGAGTAAAGGTCTCCTCAAGAGATTCATTGGTGGTTTGTTGTTCTTCAAGAGCTTCACTAAGAGTTGCAATCTCATTTGCATACTCGCGCTCATGCTCTTCCATTTTCTCAATAATTTCTGTGCTCTCAATGGCAAAAGCCAAGATTTTCATAAAGTTAGAGCAAGCAAATTTCTTCTTATGAAGAGCATGGAATACCAACTCACCCATCATGTTTAAGAAAGCAGCATTAAGTTCTTCCATATCCTCATCCTCATCATCACTAGATAGAGAGGGTTCCAAAGGAGGAGATACCTTTGAAGCCATAGCCATAAGGCATGTGTAAGAACCGTGAGATGATGAAGAGGATGAAGTAATTGAAGCTCCATCCAAGATCTTGTCTTGGCCCATAGTAGCTTTGGTTTCCTCTACATTGTTAGTCACACAAATACTAGAGGAAAACAAAGTATTTTTATCATGGCAACAAGACAAGGCAAGCATATCATCATGAGGTGTAGATATGCAAGGACTATCAACTCTAGCATGTAAGACATTTCTAGTGCTATAAGAGTTCAAGTCCAAAGATGAAGCATTGAAATGGGATAGAGATATATGGTCAACAAGAGAGCACTCACTATCAACAATGCAATGGTCATCACCACTCACAGTACCATTACCTTGTGTCTTACCACACATTGGTGAAGTGGAAGGAGTGCAATCATCCTCAATGGTCTTGGACGCACCATATGTATCTTGAAGCTTTGTCCAAAACTCATGAGCACTCCGAAAAGGCGCGATGGAGGAGATAACTACACGACTCACAACATGGCAAAGCACATTAGTAGCTTGAGCATCTAGATAAGAGTTTTTCTTCTCCTCATAAGATGGATTTTGTGGATCCTTAGGAGGAGAAAAACCCATATCAAGAATTTGCTCCATATGTGGGTGCATGCCCCGAAAATAATCAAGCATGTAGAATTTCCAAGCATCATAGCTAGTGCCATCAAATGTAAAAGTGTCATTGTGCACTAATCCTCTAGCCGACATCTTTACTCTCAAGGCGGTGAAGCCTAATAAGATAAGAGAGCCCTAGCTCTGATACCAATTGAATGTACAAGGATGTCGCCTAGAGGGGGGGTGAATAGGCGGGTTATAAAAACTTCTACTTATGGGCTTAACAAGGCAGAATAAAACTAAGGTTTACTTGTTAAGCACAAAGGCTATCAACTAGGGTTTGCCTATGTGCACCAACAACCTATGCTAAGCATGATGAGCAACAAGGTGATAGCAAACTAGATATAGAACATCAAGCATGAAGGCTATCACAATGTAAAGCGCATAGGTAAAGGAGCTCGGGTTGAGAAGTAACCAGTGCACGAGGAGACGACAATGTATCCCGAAGTTCACACCCTTGGGTGCTACGTCTCCGTTGGAGCGTTGTGGAGGCACGAGGCACTCCAATGAGCCGCTAGGGCCACCGTATTCTCCTCGAGCCTTTCCACCAAAGGGAAAGCCTCGATCCACTAAGGGACCCTTGAGGGTGGTCACCGAACCCGTACAAGCTTGGGGCAAACACCCAAGTATCAAGCTTGAGGCAACTCCACAACACGGAGGCTCTCAAGTACAAGGCCACAAGGGCTACAACACGCCACACCGGCAACAAGGCCACAAAAGCTCCAACGCGCCACAACCGGCTCCAAAACCACAAAGGCTACCACACTCCACAAAGGCAACAACGCCACAAAGGCTACCACACCACAAAGGCAACAACGCCACAAAGGCGACAATGCCACAAAGGCAACAAGGCCACAAAGGCTACCACGCCACAAAGGCGACAGGGCCACGAAGGCAACAACACCACTAAGGATAACAAGCCCCCTACGAGACCGAAACCCCGGAGAGAGCCCAAACCGATGCACCTAATGCAATGGCTAAGAGCACCAGTAAGATGCCCAAGTTCTTCTCTCCCAAATTCCAACAAAGCTACAAAAGCTATTGGGGGAATAAGGGAGGAAGAACAAATATGAGGAGGAACACCAAATTACTCCAAGATCTAGATCTAGCAAGATCCCCTCACTTGGAGAGGGATTCACTTGGTGGAGCACTAGATCTAGATCTCCTCTCTCCTTTCCCTAAAAAAGATGCAAGAAATAGTGGGGAGATCAAGAGGTTGATCAAGCTCTTCAAGGTCAACAATGGAGGAGAGAGAATAGATGGGAAGAGCTGTTGGGGAAGAAGTGGACGAAGGATATAAATAGGGGGCTCCAAAATATAGCTGTTGTGGCAGAAAAACGGCCAGAAAATGCGCCCGACCGGTACTACCGCTTGTGTAACCGGTACTACCGCTCGCGCATAAAAGACAGACATAAAAACAGTGAAAACGGCATCTCGGGCCGGTACTACCGGCCATGTACATTCTGCAGAAAATCAGCATGAGAAACACGCTGGAAAGATGTGCTTGGGCGGATCTGGGAATTGGGCCGGTGGGGAGAAGCAGCATCCCAGCAAGGCAAGAGGGAGAGGGCAGCGCACGTGCGTGGGCAGCGAGCCAGCATCGGCGGGCGGGAGCCTTACGCTTGGTCAACGCTGCCTCGATTGAGGCGAGCGGGAGCGAGCTGGCGGCGGTAGCGCGTGGCGCTCGGTGCGAGCGAGCGGCGGGAGCAGGGCTGACCGCGTGCAGGTGGGCCACGACCAGGGAAGCTAGCTGGGCCCATGGCTAGGGCGGCCTAGTGCGGGGAGGAGCAGCGGCCAGCTGCTGCGAGGCGCGGGCTGGCGGCGGGAAGCGGGCGGTGGAGTTGGGCCAGCGGTAGTTCCGGGCCCGGTACCGGTTCGGTACCGGTCCGGATCCGTGGGCTCCCGGAGGCCTGTGCGGTACTGGGCCGGTACTCACACGGAAGTACCGGCCGGCCCAAGAACTTTTTTTTCTTTTCTTTTTCAAATATAATGCAACTATAAAATCTATAACTTGAGCTAGGAAACTCCAAATGAGATGAAATCAATTTTGCCGGAAAGAGGACGACAAGAGCTACCTCTACACATGGTGAAAGCATTGAAACAAGTGAAGGATGATTTTATCATGAGAATAGAGGTGTAACCTCTCAATATGGTAAACCGGGGAAATCACCCAACTCGAACATGCAACATGCGATGCATCCGGAATCTGTTTCCGATGAGTTAGAGCTTGTCATGAGAATAAACACAAGCTCTAAAATATCTCATGGATAAGAACCAATAACAACCAAGAAACACGATGCAATGCATGGAAGGTTTGATCTCTCTCCGATGATGCGATCCACTATCCTATCGAGCACAAACCTTGTCCTTGCGCGTTTCACTTGAGCCAGCAAGCTCCGTCTTCATCCCTCTTCAACCTTGTACATCCACCGTCTTCATTCAACATACACGCCACCATTTTCATCCATCTTGTACGCACGCCACCGTCTTCATCTCTTCTACACCGTCTTCGTCCCTCTTCATCTTCTACACCGTCTTCATCTCTCTTCGACACCGTCTTCGTCCATCTTCTTCAATGTACTCGATCTTCTCCATCTTGCAACCTTGAGACCAACACATGGCTATGGACACAACCTAAGATAGATTCTCAATATAACCATTTGTCCATAGGGATTGTCATCAATTACCAAAACCATACATGGGGGCTCCATGTCCTTTCACATATGCTCTAGGACTCCACAGTGAAAAACTATGTGAACATAGGTTTCCTCCAAATACCATTGGACTGCTCAATCATTTCCAATTTGCTACCCTAGTTCGGACAGACAATGCCAATCAAATTTCAGCATGATATGCTAAAGGGGCAATGGAAAAAAGTTGCTCCAATGTCTCATCGAGCGGATTAGCGCAAAGTAGGCAGTCAAAGACATTTCCAATATTGTAATGTCTCTTTCTATTCATATTACGAGTGTTTAGTCGGTTGGAATGAAGAATCCAGCAAAAGAATCTCAGTTTTGGATGCATTTGAACTTCTATAACCAAGCAAAAGAAATGTGTAAGCCAAATCTCGAGTATTTTCTGTTTTTCGCTGAGTACTTTTAGTATTAGGCAAGTGAAAGTTTGGACAAGAGAGAAAGAAGCGGAAACTCCAATTGTAGCCCGAGCTACAAGGCTCCTTTTTTCTTGCAAAATTTGAATCTAACAGTTTAAAGTTTCAAAAAATTCCAAAAACAAATATCTATGTAGCCAATGATGTACTCTACCATTGTACAAAATCTCAGGATGAAATACGTTATATTCGAGGCTACAGAAAAATGATAAATTCTGACAAATGTTGAAAGTTTCAAAATCTACACTGTTCACCTTATCAGATCCACAAATTTGTGAATTTTGCACAACACAAAATACTCAGTCTTTCATATATATATATATATTTTACAGTGGTAGAGTACATTATTGTCTACCTCTAGATTTTTTTTTATATTTTTTTAAACTATGAAAGGCTATATTTGATTTTTTTTTTAAAAGAGCTTTATGTAGCCCGAGCTACAAAATGCCACACCCGAGAAAGAAGGGTTTCGATCAATAGGGTAGGGTAGCGGATTGGGTTATTGGGCTACTTTGATCTGAATTGGACCAATGTTTTGTTAGAACATAGGGCCATGCTGGCTTCTTTGATTCAGCGGAGCACACAGTGACAAAGAGTTAAATGTACCATATAAGATTTTTGAAAAGTCAAACGATATCAATTTTGACCAAGTTTTTTTGGGAAAATTATCTACATCTACCATACCAAATGTATACCTTATAAAAATATACATCACGAGGAATCTAATTGTATTAAGTTGGTATTCTAGATGTTGATATTTTGTTCTACATATTTGGTCAAACTTTATGTCGTTTTTACATTTTGGCAAGGATGAAGTACTATTTACTTCTGTACATATATATACATGGTATTGATTCATTGGTTCAAAGTTTCGAACAAGTTGCCCTTTTCCCCTTTGAACCGAACCCACAGTGTGGCCGGTAACTTCACACAGCTTGTTACAAACTAGATTTAGATGTGCGCCTTGGCGCACGACCCCGTAGAGCTCATGCCAATGTTCATTTCATATAACCGTAATAAAAATTAACTTCCAACATAATCATACAATAGGTTTCACAAACGACATTGCTAGGATGGAATTAGGATAAATCAGACGAAAGTACAAACATAGCAGCAAAGTGTACCAAATAGGTGAGCAATCTCATAGTCATAGACAGATACATGGGTCTAACAGGCACTAAGTGGTTGTTACTAAGATTTAAAAAATACTTTATAAAACTCTACATTAAGCATTTATAGAAGAACAAATTGAAAGTGAATTATAACCAATATGAAATACACGCAGATCAATCCAATTTATTTGAGCGGTGAAGATTACATGAAAACAACATAACTATGAACAGAAAAAGTAATAAACAACACCAAGTCTATTACAAAAATGCATAACAATTAGTATAGATACAACCACATCGGGCCTTAACCAGGAATATACAAATGTCCATTTTCTGAATAAAGTACACACATAAGCTACACACGAGCATCAACACAACAAACACTTAGTTCATATCTAAGTGTCAACTACATAAGGAACACGGTCTTCAGAGGACACGACACACGGTCAACAGAAAGCGAACACCTACTTGAAACTTGCATCACCAAATGAAAAAAAGTGAATGGTCATGTAAAGGAAAACATGAATCAGCAGCTAAGGAGAAGATATCGGTAGTAATGGCTACATATTCGAAGGATATGCATGGTCAGAAGATGCCGACAGAACTCTTTCAGTCTAGGCCACGCTGAAATATCCATCAACGAATATAAATTTAACAGGAAGTTTCTATCTGGTTCAAACAGATCCAAAAGTTTCACACAATTATCGCCGCCAAATATACACATCAAAGACAAATGGATGCTCATTAGTGCATGATTATTCAATATGACGCCCTTCTAGGCTATATCCAGTAACCACCAAACAAAAGGAGAATTATAATAGTAAAAAAATTTAAAACAAAGTTTCTATCTGGTTCAATATATTGGTAGCCTATCTAGGAAAGATGCATAGCATAAACTGAAAAGAAATAAACGAATATTTCCTAGTCTTTTGGAGCACGAAGAGATAGCATCAAAGTAAATAGTCAAGAAACACCATTAAAAAAAAAATTCCAATGCTAGAGATGTAAAGTTTCTCTTATGTTGAATTGCTGCTGTTAGAAGTAGGAAATCAAGGGAAGAGAGCAGACTTAGTTACAGGCAATGAAAGGGTTAAATGCATAGTGGCATAGTGAAGCAATAATTGTGAAAGCATGGAAATGATATTTCGCACAACAACCAATTTTTTTAATTATTCAGTCTGATTAAATAGATAGAAGATGCCAACATGACCATTTAGCTAAAAAAGAGATGCAATAGAATTGTCGCTAGAGTTCTATATAGCTTAAGTTCCAATACAACTCATGAAATACATAGATATCATCTCCTGTCGAAAATGTCATCTTGCCAATTGTATTTACATAGTAATTTCGTCATCTTATAAGCACCCGTAAGTAAAGTAGACCAATTTAAGAAAACCAAGTATGCTATTTAGAAACCACCAAGACAATAAGTTGTGACAAACTTGCGGTACACTGTACAAGAATAGCAGTAAAACTTCCCTTCATTTTTACATTATCAGAAGTGCAAGTGGAACTATTCAGTATATCAATGCCAGATAAGATTCTTTAAGACTGCATCAAAAACAGGAGTTACCTGATAATAGGAAGAGTCCCTATACACTGAATAAATGTGTTATCAACTTATCACCCTGATTTCATAAACAGAATCTTAGACCTAAAATATAAATACTATCAGTTCTAGGAGATGGCTACTTACCGAGGTTGCCTAAAAATAATCAGAGAAGTTAAGAAGGGAAAGAATATGAAAAATCAAACATAAGAAATATATTGTATGTTTGAAGCAGAATTATTTCAAAGTTCTGAATTAATTTTCTTCCCGAAATGACATACCAAGATTAGTATTATAGGATTCCTAGGATATATCAAATTACCAAGAATATCAGCTGCGACAGGTTTTCCACAAACATTTGTATCCACATATAGGAACAGAGAAACACACAATGATTTGTTTGTATCCTAACTAACATCTCATTTTAAAAAGTAGGAGCAGACCAGCACCTTGTTGAAAGGTTTCCAATTGATCATTCAGAACTAACACCGTGCCATCAAAAAAGTTATTATCATTTCCTTTTTTCCATAGCATATTCAGATATAGCAAGCCCTGATTTACTTACCCTCATATGTAGCAAAGTTTCGAATTGTTAGGCCTTAACAACATAATAAATGAAAATGAGTAGAGCACACCAAATAACATCTACTTCTTGACTCAACTTGTCATATTTAATCACTAGTAGGATGAATGAAATCAGTATGCCAGCTTGGAATAATAAGAATAGTATTGCCATACCCCATCCATTGGCGCAAGTGTGACCAAAATATTAGGGGGGAATTAATAAAAGACACATAAAGAGATGGAAGAAAAGGTGAGATGGCGATATGAGATGTGACTCAAAGTCGAAGAATCCAAATAGCACGACCTGTGCCCAGCCGTGCCCAGCCAGGTCTGGCACGGAGGAGCTCTCCACTTGAGAGGAGCTGTGACGCTATATCCTGATGTGACCAAGTTATATAATATATATTAGTATTGTATCACTAAGTAGGCATAATAAAAGGAATGTAAAGTGGACACGAACAATAAGTTTATCACGTGAAGCAAAATAAAGGAAAACGCCTTCAGCAACGGCTCTCCACAGATCAATGCAACGAAATCAGTTAAATTTCATCTAGAAGAAATGAGAATGAATGTATTGGAGCTAACAGAAGGTGGGGGTACAACAACTATAGAATGTATGGAGTCTATCTCATGCATGTCTTGGATGTAAAAGCGAGGGTGCAACAACTATAGAAATTCTATAGTTGGAGTAGTAACTATTTGTTGGCTAGCTGAATCTTGAATAGAAGATGATTGTTGCATAGGCGGTCCCTGTTTCCAATCATAAATAAGTACATCAGCATTTAGTCTCATGATTACGTTGTCTAGTCTAGAACAATAAAAGGAAAGGAAAATGATGAAACTGTATGCAAAAAGTTGAAGCATCCAGTTGTATAAGTTGCTTGTATCCTTGTCATATTTGATATGAAGCATTTCATGCAAAAAGTATTGAAATTTTAATTCCCATTTGTTGTTGCACATGCATTAACCAGATCGACTGAGTTAGCTCGAGAACACGACATAAGCCATTCAGAAAATTAATTGGAATGTTTTGAACCATTTGCTACTGACGTTAGAAACTTAAAACGTTGCATGTCTTCCTGGCATGGAACCAACTTGAACACCATGGAATAATACTTCGGAACCAAAAGAAAACTGTAGTTGCAGCAAGCAGTTTGTTAGGAAATTAATCAATGACACTTGAAGAAATAAATTCATAACTTGTGGTGAATATAGCTTCCTGGTGCGGCGGTGCCGATTCAACATGATTATCTCTGTCTCATGCACTGCTTATACTGTTATAATTGAAGAACTTACTTGTCAACTCTACAGAAACAATAATTCACCTGTTTGAAAATGGGCCTATTAAGATAGCAGTCCATCATATATTGTTTGACGCAAACAACTAACAAAAAAATCATTACCAAAAGTACCTCTCCTGCATACGGTAATTAATAAGAAGTATGTGGAACTAAAATTTCAGGAGAACATCTATATCTCCTAAAAGCATAGCCTAACTATATGCCGAAGAAAATCTCGATATCATGGCCCAAGTCTGCTCAAGCAGTGTGCCAGCTTAGTGCACCATTGACCGCGAATGGATGCGCTCGGGAGAACAACATAAGAAGTGACGTACCTAGGGGGTGCTGCATAGATGGATTCTCTATACCAAGAACATCAAACAGCACGGACGCCGGTGGTCGTGCACCTCCTCTCTGCATCAAGTTGTGTCCAGGTTGGACCAATTTCAGCAAATGATGTGACTTGATTGCACATGCAAGAGGTTGTAAAATACTGGAAGAGGTGAATCTGTATTCTGAAGATGGCTGAAAGCAGAGCACAAACCTCAGCCTGTTACCAACACCAATTGACTGCTTTCAAAGGATACAATGCAGTCAACCATTAGTTCTGTGGTAGCACGAAAGCCAAAAAAAAAGTAGTATCTATGTGCATTGATTAGAAGCAGAAAAATGAACTATAAAATGGAAGATACGAGCGGATGGAGCAAATGCAATGTATTCAAAGAAAGAGAGGATAGCACGGAAATAAATTCCTCAAAAACGGATAGTACATTTTGGGTGCAGCTGGGCAAATTGTTCCATAGATGGGTGGTATTAAAATATTTCTTGGCAAACAAAGAAGATGGAAAGCAAACCACAACAAATTATTTTACCATGAACTTTGATATATGTTATGAGGACTACTTTATAACATTAACTTTGATAATCATTTTACCAAGAGTAGATTGAGCTTCAATGCACTGTAAAATAAAGTATTCTGTTGGATACCTGCATATAATTCATGACAAATGGGGCAGGCGGTACTGGCAATGACGAAGATATCGCTAGTGTGGTTGACTGCCCTATAGGTAATAGTTACAACCTCGAAAATCGGAGAAAAAGTAGAGAGCTGAAATACCTACAGCCAGTGAGAATATGAATGATGCAATTATATTTCCAAAGAGGAAACATACCATTACAGCGAGAGAATACCAAATCAAGTATTCAAAGGTACCAGACCAATGGAAGGATAATTCCAATATTTCCATTATATAAGAAATATGCTTATGTAACATGTCAGTTCAAGCATGTAGTGATACAGATCCACCTAAAAAGGAAATGCATGAACTAAATATAGCACAATTTTTGGCTGAAAACATTAGATGCACTCCTTCTATCTATATCATAGGAAAATAGAGGATGGAACTTGACTGCCTCCTATATCCTTTGGAGGACAAAAGAAACCCAAAGGCAAACTTAAGCACATATTTATTCAAAGTAGCCCATCAATGTATCAGATGCCATCCACAACGTCAATTGGTTATCTCTTAATTTCTTCCTATAAAGAAATGTAAGATAAACAAAGAAAAATGAAATTCAGGCATTTAAAATAGTGGCATACCAGACCTTGGTGTAATCTCCGCCGAGCTAGAACACACATTTACTTCTTCGAACGTAATCTGCACAAGCAAAACGAGAAGTTTTGGGGATTAATTTTGGCAAACCGATACAATCAAGGATGTTTCACATCTGCCAAACAAATTAAAATTAAAAGGGGATCCACACAAACAAACAAAGAGAAGGAGAGGGGGGACCTGGCTGTTGGTGGATTGAGCTGCGGCTAAGCATGTCGTGCAGCATCAGCAGCATGGCGAGGGAGAGCTGCCCTGCAGCAGCAGCGCCACTGGCGGACCGTGCTTCCGGCCAATCCCCCACATCGGTCTTCCCCTTCCATGCGTGCTCCTCCATGACGGGAATGTCAGCGTGAATGTGGAGAGGCAGGGACAGGGAACATGTAGGGAAGGAGCGAGGGTGGAGGAGCCCAAATCCCCGCACTGGTCGCCATCTTCCGCGCGTGCTCCTCCACGTCGTGCTCCGCCTCAGCCATGGCGTTCTTCTTCCCTTTTCTTCTCCCAGCTCCAGCCCTAGAGAAGATCAGGAGATGGGTGAGGGAGGAAAGGGGAAGAACATGGGAGAGGAGGCTGTCGTTGGGGGCTGGTGGTAGAGAAGAGGAGGAGGCGACGACATAGTCCGCCATTGTCGACCTCAATCCCGCCGGGCTCCAGCATCCGAGGCATCCCTTGCTCCTCCTTGCGACAATCTCGCGCGAGTAGGCCGCTAACTCCTTTCCTACCATCTGACGCCGTGCAGCCGTGGCAGCCCTTCACGCAGCAGTGGGAGGAATCCGGCGGACCGCATCGCGCCGGCGAGGTGAGCGACGCGAGCGCGCAGGAGCGGCGCCGAGGGTAGAGAGCCGGGAGGAGAAGGGGGTCGAGGAGAGGGAGCGACACGAGTACGGAAGCGGGAGGCGGCGGCCGAGAATGAGAGGTTTCGGGAGGAGAACCGCAGGTGGCGGATAGGGAGGCGGAGCGGCGCCGCCGGGCGAGGGGATTGGGGGCACAAGGACGCGAGGGATTGGGGGCTTGGGGCTAGGGTTTCCTCCGTTAGAAGCTCCTTTTATACCAGCGTGGTAAAAAACGAACGGTTCAGATTGAACTAAGGTAAAATCAATGGCTGAGCGACGCTAAACTCTGTGAGGCCCCCGTTGGGGGGCATCATATATACCCCTGGATATATCATCCAAAATCGTGTTTTCTTTAATATTGGTGTATACATTATTATAGCGTAAGCTTAATTGAAGATCCACGTACCATCTACACATTCGAGCTACTATTCCGTTCTAAATTGGAGTGGCACATAATTAATTAATAATGATGAATTGTTACTAAGTGCATGTCCGGCGCATCGGTCAGGTGTCGGCGTCGACGGCGAGACCGAGCTGCGCGAGGTGGAGGTCGGTGTCATCGGGGTGCTCCTCGACGTCCCTGGGGCGGTGCGGCAGCGTCCACTTCCCTTCGTCCGTCCTGACCATGCCCTTGTTGAGCTCCTGGCGCCAGCCGGCCGGCACCATGTGCTCGTCCTTGAGGAAGTCTGCGGCCTTGTTCACGAGCGCCGGGTCCCTCCCGCCGAGCTGGAACTCCCTGCCGCGGCCGGTGTATCCGTCGAGCAGGTGGAGGTGCGCCTCGAGGTTGTGGAAGCAGGCGAGGTCGAAGGTGCGCTTGAGGAAGGGCGACACCTCGTGGTCCAGCGCCAGCAGGACGCCGATGTGGGAGTAGACGCTGGGCAGGCCCAGCGCGTCCGCCACCCGCAGCAGCGGCATGGGGACGAACGCCTCCGTCAGGATGCCGGGCACCTTGGGCACCGTGTCGTGCACGTTGAGGATGCGCAGCGCCTTGATGCCCAGCTCCCGCTCGAACCTCTCCCCGAACCAGGTGTTCCCCACGCGCGGGCCGGAGAAGGAGTAGACGCACACCGGTGCCTTCACGTCGGCCGACGGCGACACGTTGGCGCCGGTCTCGGCGATGTCGAAGGCGCTGAGCATGGCCATGGCGCTGCCGAGGCTGTGTCCGGTGACCGTCACGCTCACCTCCTCGCCCTTCTCGGCGTACAGCTCTACCAGCTTCCGTACCGGATGAGCTGAGCTCGCCCCGCAGCACCGTGTCGATGGGGTCCAGCAGCGCTTTGCCGCATATGGATGCGCTCGCACGTTGGCAGGATCCGCGGCGGGGAGGTACGCGAGCGACTCGTCCTGTGTTACGCGGTGCCGCGTCCGTTGGATCAAAATCAGGCGGTGCCTCTCCAACGGCGATCCGGTCCACGCGCGCGCGCCTCGTTGGATACGGCTCTGGCCTTGCGGGACGGAAATCCTCGCACAATTAATCAACACGCATGGGCCCCACAATTACTACTAATCGCAAGAATCAACTAGTACTACTGTACACGGGATCGGCTCACGCGCGTGGCCGCTTTTCTCACTCCGCCCATCTCTTAATTTCCTCCCCTGGCTGGCTATTAATCATAGGATTCGTATTTCCCTCTCTACAATAAAATCCCAATTAGAGTAGCTAGCTGCCGTTGCCGTGTTTTTCTCTCTCTCTCTCTCCAACGTTGTTAACGCCGGCCCTTTTTTCTCTCGCTCGGTCGATCGCGCAATTAGAGCAAGTGCACCTGCACGTGGCTGAGCCATCTCCTTCCTTTCTAGTAATTCTCCTCTTCTTTTTCTCTCTTCGCTTCCTTCCTTCCTTCCTTTTCTTTTTCTCCTCTCTAACATGTTTATTTTTTTCCTTTGGAAAAATTCTTAGCATCCGCGTAGTGCTCTATCCGCTCAATACTAGTGCGCTCCGCAGATATGGGAGTATCGCCCTTTGCCGTCGCCATGCGCCCTACGTAGATCAAGCGCATGTACTTAAGTACCTACGTCACCAGCCCAACAATTAATCAACACGAATGGGGCACACAACCACACAATTACTGTACTAAGATCATCTCCAGTCCCGTCCCCAAACCGTTCCCCAAAACGCGCTGGATTGAACCTTTGGGTGACGTGTTTCGTTCGTGCCGCGTTTGGGGGACGTCGCTCCCCGGTCGCGTCCCCCAAACAAAATTTCGGAAATTTTAAACTTAAGCGAGATTCGATTAGATTCGTCCAAACTTATATAGATTCCAACGAAATTTGACTAAATTTAAACTAAACCTAATCTAGAAGTACTTGCCGCGGCCGGATGCGTCGTAGTACTGGTGGAAGTTGTACATGTCGTCGGTGACGACCTCCTGCTTGACGCGCTCGTGGACGGGCTCGTCATTCACCAAGCCGCTCGGTCCTGCCTCGCCGTCGTCGGTGAGGTCGACGAGCGGCTTGCCGGACTCACGGATGGACATGGCGATCGCCATGTCCAGGTCGCCCCTCCAGTCGTCCTTGTCGTTCATCGACGCCAAGCACGCTATTGTTGTTGGACGCCCATGTCGGATCCGCCCGCTCCTCGGCGGTGAGTTGAGACCGCCGGGCCTTGATGCCCTCCCTCCATTGGTCCGTGCCCGGCTCGGCGGCGGCGGGATGCCAATGCCGTTCATGGCCATCTTCCGGCCCGCCGCCGCTTGGCAGCCCGCATGTCCGGCGGGACCGGATAACGGGCGTGGTACAACGCCCATGCCTCCGCCACGGTTAGGCTGCCGCGGCCGAGGCCGCTCGCCGCGGCGATCTTGCGGGAGGACGCGGTCGACATTGTTTGGAGCGGCGAGGAGAAGATCCGGGAGGGGCGGCGGTGAAGAGAAGGTTTGGGAGCGGCGAGACACGAACCACATGGCGTCTTAATG
>NC_061513.1:21506418-21603410 GCF_022539505.1 Lolium rigidum
CGCGGAGCTCTTTCAAAAGTTCAAATCGAATTCTACCTTTTGAGGTGCTTGTGCTCCTTGTCCGCCTGGGAGTCTCGTCATCCTAGATCCTGTTTTTTTGTATCGCTTCCTTAATTCCTTCCTTCTGACCATAAAGTTAAAGAGTGTACAAAGTTTTACTTGGCCCCTGTTGTAATGTAACATAGAGCCCAATCAATATTTGGCTGAGAGTACAAATTTCAGGGTATGTTTTGACCATAATATTTCGGGAGGTTTTCTTATATATTTGCAGAAGTCGTTGGACCCTATTGGCATGCCATGTATGTTCGTGCATTGGAATATATTGTTACTAGATGATGCCATATATTGTTACTAGTTAATACCTTGTCAGCAGCCAATATATTTTCTTCAAGTGAAGTTTTGTCACCATCCAAACAGCGCTACATGCGCATTCGAAGCTAGCTTATGGAGTTTTCATGTCAACGACGAAAGTTAAGACAATATTTTCTGGCACACTCGATAATAGTGATCAATGAGGCTCCTCTCTCAAATATATTGAACAATCCAGAAGCTACAGGACGTGTCTCCCTTTCCCTAAAAAAGATGCAAGAAATAGTGGGGAGATCAAGAGATTGATCAAGCTCTTCAAGGTCAACAATGGAGGAGAGAGAATAGATGGGAAGAGCTGCTGGGGAAGAAGTGGACGAAGGATATAAATAGGGGCTCCAAAATATAGCTGTTGGGGCAGAAAAATGGCCAGAAACACGCCCGACCGGTACTATCGCTATGTAACCGGTACTACCGCTCGCGCATAAAAGACAGCATAAAAACAAAGGAAAACGATATCTCGGGCCGGTACTACCGGCCATGTACATCTCGCAGAAAATCAGCATGAGAAACACGCCGGAAAGATGGGCTTGGGCGGATCTCGGGAATTGGGCCGGTGGGGAGAAGCAGCATCCCGAGCAAGGCGCGAGGAGAGGGGCAGCGCACGTGCGTGGGCAGCGAGCCAGCGGCTCGTCCTCTCACCAAGCCGCTCGGTCCTGCCTCGCCGTCGTCGGTGAGGTCGACGAGCGGCTTGCCGGACTCACGGATGGACATGGCGATCGCCATGTCCAGGTCGCCCCTCCAGTCGTCCTTGTCGTTCATCGACGCCAAGCACGCTATTGTTGTTGGACGCCCATGTCGGATCCGCCCGCTCCTCGGCGGTGAGTTGAGACCGCCGGGCCTTGATGCCCTCCCTCCATTGGTCCGTGCCCGGCCCGGCGGCGGCGGGATGCCAATGCCGTTCATGGCCATCTTCCGGCCCGCCGCCGCTGCGGCAGCCGCATGTCCGGCGGGACTGGATAACGGGCGTGGTACAACGCCCATGCCTCCGCCACGGTTAGGCTGCCGCGGCCGAAGCCGTTCGCCGCGGCGATCTTGCGGGAGGACGCGGTCGACATTGTTTGGAGCGGCGAGGAGAAGATCTGGGAGGGGCGGCGGTGAAGAGAAGGTTTGGGAGCGGCGAGACACGAACCACATGGCGTCTTAATGTACAGCGGCGGCAACGGGTGGTTGCACGCAATAACGCCGGCGCGGACGGCCACACGACCATGCACGACGAGACGCAGCGTCGCCTGGGAAAACATGGACGCCATTAACGTCGCTTGACCAAAGGTAGGCGACAGGGTTTTAGGCTTCCAAGCCGCTGACGCGTCGGGTCCGCGTCGCTTTTCGTTGTGTCCGGCGTCCCGAGAGGGCCCACAATCACACACACAATTACTAATCAACCACACAGGGCCGTCAGGCGGATCGGATCGATCACGTGGCTTTTCTATTCTTTTACCGCTCCGTCAGTCCATCTCTTTTCCTCGCCTCGCTCAGCTTTTAATTCCCCGAGCAGATTTACCAAGAGCAACTCCATCTCTTCCAAACTATGTATACGGAGTAGTACTAGCTAGGCACAAAGAAAAGAAAAGAAAAAGCTTCGGTTCATCCGGAGGATCTATCTCGCGCATCGTCCCATCTCGATCAAATTTCTTTAAAACCTTTATAAGAAACCGTAATCCTGAATAAAATGCATCCTAGTTTCATTTTTTTCTGAAAAAATATCATGCCATCCACGCAGCTCAATACTATTGCGCACCCCCGCGGATATGGGAGTATCACCCTTTGCCCTCGCCATGCGAGGGAGGATACACTAGCTCGGTTGCTCGGACATCTTACACTCGTAGTCCCGCCAAAACTTTGCCGTACCGTTCCCGACCTTGCCACTTTCCAACCCAACTTTGAGACACGATGTTTCCCCGCCAAAACTTTGGCATACCGTTCCCGGCCTTGCCACTTTCCAACCCAACTTTGAGACACAATATTTCCCCGCCGAAACTTTGGCGTACCGTTCCCGGCCTTGCCACTTCCCAACCCAACTTTGAGACACGATGTTTCCCCGCCAAAACTTTGGCGTACCGTTCCCGACCTTGCCACTTTCCAACCCAACTTAGAGACACAATGTTTCCCCGCCAAAACTTTGGCGTACTATTCCCGCCCCAGCCACTTTCCCGCCAAAGCTTTGGCGTACATTTCCTGGCCTGGCCACTTTCCCGCCCAACTTTGAGACACGGTATTTTCCCACAAAAGCTTTGGCATACCATTCCCACCCCTTCCACTTTCCAGCCCAACTTTGATACATTACGTTTTCCCGCCAAAACTGTGGCGTACCGTTCCCGCCCCGTCCACTTTCCCGCCCAACTTTGAGACACAATGCTTTCCCGCCAAATATTTGGCTACCATTCCCGACTTGGGTACTTTCCCACCCAACTTTGAGACACGACGTTTTCCCGCCAAGACTTTGGCGTACTGTTCCCGAGTTAGCCACTTTTCCGTCCAACTTTGAGACACGATGCTTTCCGACCGAAACTTTGGCGTACCGTTCCCAACCCGGCGGTTCACCTAGACTAATGCGTCTTCATTGCTAGTCCCCTGGCCATTCTCTATATAGGCCTCAACACACACACTCTCTGCATGGGCCATGCATGTCCACCTTGTCCTTTCCCGCCCAAAGTTACACTGGTGACCTACATGCCCTAACTTTTTTGCATACAGGATCCGACTCGGTGATTCTGACGGCATTGTAAATCTCCCATGAAGCATGCAATATGAGTCTATAGGCGTACCAACGGCTTATAGTTCACATGAAATGATAGGCACACTTGACACACACGAATAATATCTAGGGAAGGTTTTCAGTGGCGTCATGAAGCTAGGGTTTCCACATATTGTACTTTTCATCGCTGTTCGTACCTACCAATTTTTCACGCCATCATGTCGCCGACCCTCTTACTTGCGCTTCCTACCACCTCACATGCCTCTCTCAGTGGCGCGCGTAGTTATTTGTATGTTAGTTGGCGCAAATTGATCGAATAATAAGTACAGCTATTACTACATGCTTAATCAGTTAGTTATATATTAGTGACTACATTGATTTATGTCAGTTGATGCTTTATGTTGAGTAGAAAATAAAATACCATTGACCATTAAGGTTTGAACAAGCTAGGCTCCACTTTGCTTTCTTCGACTATGCCCACAATCAATCCAAGGCTAATTTACACGGGCCCATACTCACACAGTCGATCGTTCATCTGTCTGGGAACGGTCGCTGACCGACACAATTTTTTTTATAGAAAATTCAGCCAATCTATTAATCAGTACAAAGAGATCCAAAAAGCAATATATATTTATCCGTCTCTTCCGAGTGTCACGTACCTGCTCCATACACATCTCCGTGTCTTTTCTTCTCGAGTAAATTAATTAGCAGGTTTGCTTTTGGAAATTCCTAGACCCTAGTACGTCTAAATAATTCCAAGACACGGAGTTTTCCTGCTAACACTTTGGCCTACCATTCCTGACTCGGCCAATTTTCCACTCTACTTTGAGACATGACGTTTTCCCGCCAAAACTTTGACGTACCGATATCGACCTGGCCAATTTCTCGCCCAGCTTTGAGACATGACGTTTTCCCGCCAAATATTTGGCGTACCCAACTTTGAGACACGGCGTTGTCCTGACAAAACTCTGGCGTACTGTTCCCGCCCCCGGCCACTTTCCAACCCAACTTTGTGACTCAGGATTTTCCCGCCAAAACTTTGGCGTGCCATTCCCGCCCTCCTATCACTTTCCCGCCAACCTCGGAGACACGGTGCTTTCCTGCCAAAACTTTAGGGTACAGTTCCCGACACCTCCGGTTCTTGCCCTAAGACACGAGTGTTTTCCCGCCAAAACTTTGACGTACCATTATAGAAGCGTCCACTTTCCCACCCAACTTTGAGACACGACGTTTTCCTGCCAAAACTTTGGTGTACCGTTCCCGCCCGGAGCACTTTCCCGCCCAACTTTGAGACAAGGCGTTTTCCCGCCAAAACTTTGGCGTACCGTTCACGCCCGGACACTTTAACGCCCTACTTTGAGACACGTTGTTTTCCGCCAAAACCTTGGCGTACGGTTCCCGCCCCGGCCACTTTCCCGCCCAACTTTGAGACACGACACTTTCCCGCCAAAATTTTGACGTACCCTTCCCGACTTGGGCACTTTCCCACCCAACTTTGAGACACGACGTTTTCCCTCCAAGACTTGGCGTACTGTTCCCGAGTTAGCCACTCTTCCCTCCAACTTTGAGATACCACGCTTTCCGACCGAAACTTTGGCGTACCGTTCCCGCCACGACCACTTTCCTGCCCAACTCTGAGACACGACATTTTACCGCAAAAAATTTGGCGTACCATTCCCAGCCCGACCACTCTCCCATCCTACTTTGACACATGATGTTTTCCCTCCCAAACTTTGGCGTACCATTCCCGCCCCGGCTACTTTCCGGCTACTTAAGCGAGATTCGATTAGATCCGTCCAAACTTATATATATTCGAACGAAATTTGACTAAATTTAAACTAAACCTAATCTAGAAGTAATTGTGGCGGCCGGAGGCGTCGTAGTACTGGTGGAAGTTGTACATGTCGTCGATGACCACCTCCTGCTTGGCGGGCTCGTCCTTCACCAAGCCGCTCGGTCCTGCCTCGCCGTCGTCGGTGAGGTCGACGAGCGGCTTGCCGGAGTCGCGGATGGACATGGTGATCGCCATGTCGAGGTCGCCCCTCCAGGCGCCCTTGTCGTTCATCGACGCCAAGCACGCCGTTGTTGTTGGCCGCCCATGTTGGATCCGCCCGCTCCTCGGCGGTGAGTTGAGACCGCCAGGCCTTGATGCCGTCCCTCCATTGGTCCGTGCCCGGCTTCGGCGGTGGCGGGATGCCAATGCCGTTCATGGCCATCTTCCAGCCGCCGCTGCTTGGCAGCCGCATGTCCGACGGGACTGGATAACGGCAATATGAGTCTATAGGCGTACCAACGGCTTATAGTTCACATGAAATGATAGGCACACTTGCCACACACGAATAATATCTAGGGAAGGTTTTCGGTGGCGTCAGGAAGCTAGGGTTTCCACATATTGTACCGTTCACGCCCCCGGACACTTTAACGCCCCCGGACACTTTAACGCCCTACTTTGAGACACGTTGTTTTCCGCCAAAACCTTTGCGTACAGTTCCCGCCCCGACCACTTTCCCGCCCAACTTTGAGACACGACACTTTCCCGACAAAATTTTGACGTACCATTCCCGACTTGGGCACTTTCCCACCCAACTTTGAGACACGACGTTTTCCCTCCAAGACTTGGCGTATCGTTCCCGAGTTAGCCACTCTTCCCTCCAACTTTGAGATACCACGCTTTCCTACCGAAACTTTGGCGTATCGTTCCCACCACGACCACTTTCCCTGCCCAACTCTGAGACACGACATTTTCCCGCAAAAACTTTGGCGTACCATTCCCAGCCCGACCACTCTCCCGTCCTTCAGCGTGAGGAGGCCCTCTTCGTGAGCATGGGTGCCGACTTCGACGCGCTGCCCCCACCTGCCACCACCGCACAAGAACCTAAAGTCAGCGAACAGCCTCCTCAACGCCGAGCTGCAGCCGCACATCGTGGACTACGACTGTCGGCCAGGTCCGCCGTTTTCCACTTCGGCGTCGTGCTCCTCGCGGTCGTCACGAGAAGATTCTCCTCGCAAGTACATGCTCAACGCGCTCAGCGGGGCGAACGTCGTGAACCGGGCGGCAGCGGCGGTCAACGAGGGCAGCGAGAACAAGGTCCGCCGTGCAGCTAGTACATATTGCTGTCGAGTGCGCCAAAGCTATGCCAAAGAGTCGGCGTAACAATGCCAGCAGCAGGCCATCGCATTCGTCCCCGGTGAACTGCGTGATCTCGTCCCCGTGAACCGTAGCTCACGTATGCCCGGCCTCGTCCCTATCAACCTGGAGTAGCTCACGGATGCTCGGCCTCGTCCCCGTCAACCTGGAGTAGCTTACGAGCACGGGATACAATCCCCTTCTCTCCTTGTACTGCCGCTGCTCCAAAATAATGGTCGTAACTTCGCTTCGTAGCGTCCATGTTTGAGGGTCAGCAAGTAGGCTGCTTGGATACGGAAGCTCGCCATGTATATATGCACATGCACACGGGCCTTGAAATAGCGTACACACATGCACCAACCATCAATCCCACGTTGCTAGCATGCGTATGCACGTGAAATCAGCACCTAGTGGCCTTAGACCGTAGTGTTCTTGCCAAATAACCAGGAGTCGAGGCGGTGCCGCATGACACCGAGTCGCGCGGCCAGCCGATGTACTCTGTTGTATGTGAACGCGCTTAGACTAGTCATAATGAGAGTAACATAGAGTAGTAACATGCACATGTTACTACTCTATGTTAATACCTTCATAGTGGCATAATGAGAGTAACATAGAGTAGTAACATAGAGTAGTACCATATGTGTAGTGACATGCAAACTCATATTTATTATGTTATAGACTCATCTTGCCTTGGGAAGTGTGATGTTATAGTAACATAGCTAGTTACCACATCACTTTCTTCCTTCATATATTATCATACCATGTCACTAAAATGCCTTGAGATATGTGATGTTACTACTATGTGATGTTACTACTATTAGGATTGCCCACCACATTAACTTGGCATGAGCCTGCTCAATTATGGCTTCTTAGCCTGCTCAATTGTAGTAGCTGGATCATGAACGTCAACCGCCTGATTGTCAATGGAGATATTGGTACCTGGACATGGCGCTGCCTTAATGCCCGACCCGGCGTACACACTGTGAACCAGCCGGCTTGACGATGAATCGGCCAAATGCAAGGTGCAGTTGGAGTCGTTTCACCACCGCAGACCTACCATCTTTCGTGACAGCCAGTTCGCAATATGTGTGACAAGACATGGAAGTCTTAGACAGTGAGAGCGACGCCCGGGCTGCGACATGGATGGCAGCTTTGTCCCATCAGATATGTAGACTAGTTCAGCCACGAGCTCCGCGTTGGCGAGCTCCGACATGTGAGCGGCACCTCCTACTGATAGCGAGACGACACGTGAGGGCTATGCAATGTCTACCAACACGGTGCCCATGAGAGATGTAAACAATAATTAGCAGATTTATTAGCAGTGACTCTCACCATTAGATATGGTCAGGGTTACCATCTTGTTGATCTTCATGGTCATGTGCGCACCAGGTCGCTCTCAACCTCTCGGCCGCCTCCGCGAGGTGAAGGCGAGGGGTTGTCGCTCGGCCATGGCGTTCCACTGGTCCTGCACGCATGTGTTGCCGAGGATGGCCGGCATGCATAGCTCCGCGAGAGCTCGCGAACGCTTGTCGCCGCAAGGCGTGCTGCCGCTATGGGCGCGCCTGAAAGGTCCGATCGCTTCTCAAAAGAGACCTATCTTCTTGCACCATCTCGGAAGACCTCACACTTTGCCGTCAAGTGGGACCTTGCCCCTCGGTCACATGTATGACCCGACGTCGCTGGTAATTTTAGAGAGAAGAGAAGGGGATTTTTTTGATTGGGACTTTTTTTGCGAGCAGACTACGTGATAATTTCTCGAGAGTGAGGGCTCACAATCATGGATTCAGCGTGAAGCCACGACATCCGATAACTTCTTTTTCCGTAAGAGATTTCCAGTAGATGTAGACTACGAACCATGTATATACATGCACACTAGTGGAGAAGTTGTACAAAGCAATGATTAGAACACAGTGTGGCTGGCATCATTCATACTAGTACTAGTAAACTATATACATAGGAGCACGGGATTCGTTTTTTAGCAGCATGTCACACATGGCGTCACCCAGCTGGCCATCCCACTCTCATCCCTTTTTTTGTGCATCTATCTGGATCTAGTTGGTCATGGATGGGTGCAACGGTGAATCAAATTGGCCCATTAATTAGTGCAGCTGCAGGTGTGGCCCAAGCTAGAAAACTGATGTGCACACATGCTTTCCTTGTAATGTTTAGTCCCACCTTGCTAAGCTAGAGAGGTTGGGACCAACTTATAAGGGGGCCATTTCATTGTCTCCTAGTTGGTAGAAAACCACATGGACACCATATATATAGCGCGTGCGCTCGCGTGAATATTCGCGACTCGACTTAAGACTTTGGACGCTTGGCGATGGCGGCTAGCCTAGCAAATAAAATCTACTTTTTCCATTTATTTTTCGCAGAAAAAGCTTCCCAGACCTTTTTTTTTACCTAAGCTATGAGAAATGAGCAGGTTAAATTCCACTCTTAGGACTAAGACGCGGAGCTCTTTCAAAAGTTCAAATCGAATTCTACCTTTTGAGGTGCTTGTGCTCCTTGTCCGCCTGGGAGTCTCGTCATCCTAGATCCTGTTTTTTTGTATCGCTTCCTTAATTCCTTCCTTCTGACCATAAAGTTAAAGAGTGTACAAAGTTTTACTTGGCCCCTGTTGTAATGTAACATAGAGCCCAATCAATATTTGGCTGAGAGTACAAATTTCAGGGTATGTTTTGACCATAATATTTCTGGGAGGTTTTCTTTATATATTTGCAGAAGTCGTTGGACCCTATTGGCATGCCATGTATGTTCGTGCATTGGAATATATTGTTACTAGATGATGCCATATATTGTTACTAGTTAATACCTTGTCAGCGGCCAATATATTTTCTTCGTGAAGTTTTGTCACCATCCAAACAGCGCTACATGCAGTATCAGAAGCTAGCTTATGGAGTTTTCATGTCAGCACGAAAGTTAAGACAATATTTTTCGGCACACTCGATAATAGTGATCAATGAGGCTCCTCTCTCAAATATATTGAACAATCCAGAAGCTACAGGACGTGTCTCCCTTTCCCTAAAAAAGATGCAAGAAATAGTGGGGAGATCAAGAGATTGATCAAGCTCTTCAAGGTCAACAATGGAGGAGAGAGAATAGATGGGAAGAGCTGTTGGGGAAGAAGTGGACGAAGGATATAAATAGGGGGCTCCAAAATATAGCTGTTGGGGCAGAAAAATGGCCAAAAAACACGCCCGACCGGTACTATCGCTTGTGTAACCGGTACTACCGCTCGCGCATAAAAGACAGGCATAAAAACAGTGAAAACGATATCTCGGGCCGGTACTACCGGCCATGTACATTCTGCAGAAAATCAGCATGAGAAACACGCTGGAAAGATGGGCTTGGGCGGATCTGGGAATTGGGCCGGTGGGGAGAAGCAGCATCCCAGCAAGGCGCGAGGGAGAGGGCAGCGCACGTGCGTGGGCAGCGAGCCAGCGGCTCGTCCTTCACCAAGCCGCTCGGTCCTGCCTCGCCGTCGTCGGTGAGGTCGACGAGCGGCTTGCCGGACTCACGGATGGACATGGCGATCGCCATGTCCAGGTCGCCCCTCCAGTCGTCCTTGTCGTTCATCGACGCCAAGCACGCTATTGTTGTTGGACGCCCATGTCGGATCCGCCCGCTCCTCGGCGGTGAGTTGAGACCGCCGGGCCTTGATGCCCTCCCTCCATTGGTCCGTGCCCGGCTTCGGCGGCGGCGGGATGCCAATGCCGTTCATGGCCATCTTCCAGCCGCCGCTGCTTGGCAGCCGCATGTCCGGCGGGACTGGATAACGGGCGTGGTACAACGCCCATGCCTCCGCCACGGTTAGGCTGCCGCGGCCGAAGCCGTTCGCCGCGGCGATCTTGCGGGAGGACGCGGTCGACATTGTTTGGAGCGGCGAGGAGAAGATCTGGGAGGGGCGGCGGTGAAGAGAAGGTTTGGGAGCGGCGAGACACGAACCACATGGCGTCTTAATGTACAGCGGCGGCAACGGGTGGTTGCACGCAATAACGCCGGCGCGGACGGCCACACGACCATGCACGACGAGACGCAGCGTCGCCTGGGAAAACATGGACGCCATTAACGTCGCTTGACCAAAGGTAGGCGACAGGGTTTTAGGCTTCCAAGCCGCTGACGCGTCGGGTCCGCGTCGCTTTCGTTGTGTCCGGCGTCCCGAGAGGGCCCACAATCACACACACAATTACTAATCAACCACACAGGGCCGTCAGGCGGATCGGATCGATCACGTGGCTTTTCTATTCTTTTACCGCTCCGTCAGTCCATCTCTTTTCCTCGCCTCGCTCAGCTTTTAATTCCCCGAGCAGATTTACCAAGAGCAACTCCATCTCTTCCAAACTATGTATACGGAGTAGTACTAGCTAGGCACAAAGAAAAGAAAAGAAAAAGCTTCGGTTCATCCGGAGGATCTATCTCGCGCATCGTCCCATCTGATCAAATTTCTTTAAAACCTTTATAAGAAACCGTAATCCTGAATAAAATGCATCCTAGTTTCATTTTTTTCTGAAAAAATATCATGCCATCCACGCAGCTCAATACTATTGCGCACCCCCGCGGATATGGGAGTATCACCCTTTGCCCTCGCCATGCGAGGGAGGATACACTAGCTCGGTTGCTCGGACATCTTACACTCGTAGTCCCGCCAAAACTTTGCCGTACCGTTCCCGACCTTGCCACTTTCCAACCCAACTTTGAGACACGATGTTTCCCCGCCAAAACTTTGGCATACCGTTCCCGGCCTTGCCACTTTCCAACCCAACTTTGAGACACAATATTTCCCCGCCGAAACTTTGGCGTACCGTTCCCGGCCTTGCCACTTCCCAACCCAACTTTGAGACACGATGTTTCCCCGCCAAAACTTTGGCGTACCGTTCCCGACCTTGCCACTTTCCAACCCAACTTAGAGACACAATGTTTCCCCGCCAAAACTTTGGCGTACTATTCCCGCCCCAGCCACTTTCCCGCCAAAGCTTTGGCGTACATTTCCTGGCCTGGCCACTTTCCCGCCCAACTTTGAGACACGGTATTTTCCCACAAAAGCTTTGGCATACCATTCCCACCCCTTCCACTTTCCAGCCCAACTTTGATACATTACGTTTTCCCGCCAAAACTGTGGCGTACCGTTCCCGCCCCGTCCACTTTCCCGCCCAACTTTGAGACACAATGCTTTCCCGCCAAATATTTGGCTACCATTCCCGACTTGGGTACTTTCCCACCCAACTTTGAGACACGACGTTTTCCCGCCAAGACTTTGGCGTACTGTTCCTGAGTTAGCCACTTTTCCGTCCAACTTTGAGACACGATGCTTTCCGACCGAAACTTTGGCGTACCGTTCCCAACCCGGCGGTTCACCTAGACTAATGCGTCTTCATTGCTAGTCCCCTGGCCATTCTCTATATAGGCCTCAACACACACACTCTCTGCATGGGCCATGCATGTCCACCTTGTCCTTTCCCGCCCAAAGTTACACTGGTGACCTACATGCCCTAACTTTTTGCATACGGGATCCGACTCGGTGATTCTGACGGCATTGTAAATCTCCCATGAAGCATGCAATATGAGTCTATAGGCGTACCAACGGCTTATAGTTCACATGAAATGATAGGCACACTTGACACACACGAATAATATCTAGGGAAGGTTTTCAGTGGCGTCATGAAGCTAGGGTTTCCACATATTGTACTTTTCATCGCTGTTCGTACCTACCAATTTTTCACGCCATCATGTCGCCGACCCTCTTACTTGCGCTTCCTACCACCTCACATGCCTCTCTCGGTGGCGCGCGTAGTTATTTGTATGTTAGTTGGCGCAAATTGATCGAATAATAAGTACAGCTATTACTACATGCTTAATCAGTTAGTTATATATTAGTGACTACATTGATTTATGTCAGTTGATGCTTTATGTTGAGTAGAAAATAAAATACCATTGACCATTAAGGTTTGAACAAGCTAGGCTCCACTTTGCTTTCTTCGACTATGCCCACAATCAATCCAAGGCTAATTTACACGGGCCCATACTCACACGATCGATCGTTCATCTGTCTGGGAACGGTCGCTGACCGACACAATTTTTTTTATAGAAAATTCAGCCAATCTATTAATCAGTACAAAGAGATCCAAAAAGCAATATATATTTATCCGTCTCTTCCGAGTGTCACGTACCTGCTCCATACACATCTCCGTGTCTTTTCTTCTCGAGTAAATTAATTAGCAGGTTTGCTTTTGGAAATTCCTAGACCCTAGTACGTCTAAATAATTCCAAGACACGGAGTTTTCCTGCTAACACTTTGGCCTACCATTCCCGACTCGGCCAATTTTCCACTCTACTTTGAGACATGACGTTTTCCCGCCAAAACTTTGACGTACCGATATCGACCTGGCCAATTTCTCGCCCAGCTTTGAGACATGACGTTTTCCCGCCAAATATTTGGCGTACCCAACTTTGAGACACGGCGTTGTCCTGACAAAACTCTGGCGTACTGTTCCCGCCCCGGCCACTTTCCAACCCAACTTTGTGACTCAGGATTTTCCCGCCAAAACTTTGGCGTGCCATTCCCGCCCTCCTATCACTTTCCCGCCAACCTCGGAGACACGGTGCTTTCCTGCCAAAACTTTAGGGTACAGTTCCCGACACCTCCAGTTCTTGCCCTAAGACACAGTGTTTTCCCGCCAAAACTTTGACGTACCATTATAGAAGCGTCCACTTTCCCACCCAACTTTGAGACACGATGTTTTCCTGCCAAAACTTTGGTGTACCGTTCCCGCCCCGGAGCACTTTCCCGCCCAACTTTGAGACAAGGCGTTTTCCCGCCAAAACTTTGGCGTACCGTTCACGCCCCCGGACACTTTAACGCCCTACTTTGAGACACGTTGTTTTCCGCCAAAACCTTGGCGTACAGTTCCCGCCCCGGCCACTTTCCCGCCCAACTTTGAGACACGACACTTTCCCGCCAAAATTTTGACGTACCCTTCCCGACTTGGGCACTTTCCCACCCAACTTTGAGACACGACGTTTTCCCTCCAAGACTTGGCGTACTGTTCCCGAGTTAGCCACTCTTCCCTCCAACTTTGAGATACCACGCTTTCCGACCGAAACTTTGGCGTACCGTTCCCGCCACGACCACTTTCCTGCCCAACTCTGAGACACGACATTTTACCGCAAAAAATTTGGCGTACCATTCCCAGCCCGACCACTCTCCCATCCTACTTTGACACATGATGTTTTCCCTCCCAAACTTTGGCGTACCATTCCCGCCCGGCTACTTTCCGGCTACTTAAGCGAGATTCGATTAGATCCGTCCAAACTTATATATATTCGAACGAAATTTGACTAAATTTAAACTAAACCTAATCTAGAAGTAATTGTGGCGGCCGGAGGCGTCGTAGTACTGGTGGAAGTTGTACATGTCGTCGATGACCACCTCCTCGCTTGGCGGGCTCGTCCTTCACCAAGCCGCTCGGTCCTGCCTCGCCGTCGTCGGTGAGGTCGACGAGCGGCTTGCCGGAGTCGCGGATGGACATGGTGATCGCCATGTCGAGGTCGCCCCTCCAGGCGCCCTTGTCGTTCATCGACGCCAAGCACGCTGTTGTTGTTGGCCGCCCATGTTGGATCCGCCCGCTCCTCGGCGGTGAGTTGAGACCGCCAGGCCTTGATGCCGTCCCTCCATTGGTCCGTGCCCGGCTTCGGCGGTGGCGGGATGCCAATGCCGTTCATGGCCATCTTCCAGCCGCCGCTGCTTGGCAGCCGCATGTCCGACGGGACTGGATAACGGCAATATGAGTCTATAGGCGTACCAACGGCTTATAGTTCACATGAAATGATAGGCACACTTGCCACACACGAATAATATCTAGGGAAGGTTTTCGGTGGCGTCGAGAAGCTAGGGTTTCCACATATTGTACCGTTCACGCCCCCGGACACTTTAACGCCCCCGGACACTTTAACGCCCTACTTTGAGACACGTTGTTTTCCGCCAAAACCTTTGCGTACAGTTCCCGCCCCGACCACTTTCCCGCCCAACTTTGAGACACGACACTTTCCCGACAAAATTTTGACGTACCATTCCCGACTTGGGCACTTTCCCACCCAACTTTGAGACACGACGTTTTCCCTCCAAGACTTGGCGTACTGTTCCCGAGTTAGCCACTCTTCCCTCCAACTTTGAGATACCACGCTTTCCTACCGAAACTTTGGCGTATCGTTCCCACCACGACCACTTTCCCTGCCCAACTCTGAGACACGACATTTTCCCGCAAAAACTTTGGCGTACCATTCCCAGCCCGACCACTCTCCCGTCCTTCAGCGTGAGGAGGCCCTCTTCGTGAGCATGGGTGCCGACTTCGACGCGCTGCCCCCACCTGCCACCACCGCACAAGAACCTAAAGTCAGCGAACAGCCTCCTCAACGCCGAGCTGCAGCCGCACATCGTGGACTACGACTGTCGGCCAGGTCCGCCGTTTTCCACTTCGGCGTCGTGCTCCTCGCGGTCGTCACAGGAAGATTCTCCTCGCAGTACATGCTCAACGCGCTCAGCGGGGCGAACGTCGTGAACTGGGCGGCAGCGGCGGTCAACGAGGGCAGCGAGAACAAGGTCCGCCGTGCAGCTAGTACATATTGCTGTCGAGTGCGCCAAAGCTATGCCAAAGAGTCGGCGTAACAATGCCAGCAGCAGGCCATCGCATTCGTCCCCGGTGAACTGCGTGATCTCGTCCCCGTGAACCGTAGCTCACGTATGCCCGGCCTCGTCCCTATCAACCTGGAGTAGCTCACGGATGCTCGGCCTCGTCCCCGTCAACCTGGAGTAGCTTACAGAGCACGGGATACAATCCCCTTCTCTCCTTGTACTGCCGCTGCTCCAAAATAATGGTCGTAACTTCGCTTCGTAGCGTCCATGTTTGAGGGTCAGCAAGTAGGCTGCTTGGATACGGAAGCTCGCCATGTATATATGCACATGCACACGGGCCTTGAAATAGCGTACACACATGCACCAACCATCAATCCCACGTTGCTAGCATGCGTATGCACGTGAAATCAGCACCTAGTGGCCTTAGACCGTAGTGTTCTTGCCAAATAACCAGGAGTCGAGGCGGTGCCGCATGACACCGAGTCGCGCGGCCAGCCGATGTACTCTGTTGTATGTGAACGCGCTTAGACTAGTCATAATGAGAGTAACATAGAGTAGTAACATGCACATGTTACTACTCTATGTTAATACCTTCATAGTGGCATAATGAGAGTAACATAGAGTAGTAACATAGAGTAGTACCATATGTGTAGTGACATGCAAACTCATATTTATTATGTTATAGACTCATCTTGCCTTGGGAAGTGTGATGTTATAGTAACATAGCTAGTTACCACATCACTTTCTTCCTTCATATATTATCATACCATGTCACTAAAATGCCTTGAGATATGTGATGTTACTACTATGTGATGTTACTACTATTAGGATTGCCCACCACATTAACTTGGCATGAGCCTGCTCAATTATGGCTTCTTAGCCTGCTCAATTGTAGTAGCTGGATCATGAACGTCAACCGCCTGATTGTCAATGGAGATATTGGTACCTGGACATGGCGCTGCCTTAATGCCCGACCCGGCGTACACACTGTGAACCAGCCGGCTTGACGATGAATCGGCCAAATGCAAGGTGCAGTTGGAGTCGTTTCACCACCGCAGACCTACCATCTTTCGTGACAGCCAGTTCGCAATATGTGTGACAAGACATGGAAGTCTTAGACAGTGAGAGCGACGCCCGGGCTGCGACATGGATGGCAGCTTTGTCCCATCAGATATGTAGACTAGTTCAGCCACGAGCTCCGCGTTGGCGAGCTCCGACATGTGAGCGGCACCTCCTACTGATAGCGAGACGACACGTGAGGGCTATGCAATGTCTACCAACACGGTGCCCATGAGAGATGTAAACAATAATTAGCAGATTTATTAGCAGTGACTCTCACCATTAGATATGGTCAGGGTTACCATCTTGTTGATCTTCATGGTCATGTGCGCACCAGGTCGCTCTCAACCTCTCGGCCGCCTCCGCGAGGTGAAGGCGAGGGGTTGTCGCTCGGCCATGGCGTTCCACTGGTCCTGCACGCATGTGTTGCCGAGGATGGCCGGCATGCATAGCTCCGCAGGAGCCTGCGAACGCTTGTCGCTGCAAGGCGTGCTGCCGCTATGGGCGCGCCTGAAAGGTCCGATCGCTTCTCAAAAGAGACCTATCTTCTTGCACCATCTCGGAAGACCTCACACTTTGCCGTCAAGTGGGACCTTGCCCCTCGGTCACATGTATGACCCGACGTCGCTGGTAATTTTAGAGAGAAGAGAAGGGGATTTTTTTGATTGGGACTTTTTTTGCGAGCGAGACTACGTGATAATTTCTCGAGAGTGAGGGCTCACAATCATGGATTCAGCGTGAAGCCACGACATCCGATAACTTCTTTTCCGTAAGAGATTTCCAGTAGATGTAGACTACGAACCATGTATATACATGCACACTAGTGGAGAAGTTGTACAAAGCAATGATTAGAACACAGTGTGGCTGGCATCATTCATACTAGTACTAGTAAACTATATACATAGGAGCACGGGATTCGTTTTTTAGCAGCATGTCACACATGGCGTCACCCAGCTGGCCATCCCACTCTCATCCCTTTTTTTGTGCATCTATCTGGATCTAGTTGGTCATGGATGGGTGCAACGGTGAATCAAATTGGCCCATTAATTAGTGCAGCTGCAGTGTGGCCCAAGCTAGAAAACTGATGTGCACACATGCTTTCCTTGTAATGTTTAGTCCCACCTTGCTAAGCTAGAGAGGTTGGGACCAACTTATAAGGGGGCCATTTCATTGTCTCCTAGTTGGTAGAAAACCACATGGACACCATATATATAGCGCGTGCGCTCGCGTGAATATTCGCGACTCGACTTAAGACTTTGGACGCTTGGCGATGGCGGCTAGCCTAGCAAATAAAATCTACTTTTTCCATTTATTTTTCGCAGAAAAAGCTTCCCAGACCTTTTTTTTTACCTAAGCTATGAGAAATGAGCAGGTTAAATTCCACTCTTAGGACTAAGACGCGGAGCTCTTTCAAAAGTTCAAATCGAATTCTACCTTTTGAGGTGCTTGTGCTCCTTGTCCGCACTGGGAGTCTCGTCATCCTAGATCCTGTTTTTTTGTATCGCTTCCTTAATTCCTTCCTTCGACCATAAAGTTAAAGAGTGTACAAAGTTTTACTTGGCCCCTGTTGTAATGTAACATAGAGCCCAATCAATATTTGGCTGAGAGTACAAATTTCAGGGTATGTTTTGACCATAATATTTCGGGAGGTTTTCTTTATATATTTGCGAAGTCGTTGGACCCTATTGGCATGCCATGTATGTTCGTGCATTGGAATATATTGTTACTAGATGATGCCATATATTGTTACTAGTTAATACCTTGTCAGCGGCCAATATATTTTCTTCGTGAAGTTTTGTCACCATCCAAACAGCGCTACATGCAGTATCAGAAGCTAGCTTATGGAGTTTTCATGTCAGCACGAAAGTTAAGACAATATTTTTCGGCACACTCGATAATAGTGATCAATGAGGCTCCTCTCTCAAATATATTGAACAATCCGGAAGCTACAGGACGTGTCTCCCTTTCCCTAAAAAAGATGCAAGAAATAGTGGGGAGATCAAGAGATTGATCAAGCTCTTCAAGGTCAACAATGGAGGAGAGAGAATAGATGGGAAGAGCTGTTGGGGAAGAAGTGGACGAAGGATATAAATAGGGGGCTCCAAAATATAGCTGTTGGGGCAGAAAAATGGCCAAAAAACACGCCCGACCGGTACTATCGCTTGTGTAACCGGTACTACCGCTCGCGCATAAAAGACAGGCATAAAAACGGTGAAAACGATATCTCGGGCCGGTACTACCGGCCATGTACATTCTGCGAGAAAATCAGCATGAGAAACACGCTGGAAAGATGGGCTTGGGCGGATGCGGGAATTGGGCCGGTGGGGAGAAGCAGCATCCCGGCAAGGCGCGAGGAGAGGGCAGCGCACGTGCGTGGGCAGCGAGCCGGCGGCTCGTCCTTCACCAAGCCGCTCGGTCTGCCTCGCCGTCGTCGGTGAGGTCGACGAGCGGCTTGCCGGACTCACGGATGGACATGGCGATCGCCATGTCCAGGTCGCCCCTCCAGTCGTCCTTGTCGTTCATCGACGCCAAGCACGCTATTGTTGTTGGACGCCCATGTCGGATCCGCCCGCTCCTCGGCGGTGAGTTGAGACCGCCGGGCCTTGATGCCCTCCCTCCATTGGTCCGTGCCCGGCTCGGCGGCGGCGGGATGCCAATGCCGTTCATGGCCATCTTCCGGCCGCCGGCTTGGCAGCCGCATGTCCGGCGGGACTGGATAACGGGCGTGGTACAACGCCCATGCCTCCGCCACGGTTAGGCTGCCGCGGCCGAAGCCGTTCGCCGCGGCGATCTTGCGGGAGGACGCGGTCGACATTGTTTGGAGCGGCGAGGAGAAGATCTGGGAGGGGCGGCGGTGAAGAGAAGGTTTGGGAGCGGCGAGACACGAACCACATGGCGTCTTAATGTACAGCGGCGGCAACGGGCTCCAAAATATAGCTGTTGTGGCAGAAAAACGGCCAGAAAATGCGCCCGACCGGTACTACCGCTTGTGTAACCGGTACTACCGCTCGCGCATAAAAGACAGGCATAAAAACAGTGAAAACGGCATCTCGGGCCGGTACTACCGGCCATGTACATTCTGCAGAAAATCAGCATGAGAAACACGCTGGAAAGATGTGCTTGGGCGGATCTGGGAATTGGGCCGGTGGGGAGAAGCAGCATCCCAGCAAGGCAAGAGGGAGAGGGCAGCGCACGTGCGTGGGCAGCGAGCCAGCATCGGCGGGCGGGAGCCTTACGCTTGGTCAACGCTGCCTCGATCGAGGCGAGCGGGAGCGAGCTGGCGGCGGTAGCGCGTGGCGCTCGGTGCGAGCGAGCGGCGGGAGCAGGGCTGACCGCGTGCAGGTGGGCCACGACCAGGGAAGCTAGCTGGGCCCATGGCTAGGGCGGCCTAGTGCGGGGAGGAGCAGCGGCCAGCTGCTGCGAGGCGCGGGCTGGCGGCGGGAAGCGGGCGGTGGAGTTGGGCCAGCGGTAGTTTCGGGCCCGGTACCGGTTCGGTACCGGTCCGGATCCAGGGGCTCCCAGAGGCCTGTGCGGTACTGGGCCGGTACTCACACGGAAGTACCGGCCGGCCCAAGAACCTTTTTTTTCTTTTCTTTTTCAAATATAATGCAACTATAAAATCTATAACTTGAGCTAGGAAACTCCAAATGAGATGAAATCAATTTTGCCGGAAAGAGGACGACAAGAGCTACCTCTACACATGGTGAAAGCATTGAAACAAGTGAAGGATGATTTTATCATGAGAATAGAGGTGTAACCTCTCAATATGGTAAACCGGGAAATCACCCAACTCGAACATGCAACATGCGATGCATCCGGAATCTGTTTCCGATGAGTTAGAGCTTGTCATGAGAATAAACACAAGCTCTAAAATATCTCATGGATAAGAACCAATAACAACCAAGAAACACGATGCAATGCATGCAAGGTTTGATCTCTCTCCGATGATGCGATCCACTATCCTATCGAGCACAAACCTTGTCCTTGCGCGTTTCACTTGAGCCAGCAAGCTCCGTCTTCATCCCTCTTCAACCTTGTACATCCACCGTCTTCATTCAACATACACGCCACCATTTTCATCCATCTTGTACGCACGCCACCGTCTTCATCTCTTCTACACCGTCTTCGTCCCTCTTCATCTTCTACACCGTCTTCATCTCTCTTCGACACCGTCTTCGTCCATCTTCTTCAATGTACTCGATCTTCTCCATCTTGCAACCTTGAGACCAACACATGGCTATGGACACAACCTAAGATAGATTCTCAATATAACCATTTATCCATAGGGATTGTCATCAATTACCAAAACCACACATGGGGGCTCCATGTCCTTTCACATATGCTCTAGGACTCCACAGTGAAAAACTATGTGAACATAGGTTTCCTCCAAATACCATTGGACTGCTCAATCATTTCCAATTTGCTACCCTAGTTCGGACAGACAATGCCAATCAAATTTCAGCATGATATGCTAAAGGGGCAATGGAAAAAAGTTGCTCCAATGTCTCATCGAGCGGATTAGCGCAAAGTAGGCAGTCAAAGACATTTCCAATATTGTAATGTCTCTTTCTATTCATATTACGAGTGTTTAGTCGGTTGGAATGAAGAATCCAGCAAAAGAATCTCAGTTTTGGATGCATTTGAACTTCTATAACCAAGCAAAAGAAATGTGTAAGCCAAATCTCGAGTATTTTCTGTTTTTCGCTGAGTACTTTTAGTATTAGGCAAGTGAAAGTTTGGACAAGAGAGAAAGAAGCGGAAACTCCAATTGTAGCCCGAGCTACAAGGCTCCTTTTTTCTTGCAAAATTTGAATCTAACAGTTTAAAGTTTCAAAAAATTCCAAAAACAAATATCTATGTAGCCAATGATGTACTCTACCATTGTACAAAATCTCAGGATGAAATACGTTATATTCGAGGCTACAGAAAAATGATAAATTCTGACAAATGTTGGAAGGTTCAAAATCTACACTGTTCACCTTATCAGATCCACAAATTTGTGAATTTTGCACAACACAAAATACTCAGTCTTTCATATTTCTTTTTTTTGTACAGTGGTAGAGTACATTATTGTCTACCTCTAGATTTTTTTTATATTTTTTTAAACTATGAAAGGCTATATTTGATTTTTTTTTTTTGAAAAAAAGAGCTTCATGTAGCCCGAGCTACAAAATGCCACACCCGAGAAAGAAGGGGTTTCGATCAATAGGGTAGGGTAGCGGATTGGGTTATTGGGCTACTTTGATCTGAATTGGACCAATGTTTTGTTAGAACATAGGGCCATGCTGGCTTCTTTGATTCAGCGGAGCACACAGTGACAAAGAGCTAAATGTACCATATAAGATTTTTGAAAAGTCAAACGATATCAATTTTGACCAAGTTTTTTTGGGAAAATTATCTACATCTACCATACCAAATGTATACCTTATAAAAATATACATCACGAGGAATCTAATTGTATTAAGTTGGTATTCTAGATGTTGATATTTTGTTCTACATACTTGGTCAAACTTTATGTCGTTTTTACATTTTGGCAAGGATGAAGTACTATTTACTTCTGTACATATATATACATGGTATTGATTCATTGGTTCAAAGTTCCGAACAAGTTGCCCTTTTCCCCTTTGAACCGAACCACAGTGTGGCCGGTAACTTCACACAGCTTGGTAAAAATATATCATCCAAAATCGTATTTTTTCTTTAATATTGGTATACATTATTGCATAATAAGCTTAATTGAAGATCCACGTACCATCTACACATTCGAGCTACTATTCCATTCTAATTTGGAGTGGCACGGCGCGGTCAGGTGGCGGCGGCGACGGCGAGGCCGAGCTGCGCGAGGTGGAGGTCGGTGTCATCCGGGTGCTCCTCGACGTCCCTGGGGCGGTGCGGCAGCGTCCACTTCCCTTCCTCCGTCCTGATCATGCCCTTGTTCAACTCCTGCCGCCAGCCGGCCGGCACCATGTGCTCGTCCTTGAGGAAGTCTGCGGCCTTGTTCACCAGCGCCGGGTCTCTCCCGCCGAGCTGGAACTCCTTGCCGCGGCCGGTGTATCCGTCGAGCAGGTGGAGGTGCGCCTCGAGGTTGTGGAAGCAGGCGAGGTCGAAGGTGCGCTTGAGGAAGGGCGACACCTCGTGGTCCAGCGCCAGCAGGACGCCGATGTGGGAGTAGACGCTGGGCAGGCCCAGCGCGTCCGCCAACCGCAGCAGCGGCATGGGTACGAACGCCTCCGTCAAGATGCCGGGCACCTTGGGCACTGTGTCGTGCACGTTGAGGATGCGCAGCGCCTTGATGCCCAGCTCCCGCTCGAACCGCTCCCCGAACCAGGTGTTCCCCACGCGCGGGCCGGAGAAGGAGTAGACGCACACCGGCGCCTTCACGTCGGCCGACGGCGACACGTTGGCGCCGGTCTCGGCGATGTCATACGCGCTGAGCATGGCCATGGCGCTGCCGAGGCTGTGGCCGGTGACCGTCACGCTCACCTCCTCGCCCTTCCCGGCGTACAGCTCCACCAGCTTCCGCACCTCGGCCAGCACCTGCTCCCGCGCCGAGTACTTGCAGAACTTGCACGACGGGTCCTTGCCGGTGTACAGGTCGGCGAACCCCGCCTCCACCTTCACCCTCGGGTCCTCGCACGGTATCCCGTACTGGCCGATGGGCCTCAGGAACGCGCTCACGTCCTCCACCCACTCCAGCTTGGTCACGGTGCCGCGCCACGCGACGGCGATGTCGCGGCGGCCGATGCGCGCCGTCTCCGCGTCCGAGGACACGGCGATGAAGCCGATGAAGGTGGCGGTCTCGCTCCACATCCGGTCGTCCAGGGGGTTGTGCTTGGCGATGCTGAAGTTGGGGAGGTGGACGTGGGAGGTGGCGTAGATGTAGCGGGTGACGTCGTAGCCGACGCCGGCGAGGCCGACGTCCTCGAAGAACCTCTTCGGTGGGTACTTGCAGGTGCCGCAGTAGCGGGAGAAGCGGTCGTAGTCGAAGGAGTCGTAGCAGGCCTGCGCGAACTCGCCGTACCGGATGAGCTCGCCCCGGAGCACCGTGTCGATGGGGTCCAGCAGCCCTTCCCAGTTGTTGCTGCCATGGATCTCCCGCCACCGAGATGTCAGCTGCCCGTCCGACCGCCCGGACTCCTCGGCCAGTGTGCCGCGCTCCATGTCGCCGATGACGGAGGCCGGCTTCTCTTTGGCTGGTGCTTTGGCTTCGTCGGTCGACAGCGCCGAGGTGATCACCAGCCGGGACGACGAGCGTCGTCGACGGCTGGTCAAGTGCTGCGAGGGCAGCGGCGCCGTCGGCCGGCACGGAGGCAGCACGGTCCGGGTACCGGCGAGCGAGAGGTTGGAGGAGCACGACATGGTCGACATTGCTGCTGCTGAATTCCTGATTGGTCGATCGACGGATGTACCTTGGTGTGTGACTGGTATGTGTGAGAGGGTTTGGCACTAGCGCTCGCCCTACTTAGTGAGAGTCGTTGTGATCGATGAGGTTTGAGCGGTTAGCTCGCGTCTATATATACACGTACGTCCGCGCTGCCCTACTGATTCGTCGCGAGGGTTCACACATCCACTTGTTTTTTCGACAATGCCTGATTCATGCATCAACATTCGTGCTAGAACTTAGCAAAAGTATCCACTAGTTCTCTCTCAGATTCTCCAACTCAAGTCCCTAGCATTTTACATAAAAGATCCTGGATATTTATGCATACTGTTCACTGGTTCACCACTCTCTATCTCTCATCTCTCTCAAAATGTTGGTGTAGTCTTTGTTAAATGAAACAATAAATATGTTTTTTGATAAAAAATATTATTATGGCGATACCAATTACACTCAGCATCTGCACCAACAAGATGTCACGAACATCAAGGATGCACACAACCAAGACACTATAGATATGTGTCATACCAAAATTGAAGAGTAGGGTATAAAACGAAAAACGAAAAGTAAAATGGCATCCTATGTTTTAGGATAAACGCATTATAGAATATATGGCGTGGTATTTTTAGGGCCTTTTTGGATCGCATAGAAATGTAGAATTAAGACAAACACAAAGACTCCGATAGCTTTGTGAGTGTTGTACAAAGGATTCTAGAACACAGTAAAAAAATATTGTATAGTCGTTTGAACCTAACATATGAAAAATTCCTTGATCCTACGTGATCAAGTACTCCGGAGTATTAAAAAGTGGTTAGACTGGATGGCCTAATTCCTATGGAGCTGAGGCATAGGAATCCAATCAATATAAAATGTCTCAAGTATTGAAAAATGAAAAACTATGTGAAATTCCTACAATCCAAAAAGGTCTTACATGTGTCATAATAACTACTTGCGACAAACTAAAACACTTAAAATATTTCTCTCATACATGTGATATTTTACCTCACATAATGTTTGCACTATCTATATATCCTAAGATAAAGAATTTGATGTTTCATGTATCCATTACAAGATAACTTTATTTCATTAATAAGTTCAGCAAGCAAGAGAGGATGGCTGTCGCAAATGCCAGGGCCACCTTGATAGTTGGTGAAAAAATAAAACCATCCATCAACTATCCAAGCTGTCCAATGCATCTCCATTCGAGCTAGAACTTCTCTATAATATCCGTTAGTTCACCTGGATTCTCCAACTGAAGTCACTAGCATTTACATAAAAGACCCCAGATCTTTATGCTTATTGTTGACTGGTTCACCATTCTCTCTCCCCCTCTCTCGCAAAAACCTTACATTATCATATTATATTATACCATGAAATGCTCAAACAAAATCCGATGCATAAGTTCGGGGAACACCATAGACACATTATCGGCCTTGGGCTACATCACATGTACAAACAAATACCTATTGCATCATATATATATTGCCAATATAAAATAAAATCTCATCTTCGGACACCGAACTCTTAGCATAAATCAAGACAGAATTAAAGTATTTTTTGAGGAAAAAGGAAGGTAAAGTTACGTTCTTCTTGCAACCAAAAAATATACAGTACATGGAACATGAGAGAAACAAAACGTACGCGGAGCATGAGAGAATGGACTGCCACGATAGGCTCGTGGAAACGTGTGCGCTCCGTACATTGGAAGCTGCCAAAATGGACGATTACACCACAGCTTGCCCGGACGTACACGTGAATCGCATGTATATGGTCCCGGCCGGCCTGATCGACCTGCCAGGAGCAAGAATCGTATGTACGTTTGTTTTCTTCTGCAAAACAAGGTTTTTTTTTTAAAAAAAAACACAGTACAAACACGCTCACATACACGCGCATATACACATACTATAAACACACACGCATATTCTGCCCTTATAAGCACCTCTGGAAGACTGAGCCAGCGAATTGGATCTTGAAATTGACGAAGTCACCACATGCGCCTCGCTGTCGACGGGAACATCGCTCCCACTAAATAAATATTCCGTCTTTACGAGACACACATATATGAGGTTTAAACTTTGGTGGGATGGGTGTACAACCACCCTCCTACCCACCTAATTTCAGGTTGGTTCTCTCTCCAAAACAAGGTTGAGACCTTGGCACCTCCATCAAAAAGAAGCATACAATATGTATTTGCATTTTATTTAACAAAGAACTAGTATGAGGATACAACAAATGACCTAAAACTACCACGCACGACCTATAGACCTAATATTGGGAGAAGAAAACGCCAGCATGGCCATATGTCCCCGAAACACAAATAACACTCCACAAGCAAGGTACCGGGTATCACCGAGTAACCTTATGGTGAAATAGGGGCACATCCACACTAGTAGACTCCTAGCGAGCACCTTTTGTCCTTACTTCAGAAGTCGTAACTTCTGTAATCTTGATGCCACCACGACGCCCATGCAACCCCTCCACCATGGGCGAGTCCATCTTGGCTCATCCGACCCCTAGACCCCGCTGCAGTATGCCGCCATGACTCACCATCGTCGAAGTGATAGATGCAACACCGCTCCATGACTAGATCCCTCCAGCTAGAGCTTGTTCCAAAACGATGCTACTAAGAGGGAGAATGACACCGAAAGTGTCGACATAGCCCGATCCGAGAGACCCAGATCTAGGGTTTCCCCTGAACATGTTTGTCGGGCAAGATATCCGCATCAATGACGCCTCCAACAAGGTAACGATGCCCACGACCGCTGCCATTGTCAGGCCTGATCGAACAATACTTTGCCTCCCACATCAACCATGAGCCAACACGCCGTAGGGAGGGAGCTAGCTCCATGCCTTGCCGAAGCGCTACCTTCAGAAGGTTGACCAGATGACTCTGGCCACAACCGCTAACCCAAGGAGTCGCGATGGTCGCCGTCCCTGCAATACCTCGAGACAACCCTCCTCCACGTGAAGGGAACCATCGGGGCACGTCCCCAATCACCCTTCGTCTTTGTCAGCCGGGCTTGGCTACCATCACCGGCGGCGACAACTGCCTTGAGGAGGAGATTAGCAGCCTCTCGCTAGGAAATTGGTGGGTAACCTTTGGACTCGCCCTGCGAGAGTGGAGTCATGATCAGATTTGCATGCCACTGAGTTCCCTCTGGAATGACAAGAAGCTCGAAGCACGGAGCGCGTTGGTCTAATTGGTCTTCATTTCCCCCCCCCCCCCTTTCTTTTCTTTTTTCGAAAGAAGCAGGAAAAAATCACGTTCGTACATTTGATGTTTTGTTTTGAAACTGAGAGGCATGACACCTTCATTTTTCTACTAGTAGCACATTTGGTGGCAACGAGAATGGATGGTGCTTTTGGAAGGTGCCAAAATGGATGATAGCTATGGTTCGGCCGGACGCACAGTGCACACGTGAATCGTATGTACGCGTGGGCCCGGCATGATCCTTCTGCCATGCCAATAGCAAGAATCGTATGTGCCGCGTACTCCTACATGCATGCACCAATGGATACAGTGATCGGCCCGTGGCCCATTACACGTTCGCTGGCTTCGTCTTTGCTGCCCACACTACTACTCCGTACATACGCGATTTGTCCCGCTAGCTCGCTTCGTCTTATTTCCTTATTATATTCATACGCCCCAGTTTGAACCCTCCTCCAAGATATTTAAGAACTACCGAAATGGATAGATAACATATAAACTCACTAGTATATATAATACATGAAATCAATACTGAATTGGATAGTCATACACTCTAGAGGGTCAATATTTTTCTCCTACTCTGTTTTATTTGGTTAGCTTTCGAAGGAATTTGTTCCATAGTTATTATAGACTTAAAAGGATCTTTTTTCACAAATGAAATATTCACAATGGTATAAATGGTATTGTATGTACAATGATATCCATTAATTAGAAATTGTGTAACATAATATTACTTTATATTGCATTTAAAAAATGCCATACATATTTACAATATTTATCTCTAATTAGATATAGTCCAAAAATACTATTTAAGATCATGCATGGACGGTTTGTATCAATTAAATTGATATGTGTTTTTTGATAATATATATGAGTTATATATAAGTGAAAAATATTGGTATACTATAAAGTCGGTAGGTTCTAGGGATCTGAGGCAGCCACACCACCAAAAAATATTTACACTTATTGGCACCAAAATGACAAGCAAGTTAGGCAAACAGGTGGGCTCAAAAGGTGGTGACGAATAGGGATCTACCTCCCGAAAATGTTGTTCTGATTGTGAACACATTTTATCCCATACTCATTGCTCTGTATTGACTATTGTCTATTCCCTGCGCAGAGAGTTGGGTCCCATGTAATAATGGTTGGCATGCTAAAATCTTTGTGGTCCAAGCGGGACATCCTGCACACGGCGTTTAATATGGAGTTGGGTCACCATAAGAATAAGACCACGACTAACGGCGCAACAAAGTGTCACTCTCATTTGATGTGTTCGAGTTTCTTATCGGATACACGGTGTATCCTGTAGCATCATAGAAAATGCACATAGCACATATCTCAATGCTCACATAAACGACGAGGATACCATGCAGCTGTACCGGGAGCAAAAACGCCTTCCACTCTGCCTCCTTTGTTTCAATTTACTTTTTGCATAACTTTTTGTTGGATTTTCCATATTACTCTGTGCGAGAGCAATAGTTTCTGTAATTGCCCCTCCACTTTTTCTTTCCGTTTCACCTAGCGCGCGAGTAATCCACAATCTTCGATCCCGTGAGAGAATGGAAGAGGCAAGTTCTCCCCATGGATGTGGGAGTCTGCACCTGAACGGGAGTGAAATGAGGACAAAGCGGAGTGTGTGGCCAGCCATGGTGGCAAGGACTCGGCAGAGAAGTGTTGGACTCTACTTCATGTATTTTTATTTTTAGTTGTTTCGGTGTACAAGATATACACAAAACCACAAGAGGATTTTTTAATAGAAAAAAGTTTAAAAATAAAACACGATTCATCCCGCTCTCGTCATCTTAATTTGCTACATAGGTTACCAAAAAAGTAGTTTGTACCTGTGCCCGGCTTGTTCAACCTGCAAGAGGAAGAGTTAACGTGGAGTTCATACAAAGTATAAGGGGTACATGTACAGGCAATACACGTATGTACTAGAGATTATGATTTTGTATTTAGGATTTTAGGCACGCATATGCTTGATGGTCATACACTCTCAATACGTATAGTATTAGTATATAGAGATATTTGTCTTATTCATACACTCCACTTTGCACCCTTGTCCAAGATATTTAAGAAATATATTGAAATGGATAGATAACATATAAAATCACTACAGTACATGAAAGTAATACTGAAATGGATCGTCATACACTCTAGAGGGTCAATATTTTCTTCTACTCTTTTTTATTTTCTTACTTTAGGTGGAATTTGTTTTACAATTATAGAATTAAAATGAGTTTTTTAACAAATGAAATATGCAACTATACCAAAATAAGCTTTTAGAAAAAAATGAAACTTCTATTTTTGTTGGTACAAATGGTATATGTACAATGATATAGATTAGAAATTGTGTAAAAGAATATTGCATTGAAAATGCCAAAATATACGGAAACCCAAAACTGATCACGGATGCAAATGCACCCGGTATGTACAGAACATATTTTAAAAAGTTAAACAAATTAGGAAAAAAAACTTTGCATGTAGAGAGACATGTTATATGTGCCCACATAAAGTTTCACATAAAAAGGTCAATTTTGTGCCCTATGTAAAAAAGACAAAATGTCTCGAGAAATGGATTATTTTAGCACCAATTTTTTTCTTTTTTATACCGGACACGGAACATGTCGGTTTTTGCTCAAACAACTTTGTGAGCAAATATATACGAGATATTTTTTGTATTTGTTTGACACTTTTTGATATGTTCAAAATTTATTTCAAATAAAGGGTGCATATGCACCCGGGTGCAGAAACACCTTCTCCCTAAATATAGTAAAAAATACTATTACCTCCGTTCCAAATGTAAGATTTTTTTAGAAAACTAAATTATGTTTCTAAAAATGCTTATATTTTTGGAAAGGATGTAGTATTTAAGACCATATGTTGAAGGTTTGTATCACTGAAATTAATATGTTTTTAGTGGTAATATATGTGAGTGATATATAAGTGAATTTATTTTTTATAATATAAATTGGGAGGATCTAAGAGCAAGTACAATAGAGCTGAGTCAGCTAGTTATAAGGCATTTTACATTAGCAAAATCTTAGATGGAGAAGAGAGACATGAAGAGAGAGAAGAGAGCGGGCGAGCCCGGCTACAACACAAAAAATGAGAGGATACCGCCCACCTACAGCTGACGCTATATATATGTGCATGCATACTTTTGTACAGCCAGCCCATCTCGAAACATGCAATATTAAATACTTAATTAGTCTGTAGAGCCAAACTGTAATAGCCAAGCTATTGTACCAAAAAAAATGTCCGTTATGGGGTACAAGTAATTATGGTTCATTTTTTGCTGTTGCAGAGCTAGATGCATCTTTAAATGTTAATATAGTGGCCCACATTGAGAGTAAGTCTTGGACTTAAATGGGACCCAACTAATACATGAATTCAATTTTGCGTTAGTTTAAAAGTAGCAACAGGCCAAGTCTGAGTGGAAGAATTTTTTCATGATTGGGTTCCTCAGCAAAGATAGACTATTGGAGCTCGTGTGAATTAATTTTGCTAGGCACTCATGTTGTGATTAAGGTGACTAGAGAGACTCCAAAGTGTCAAGAAAAGGGTAAACTACATATTCTGATGGTAAAAGTTGGAAATGTATCAAATTGTGCGAGTCTTTAGTTTGGCATGTCTGAGATAGGATCTGCTTTGTGACATGAGCTCAACATTTATATGGAGATATGCAAAAAAAATCTAGCATTAACAAAAAAAAATCACTACAAAATATTTGTATTTCTATGATATTTTCTTTGAATTAGAATCGTTAGTGAAACAAGGTTGGTCCAAAAACACAAGTAAGAGGGGAGATAAATCAAATATAGGAGTAAATTATGAAGGCATAAAGTGATCAAGGAGACATGGTTAATAAGAAAAGAAATTAGGAAACTGATACAGAGGAAATAAGTTTGGGAAGCAAAGTGTGTGTATCAATTCAAAACAACGCATAATGTACATAATAAAAATGTACATGTTGATTCATCAAAGATAAAACATTTGTGAAGTGAAGAACACAACAATGGTGTTGAAGACATTATAAATGATGCAATAAGAGATTGCGAGAGAATCATAATAACTAGTGATGGGGAAAACTTGCGGGAGACTGAGGTAACTAAGAAAGCCTTAGAACTTGAAGTTCAGGAGCAGAATAAATTATACCAATATGCACTGGAGAGTGACGAAAATAGTTGATTTTTAACAACTTTGATCACACAATACGGATAAAAAAAATCCAAGGAAGAGGAATAAGAGGATGGAGAACTTGTGGATTACAATAAGAGTCATCAATAAGCTAAGCATTTGATGCTAGACTGAGAAAAAATACCGGGCAACATGTTTCCGAAGAAGGCACTAAAACACATATGAACTCATAAGATGTGATAGGCTCAATGATAGAGAGGGTCCGAATGTGGAGGATATGCAAAAGATAAGAGCTATATCTAAAGCCTATTATGGCGATTTCAATGATTCTGATGTTCTAAATTCAAGAAATTTATTCAACTTATATGGGTAGTGAAGTTGACATCAATTTAGGTTGCTCTTTAGATATGTCAGCTACTAATCTTATTATTGTGAGAAAAATAGAAGAAGAATGATATGTGGTTATGATGAATGAGGTTAGAAAACTATTTGAGGAAAATGTACCCAACCCACTAGTACATACTGATACTAGTGATGTTGATATTAGTTAGTTGTCTTCTGATAATGAGATTTCAGGTTTGGATAAAGAAGATGAATTATTTAATAAGGTAATTTTTTTCTACAAAAAGTAATTGTAACAAGCAATCACTGGTTATGAGATGTGTGATGATTGTTGTTTCTTGTAAAATAATAAGAAGGCACGGTGTTAACACCGTACTCGGTCTACTAAAAATTGTCGGAGGATTGCATAGTAGCGACATACTCAATCGAAATTCTAAATTGAGCTATTCAACTTGAAGAGTGGTTGGCTGTAGAGGGTGGAAATTTGAATAGAAAAAGAGGAGACATATGGCCTTCCCCTCGATTCTATTGGCCCACTCTATCTGTTGTTGTTGTTGTTGTTGTTGTTGTTGTTGTTGTTGTTGTTGTTGTTGTTGTTGTTGTTGTTGTTGTTGTTGTTGTTGTCTATGTAGCCCAATTGCCTGCTGCCAGCTCAGGTCTTGATCTAGTCACACAAGGAGTAGGGCGTGGCCGTACCGTAGCAAATTTAATGGCAACGATACCTACCGGTGTCATATTTACCATCCATGAGATTAGTGCAGCTTTTGACATTTGTTTAATATGAAATTAATAATTAAAACATAAGTGGAACTTTTGTGAAACTAAAGTGATATATAAAAAATATTGTGAAATATTCTATTAAAAAGTGAAACTGATGACGTCAATGCTACATCACTAGGGTTTGTTTCACAAAATATTCGTGTTTCAGTTATGCAACTATATTTGAGATTTATTTCATAATTTTGTGGAAGGATTGGTCAGCACATAGCTGATGTCACTGCCGATGTCACTCCTGTGGATATAGTTACTTTTAAAAAGAGGTTTCCCGTACGGCTTGCGAGGCCTTCTCTCTGAATCTCAGAGTAAATTGTAAACCGAGGGAGTAACTTAGTTAGGCACTCGAAAAGTCAAAACTTATTTTCTGCCGTTTTACTATTTTTTTGTTAAGAATAATAGGCTCACATAAAAGTAGAAGTATGTTTGGATTACCAAATTGTAAAACCTGTTTGTAAACCAAGCGGCGATGGTGTCATCTGCCCATGGTCCATGGCGGCAGTAGTGCTGAACCAAAACGAGGGTGTTTTTTTTTTTTTTGAGCAAAGGGGTTTCCCCCCGATTTCCATTAAAGAAACCATAATGTCTACAAGTTAAGGGTAGAAAGAAAAGAAAAAAGAAAAAAGAAAAAAAAAGTCTAGATGATCGGACTTATTTTTCCACACTAGTCCTAGATGGACAGAGGAGCCATCTTTTATTCAGCACTAGATGAGATTATCCAGCATGACAACTACCAAGGAGAAAAAGAGGACATATTACAGACCAAACATCTACAGGGATAGGAAGTGAGGACATGCTAATAAGAACTTCCGTTTTCACTTCAGCTTCAACAAGCTTCAGACAAGATGCACACATCCTTCAACCTGTCAGCCTCTGGATGATTGGTCTCCATCCTCTAGGCGCCTGGAAAGCTTCACTTGACAACTGCACGAACAACTTCACTCCCCAGTTTAAAGCATCTCTGCTTTCCTCCTTGACCTAAAGAATTGCCCAAGAAGAGATCATTTGCCCGATTAGATTAGTAACAGCAATAGGATCGTTAGGTTTCACAGATCGGAAGCACGCATTATTTAGTGAATCAAAGTACCATGAAGAGCTTATAACTGCAGGCCTGGGTTAGATCACATAATCATGACTAACATCTAAAATTTACACTGAAGATCGAACATCATACCATAAGCTGCTTTTGCGGCCAAGGTACTTGCACCATCTCTTGTAGTTTTTAAAGAGCTTCTTCATAACTATATCCAGCGCATGATCATCTAACTGAAAATATTACCAAAAGGAAGTGAGTAAACAAAATCATTACACAAGGATCCATGTGCACACACCTCTCGCACGTGTATTTTGTGAAAGCCAATACCTTTGGTTGTTGCTCAGGTTTGGAAAGCTGCCTTATATGCACGTTGGCAAGCAAGAGTATGAGATGTTCTCTTTGATTGGATACATTATCTTTCTGCAAAGGTGGTGGATGAAGTGAGAGAACATGTATCAGCAGTGGTGGATTTTTGCTGAGGCCAGAGCTCACAAACAGGTCATCAACATGAATACTTGTGATATGAAAGTGGTGGGTAACCTGAAAGCCAAACATAGCTTGCAGCCAATCAAGAAGATCTGCATTCGCCTTCTTTTCATGGTCCTTGGGCCATGGCAGACCCCTTGTGTTACGAAGAGCATAAAAAGCAACTTGTATCTACACATAAGAATCAAACATGGCATGAGTCAGTATTGTTATCATATCAACGTCTCTCCAAAGTATGGCAGGAAGATGAGGATGGGAACCTCAGGATATTGCATAACAGCCTGATGCGCGCTGTCAGGATCGAGCGGGAGGATATTGAAAGGGAGATAGAGCTTTTTCTTCTCCTCGACTAATTTATTAGTTTCCTCAATCTGCAACAATTACAACGGGGGAATGAATGGCGGTGTATTTTTGGTTGTCGTTGAGGAAACGAAACAAACCAAAACAAAATAATTGCAGTATGACAAAAGAAACAAAATGGTGAACACGCTAAGAATCCACCATAGGATAGGAGCAACAGTGAAGTAGGACTCACTGATTGATCAAGTTCTATCTTCTGCGAAACATTGACGGCCTTGAGGACCTCAAACAAGACGGCTGCAGTCTGGTACGCCTTGGTGAGCTGAGCACTGAGCAAGCAAGCAAAATAAGCGGGTGAGGCAAGATACGAGTCAGCAGCATGTGGACACATAGAAGAAGAAAAAGAGTTGTGCTCACCGGTCAGCTTTATCAGCGGCGTTCTGAAGCGCCTGGATGTACTTCTTGTAGTAGTGCTGGTAGAAGCTCTGCATTTCGCGCGCGTCGCTCTGTTTCACCCGCCCCTTCAACGTGGGATCATTTTCCTGAGGAAGCAGGTAGGTAACACGTCAAGCATATGGTAAACATTTAATATGGCACTTGGATTTTGTGCAATTAATCGCACAGGTGTAAGGTAAAAGAGGTGATGGAGCTCTTTGAATTAATTGAAGCTACAAAGCCTATAATAGGGCATTGTATTGTAGTAACGCATTTCCATCGCGCGCATGCACACGTACGTACCCTTTCGAGCCTCTGCAGGAGCGCGGTTTTGAACTGGCGAACTCCACGTCCGCTGGAGGTGGGGTCGAGGCGATGCGCCTTCTCGAAGGCGTAGAAGCGACCTGCACAGGAGGACATCCATTGGTCATTCTTGGGTGAGGCAGCAGAGCAAGTGGTAGTACTAGTATGTTCTTTGTGGTGCAGCTAGGGAATTACGCCGACTCCGTCCAAATAAGTCAACTGTTAGCACTGGTCTGTTTTAGGGAGTCTAGGGAATTACGGGCACGCCAAATTAGTTAACTATTATTAGTGTGGTGAGAAAAATAGTAGTAGTGTGTAGGGCATCTAGGGGGGAAATTAGATCAAGGGCATCTAGGGAATTATGGTGACTCCAAATTAGTTGACTATTATTAGTGTAGTGTATGTATGAGGAAGATAGTAGTAGTATTAGTAGTTTGTAGGGCATCTAGGGATTTCTTATTTTAGATCAAGGGAATCTAGGGAATTATGGTCACTCCAGATCAGTTAACTACTATATGTGATGATAGTCCTAGTACTCGCTCATGTGCGTCGTCGTCCGGTGGAGTAGACAGCAGAGTAGAGTATAATAGTACAAGTAGTATAACGCAGTGCTAGTTGCCTTGGTAAGTACTGTAGTAGCAGTAAACAAAAGAGGAAGAGTGGAGAAGGAAGGAAGCATACATAGGTAGGCGACGCGCGGGTTGCTGCCCTCGACCTCGTTGGCGACGCGGAGGATGGGCGCGATCTCGACGAGCGAGGAGGGCACGACCTCGCTGTCGAAGATGGACTCGCCGAGGTTGCCCGCGGTCTGGGTGCGCAGGATCCTCCTGCCGCCGGCGCCGGGGGCCGGGGAGGCGGAGGCGTCCCCGCTCCCGCCGCCGCCGCCGCCGGGGCCCGCCCGCCTCCCGGACGAGGACGCCATGCGGTGCTGCTGCTGCTGCTTCTAGGTGCAGCCGGTGCCCCTGCAGCCCGAGGGCATGCCAATGGCGCGCGGGTGGTCCGGCCGGGGAGACGGCGGGTGGACGGGGGCAGGTCCGGCGGTGGCGAAACCCTAGATCGGCTGGATTTGGTTGGGGATGGAGTGATGGTGGTGGTGGGTGCAGCGCAGAGCTCCTCGTCTCGAAGGAAAGGAAAGGGCGAGCGAGCTGATCGATAATTCCGGCTCCGCTGCTCTGCTTTACTCACTTTTCATTTTCACACACCAAACTGACGGAACGGAAACGGGGAAGAAATGGGTGAGACCATCATTTTTTATCCTTTTCCTTTAGTTTAGCTTCATCATTTTTTCCATTATTATCAGACGACTTGACTACTGCTGTCTCAGTACGGAGTTTGCTCTTTGTCCATCCACTTGTCACTCTACCGGGATTATATTAAGCTCAGGATACGGCCATTGTCGGCTTTCCTGCTAAATACTTTGTCCGGTAGTACTAAACTCACTTTGCTTATTGCGTGGCTATATCTGGCTGGCTGGTGATGGTGCCTACCAACCAGGCTTTGGCCTCACAAGTTTCGGGTGTGTTCACATTCCAAAATCTACTGTATATTTTATACAAGTATATATATAACCGCCATACTACCTCTTCTCTCTCTCTCTCTCGCCCCGCTTGCTTTCCCCTCCTCTTCCTCGCCACCGAAATACCAAACTCGTTGGAGTCTTGCCGACGGCGACGATCCTAAAACGAGCTGGAGGAGAGCATTAGACTTTAGGGTTGGGAGGTGCAGGCTGCAGCTCGTCTGCGAAGGACTTAGGGTTTGAGGGGTGCGGCTCGTCGACGCTGGAGAAGAATGGGCATGGGGCTTAACGGGATGGTAGGGCGGGGCGGCCGAGACAGAGATCGAGGAGGGCGGAGGGACATCGGGTGCAGGTGGCCGTGACCGGTGGTTTGGCTAGGTTGGTGACCGGGTATGGAGGTGGTGGTTGTGGAGGCGAGGTGAAGTGCCAATGCTCTACTCTCCCCCTCCTCTCGGACGGACGGCGGCTATGCTCTCCTCCCCCTCATAGTTTCTTCCCCTCCGTTACAATAGCTACATGACACACTGCATTGTCAGAATTTCGCCCGTGGCTAGGGTGAATGTAAGCTAGCTGCACCACGTGATGTACATCGCTCCTACCACACGTGGGCTCTCATGCCGCCGCGTCATGGTTACGCGTGTTATTTTTTCCCACGAACGAACGGATCGCCACACAAAACCTACGTTTTTCAATAAAGATCATCTTTAATAAACTCAAATTGTTGCACCAAGGCGACACACACAATTCATATGGAATAATCGGCTTTAACGAGCCATGGTAGGCAACAAACTTGAAGTTCGGTGATCGGTTCACCGCCACGCGCGATGTTGGAGTTGCCTGTTGTTCCATCCTATCTCGTCACGAGCATTCTTCTTCGTCTGCCTTCGCCAGTGGCATGGGTGTGAATGTGTGTATCTATTCCTATTGTAACTCCCCATGCTATCTTTTTTTTTTGTTTGCCATGGACACATCTAACCATGCATCTGTATGATAACGTTGCATAGAAAACAAAAATTTTCCTACGGCGAACACGCAATCCAAGCCAAGATGCAATCTAGAAGACGGTAGCAACGAGGGGGTATCGAGTCTCACCCTTGAAGAGATTCCAAAGCCTACAAGATGAGGCTCTTGTTGCTGCGGTAGACGATCACTTGCCGCTTGCAAAGCGCGTAGAAGATCTTGATCACGATCGGTTCCGGCGCCACGAACGGGCAGCACCTCCGTACTCGGTCACACGTTCGGTTGTTGATGAAGACGACGTCCACCTCCCGTTCCGGCGGGCAGCGGAAGTAGTAGCTCCTCTTGAATCCGACGGCACGACGGCGTGGTGTCGGTGGCGGTGTAGAAGTCCGGCGGAGCTTCGCTAAGCTATGCGGGCAATATGGAGGAGAGGAGCTTGGCTAGGGTTTGGGAGGGGTGGCCGGCCACTCTATGGGGGCGGCCAGCTTGTGGTCTTAGGGGTGGCCGGCCCCCTCCCTTGGCCCCTCATTATATAGGTGGATCCCAAGTGTTGGTGTCCAAGTCTTCGAATAAGACCCGAAACCAAAACCTTCCATAGGAGGGGAAACCTAGCCCAACTAGGACTCCCACCCAAAGGTGGGATTCCCACCTCCCATGTGGGGGTGGCCGGCCCCTATGGTGGAGTCCACTTGGGACTCCACCCCATCTAGGGCTGGCCGGCCATGGAGGTGGAGTCCCTTGTGGACTCCACCTTCCTTGGTGGTTTCTTCCGGACTTTTCTAGAACCTTCTAGAACCTTCCATAGAACCTTCCGCGACATTTTATTTCACATAAAATGACATCCTATATATGAATCTTATTCTCCGGACCATTCCGGAACTCCTCGTGATGTCCGGGATCTCATCCGGGACTCCGAACAAATATTCGAACTCCATTCCATAATTCAAGTGCTACCATTTCAACATCCAACTTTAAGTGTGTCACCCTACGGTTCGAGAACTATGCGGACATGGTTGAGTACTCACTCCGACCAATAACCAATAGCGGGATCTGGAGATCCATAATGGCTCCCACATATTCAACGATGACTTTAGTGATCGAATGAACCATATACATATATTACCAATTCCCTTTGTCTCGCGATATTTTACTTGTCCGAGGTTTGATCTTCGGTATCACTCTATACCTTGTTCAACCTCGTCTCCCGACAAGTACTCTTTACTCGTACCGTGGTATGTGGTCTCTTATGAACTCATTCATATGCTTGCAAGACATTAGACGACATTCCACCGAGAGGGCCCAGAGTATATCTATCCGTCATCGGGATGGACAAATCCCATTTGTTGATCCATATGCCTCAACTCATACTTTCCGGATACTTAATCCCACCTTTATAGCCACCCATTTACGCGGTGGTGTTTGGTGTAATCAAAGTGCCTTTCCGGTATAAGTGATTTACATGATCTCATGGTCATAAGGACTAGGTAACTATGTATCGAAAGCTTATAGCAAATAACTTAATGACGAGATCTTATGCTACGCTTAATTGGGTGTGTCCATTATATCATTCACACAATGACATAACCTTGTTATTAATAACATCCAATGTTCATGATTATGAAACTAATCATCCATTAATTAACAAGCTAGTTTAAGAGGCATACTAGGGACTTCTTGTTTGTCTACATATCACACATGTACTAATGTTTCGGTTAATACAATTCTAGCATGATATATAAACATTTATCATAAACATAAAGATATAAATAATAACCACTTTATTATTGCCTCTAGGGCATATCTCCTTCAGTCTCCCACTTGCACTAGAGTCAATAATCTAGTTTACATTTGTAAAGATATAACACCTTGGCCTTCTGGTGTTTTATCATGTTTCGCTCACGGGAGAGGTTTTAGTCAACGGATCTGACAAGCTCAGAACCGTATGTATTTTGTAATTCATTTGCATCTCAACGCATCACTCATTTCCAAATGAGTCGGCATTAAATAAGTTTGGTCTTCTGGTGGAACCTTAATTCCGCGGTCTGAAATATGTCACTAATATTGTCACATACAATATAGCTTCAAAGTTCTGACTCTGTCGGAAATACACCAAGTTCTCAAAGAACCTCTTGACTTTAACATCCTTTGTCATTGTCAAAACAATGACATACTCTGCCTTCTTTTGTAGATTCCGTCACAATATTTAGAACTCTTCTAAATCTAACATAGACAACTTCTAGTTCATTGTGCTACCTTTAAAACAACACTTAGTCTAATTTGAGATTGAAATTCTATTTTGATATGTGACAAAATAAATATCGGTGTAACACCTTACAGCGATTTGTTTGTCATTTCTTCATACAAAAATATATATGTATATCCTTAGTTCTTCTAAAGTACTCAAGGATATTTTTACTGTCGTCCTATGATCATCTTATGAATCATTCCGGTATATGCTCATAACACTTTATAGCACATGATATCTGATTGTGTACATATTATTCGTGATCTATAATCACTCATATGTTTTTACTCATTGAGTGTCAGATACACTCAAGTCTTGTTAAACCTTCACATGACAAGAACATTTTCTTAATATTTCTATATTGAACTACTTCAATATCCATCATATGTACTTTGACTTAAACTTATTTATGTGTTTCAATCTATCTTCATAGATCTTGACACTAAATTTGTTTCAGTCCATATCCTTTCATTGAAGTTAATTCTCAATGAAACCTTTTAATCAAGTATATAATTACATCATTTATAACCAACTATATGTCATCTACATAAGTATTATAAAATATGTCTCAGCGCTCCCACTTAATTTCTTGCAAATGCAAACCTCTTCATCGTCTTTGATGAAATCAAAAACTCTTTGACTATTTCATCTTGGTGAAGATTCCAACTCCGTGATACTTACTTCATCGAATTGAAGTTTGTATACCTATCTAGTATTCTACGGACTAGCAAAACAATTGGTTGTATCTTGTATACATACTTCTGTTAAGTAGTGTATTTTGCCATCCTACTATCATATCTCATAAAAGAAATATGTAGTGATTACTAGAATAATCCACATAGACTATAAGCATTGCTACGGAAGATCTAATCTTATCGTAGTCAATTCTTTGAACTTTGTCGTAAACACCTTTTCGACAAGTTGAGCTTCTTCAAGGATATTTCATCCAAGTCCATCAATTTCATAGATCCATTTACTTTCAAAAAGTATTCATCTATCTTGGATTTCATGGCGTATAGCCATTTTAACGGAGTCAGGGCCCATCATAACTTCTTTGTTTGTAGTTGGTTTATCATTGTTCAAAATCAATCCTTTGTTCACAAATCATTTATTTGATCACAAAGTAAACCATACCTACAAGGTTCAATATGTACTTCGATCTCCATGGCTAAAACACTTTGTAGTCATGGGAGCCATGATCGTCGTGGCCGCTTCCGAAACCAATTCCGATGCTTGCGCTACTACGATCATTATGCTCAGGTTCATAAACCTTATCAAATTATATTGTCCTCACACTCAAAAACTTCACTAGAAACAATTTCTTGGAAATAAGAAACATTGACAAACACTTTTGTCTTTGTCTCCATAGTGGGAAGAATTCCCAATCAATTCTCTGGGATAACCAACAAAGACATTCATCCGATTTTGGTTGAAAACTCTTAGACCAAAATTTAAAGAAAGGACTATTAAGGTTTATACCCATGCCATAACTCGTATGGTGTCATTTCAACGGATCATGATGATGCTCTATTCAGTGTAAAAGCGGTAGTCACTAAAGCATAATTCACAAAAATATAATGGCATCATAATATTTTATCTCATCATTAATCCAACAAGGTTTGGATACATATCTCGGATACTATATCATCATTATGATACTCCAAGAAATGTGAGTTGTAGAACAATTTCATAACTCTCTTAGATGTTCGCTAAAACTCGTAATTCAAATATTTCCACCATGATCCAATCATAGATATTTGACTTTTCTATTACGATGATTTCCACTTCATGCTGAAATTTATTTGAATCCATTCAAAATGTTTCAAACTTTTCCTTATTGAATATATCCACATATATACTCAATTCATTGTTTGAAAGTTTTCATGAAGTAGAAGAATCTCCCGCACACAACTATGCCCAGTGAACCACATACATCATCATGTATTTTTCCACTAAGTTAGTTGCCCGTTCAACTTTTGGCCTATGAACGGTATTTCAGTCATTACCTTTTAGAAAAGATTTTGCAAGTGCCAAACGATTCAACAAATCGAATGACTCCAAAAATCCATTTGCATGGAGTTCCTTCATGCGATCTTTTCTAACATGACCTAAATTGCGGTTCCACAAATAAGTGGAATTCAAATCATTTGCCTTATGGCATTTTTAGCGTCAGTGTTATGTATGTGTGTTTCACCATTAAGATTTATAATAACTTATCCATCGTACATGGAGTAATGTCATAATTTGAACAACTCATTGTTTTCATTTGACTAGAGCAAAATAACAATTATTAAGTTCTTTATTATAAATTCTAAGGGCTAGATAGAATGCCAACGACGAACATAATAACACTTTATTTTGTTCCAGACGTGCATTTCTATCATATTCCTTGTCGATCACTTAGGCCATTGTATTCTTGTATTGCGTTGTTTTGTATGACACTTCATACCAACCAATATGGTACTAATACCCAAGAATTTCATTGTGTGACTTAACTAGGAATACAACCATAACATGTATATCATTTATATACACACGAGCTAGACTTTCTAGTCTTTTCTTTTCTTTTGCCAAAATATCTTTTGCAGTTTCTCTTTTAGCTTTCCTCATTATTCAGAAAAACATTTCAACATCAATAACTTCTAGGTTTGTTGGTCAAATACCAATAACCTTGAGGTTCTTACTTTGAAGTTGATCATCATATGACAAGTGTTTCAGATTTCACTATTAGTAAATTTGTAATACGATGAACAATTTCACTCATAATTTTATCCATCAATTCATGATAACTTTCCGAGACCATGTACGTACATGCTAGGCTCATAAAGTTTAAACCTTAGTATTCGCATATGCAAATCTGGCTTGCACCCGTTGGAAGCACACGTAGAATCTATAACACCCGATCATCACGTGATGCTTCGAAACGACGAGTCTTAGCAACGGTGCATACTAAGGACAATCACTTCATGGATATGCGAATATCGTTAGTGCCCCAATAGTTGGAGGATTGGGACGCCTTGCGTCTTCAACCTTCGTACATTCCCATAAAACTTATGAGTTTATGTAGTCTCACCAAATTTATATTCTATCATCTTGCAATAAGGTCTTAGATATCACATATATCTCGTACCTTGATTATTTCTGAAAACTAAATTTTCAGCTCCTTACTTTTCAAACAGATTTGAACTTCAAGTTTCACGGAGACAAGATAACTTTAGGTACTAATTGAAACCATAGCTATTTGAATCAACAATGTGAGGTTTACTAAAAGTTTGCAATAGGACTTAATCATTTCTTGATTCATTAACAATACGGTACCAATCCGTAAAGTTTCTTATCAGATTTTAACGATATTTCTATCTCAATAACAAGACTAGCACATAGTAGAAAACGGATGCCAATACTACAAAATTAATTCAAAATACTACTCGAGACTATGTTTATGATAATTAGTTCATGTTTTAATCTAATTACTAATGAACTCCCACTTAATACAACATCCCTCATAGTTGTTAAGTGGTACACGATCCACATCCACTACACCAAAACCGATCATCACGTGAGATGATGTAGCTTCAATGGTGAACATCAACATGTTGATCATATCATCCATATGACTCGTGTTCAACCTTTCGGTTTCCGTTGTCCCGAGGCCATGTCTGTACATGCTAGGCTCGTCAAGCAAACCCAAGTATTTCGCGTGTGCAACATGGCTTACACCCGTTGTATGTCGAGTTTATCACACCCGATCATCACGAGATGCTTCAAAACGTCGAACAATGCAACGGTGCATACGAGGGAAGAACACTTTATTATCTTGATATTAATGTGAGGGATCATCTTATAATGCTACCGTCGCGATCTAAGCAAAATAAGATGCATAAAAGGATTAACATCACATGCAGTTCATATGTGATATGATATGGCCCTTTTGTCTTTGTGCCTTCGATCTTCATCTCCAAAGCACGGACATGATCTCCATCATCAACGGGCATGATCTCCATCATCGTCGGCGTAGCGTCAAGGTTCATGGCGCCGTCTTCATGGTTGTTCACCTCATGTAGCAACTATTACAACTACTTTGAAATACTACTCAACATGAAATTTAAAGACAACCATAAGGCTCCTGCCGGTTGCCACAATACAATAATGATCATCTCATACATATTCATCATCACATTATGGCCATATCACATCACCAAACCCTGCAAAAACAAGTTAGACGCTCTCTAATTTGGTTTGCATATTTTACGTGGTTTAGGGTTTTCGTTATAGATCTAATCTACCTACGAACATGAACCACAACGTTGATACTAATGTTGTCAATAGAAGAGTAAATTGAATCTTTACTATAGTAGGAGAGACGAGACACCCGCAAAGCCTCTTATGCAATACAAGTTGCATGTCGAACGAGGAACAAGTCTCATGAACGCGGTCATGTAAAGTTAGTCCGAGCCGCTTCATCCCACTATGCCATAAAGATGCAAAGTACTCAAACTAAAGATAACAAGAGCATCAACGCCCACAAACCATTGTGTTCTACTCGTGCAACCATCTATGCATAGACACGGCTGCGATACCACTTGTATGATAACGTTGCATAGAAAACAAAAATTTTCCTACGGCGAACACGCAATCCAAGCCAAGATGCAATCTAGAAGACGGTAGCAACGAGGGGGTATCGAGTCTCACCCTTGAAGAGATTCCAAAGCCTACAAGATGAGGCTCTTGTTGCTGCGGTAGACGATCACTTGCCGCTTGCAAAAGCGCGTAGAAGATCTTGATCACGATCGGTTCCGGCGCCACGAACGGGCGAGCACCTCCGTACTCGGTCACACGTTCGGTTGTTGATGAAGACGACGTCCACCTCCCCGTTCCGGCGGGCAGCGGAAGTAGTAGCTCCTCTTGAATCCGACGGACACGACGGCGTGGTGTCGGTGGCGGTGTAGAAGTCCGGCGGAGCTTCGCTAAGCTATGCGGGCAATATGGAGGAGAGGAGCTTGGCTAGGGTTTGGGAGGGGTGGCCGGCCACTCTATGGGGGGCGGCCAGCTTGTGGTCTTAGGGGTGGCCGGCCCCCTCCCTTGGCCCCTCATTATATAGGTGGATCCCAAGTGTTGGTGTCCAAGTCTTCGAATAAGACCCGAAACCAAAACCTTCCATAGGAGGGGAAACCTAGCCCAACTAGGACTCCCACCCAAAGGTGGGATTCCCACCTCCCATGTGGGGGGTGGCCGGCCCCTATGGTGGAGTCCACTTGGGACTCCACCCCATCTAGGGCTGGCCGGCCATGGAGGTGGAGTCCCTTGTGGACTCCACCTTCCTTGGTGGTTTCTTCCGGACTTTTCTAGAACCTTCTAGAACCTTCCATAGAACCTTCCGCGACATTTTATTTCACATAAAATGACATCCTATATATGAATCTTATTCTCCGGACCATTCCGGAACTCCTCGTGATGTCCGGGATCTCATCCGGGACTCCGAACAAATATTCGAACTCCATTCCATAATTCAAGTGCTACCATTTCAACATCCAACTTTAAGTGTGTCACCCTACGGTTCGAGAACTATGCGGACATGGTTGAGTACTCACTCCGACCAATAACCAATAGCGGGATCCGGAGATCCATAATGGCTCCCACATATTCAACGATGACTTTAGTGATCGAATGAACCATATACATATATTACCAATTCCCTTTGTCTCGCGATATTTTACTTGTCCGAGGTTTGATCTTCGGTATCACTCTATACCTTGTTCAACCTCGTCTCCTGACAAGTACTCTTTACTCGTACCGTGGTATGTGGTCTCTTATGAACTCATTCATATGCTTGCAAGACATTAGACGACATTCCACCGAGAGGGCCCGAGTATATCTATCCGTCATCGGGATGGACAAATCCCATTGTTGATCCATATGCCTCAACTCATACTTTCCGGATACTTAATCCCACCTTTATAGCCACCCATTTACGCGAGTGGTGTTTGGTGTAATCAAAGTGCCTTTCCGGTATAAGTGATTTACATGATCTCATGGTCATAAGGACTAGGTAACTATGTATCGAAAGCTTATAGCAAATAACTTAATGACGAGATCTTATGCTACGCTTAATTGGGTGTGTCCATTATATCATTCACACAATGACATAACCTTGTTATTAATAACATCCAATGTTCATGATTATGAAACTAATCATCCATTAATTAACAAGCTAGTTTAAGAGGCATACTAGGGACTTCTTGTTTGTCTACATATCACACATGTACTAATGTTTCGGTTAATACAATTCTAGCATGATATATAAACATTTATCATAAACATAAAGATATAAATAATAACCACTTTATTATTGCCTCTAGGGCATATCTCCTTCAGCATGTGCATCCACCTATACTTTTACCCCTGGTTTCAATCTCGTGGTGGGTCATCAGTGGCCAAGGTCATGATACGTTGACACTACATCACATGCATTTATGTTGTCCTCACTCAGCCATGGCACAACACAACAGTGGAGCGACCCCGAAGGGCCTAGATGCCATTAATAATCAACGGTGCAAGTACAAGATACATCAGGGACCTCCAAAAAAGAAAAATTGCAACTCTGTCCCTAACTTTTTCAGGGAAGACCTTACATGAATTCTGGAAAAAGCAATCAGGTCCTTTGCACTCGCCGGAGAAACAGGAGCTCGAACCGCGGCCGTCCTCACCGGTGCCGGGGACGAAACCACTTGGCACCAAGAGAACGGGAAGCGCCGCCGCGAGCTCGATGATGGGGGGCCTCCGCTTGGAGGTTGAAGAAGCCTTCAACGCCGGCTTCGAGAAAGACCACCAGTTGGTCATCTGGGTCGGACACCGAAACTGAGGGCGCCGAGAATGTTCACCAATGATCTTCAGCATCGCCACTCCAGAGCAGCCCCGAACAAGGCCGCGAAGCTCCGCCCGATTCCTCTTCAAATCGCCACCATGGAGCCCTGAAGAAGAAGTCGAAGCCTCACCTGCAACCATGCTTGAGCTGTTGGGGAAGACCTTATTTATGGAGTAGCCGACAGCTTCCTGCCCAGCAGCCTGTGGCTCCGACCATCTATACTTTTACCCCGGGTTTCAACCTCGTGGTGCGTCATCAGTGGCCATGGTCATGAGATGTTGACACTACATCGCATGCATTTATGTTGTCCTCCCTTAGCCATGGCACAACACAACAGTGGATGTCATCTTATATAATTATCCACTTTGTCCCATGTAAAAGCGTCGACTGGCATTCATAGTATTATGGAATGTTGGCCGTTATAAGGAAAGCACCTTCTAATTCCAAGAGACAAACAAATAGGATATGACAGCACCCTTCTAAACTCCGTTAAGAAACTCCGGCATGCATGTAATCCTATGTACATTGTGTTTTGTGCGCATTCGCATGATGACTAGTAAACCGGTGAAATTTAGCAACCTTGTGCCATGTGGGGCCTAGTTTTGTGACACTATATTTTGAAATACAACAGTCTCTGATGGAAAATGGATTGCGGAATGTAAAATGATGGATAACTCATTTGTGTCGACGGAACAACAACATTAGTAATATCTTTTTGTGTGTTTTTTAGGACCCAAACAAAAGCCGAAAGGTATACGGGATTTACAAATCAAGGTTGAACATGGATCCCGGGCCATGAGATTGCAAGCCGGGGGAGGAAGGAGAAGTAACATGCACTAAGTAAAGGGTTAGTGGGAAGAACAAGAACATGGGAACAAAAATAGGAACAGGATGTGAAGTTGCCTTTTGGGCAAAGAGAATAAAGCCGCGCTGGTCGTGGCCGTGTAACAACAACTGAGTAGGGGCCGGTGATATATGTTGGCGTAAAGCATGGGTGCTGAGCTGGTAGAAAGATGGGGAAAAAGGGAGGAGAGGAGAAAGTATGTCCTTCCTTTCGGTGCTCATCGTCGATTCCATCCCGCTTCCTTCCAACGCGGAGAGAAGAAGACTGCAGAGCAGATACCTACGCACGTATGCACGTTCAGATGTCCTCATCTACTACTAATAGTAGTCAGTTGCTTGTTTTTTTTATTTAGGGTGAGCTGCTTGCTTGCTAAGCAAAACTGGGGAGGTGGGTGCAAAAGAGTAAATCTTTCAAGTCCAGTACATATAGACAGGGATACAGCCCGGCCCAGCCCAGCTCGAAATGACGGATTGGACTGGAAGAAAAGAAGAAGAGTCCCCATGTAGGGCCGACGAGAGAAAGGCAAATGCTATACGGGCCGGCCCAGTTCGGGTGTTGGCTTTCTTTTAATCGTTTTATCTGTTCTGTTTTTTTATTTTCCTTTCTGTTTATTCTTCTTGTTTAGAAATTGGTCAAATCTGAAAAATATTCGAATTTGAAAATTGTTCAAATCTGGAAAATGTTCGAACTTGACAAAATTTCAAATCTTAAAACGTTCGGTTTTTTAAAATGAGTTCTTTTAAAAAATTGTTCAAATCTAAAAATTGTTCAAATCTGAAAAATGTTCAGATTATTTAAAAATGTTACTTTTTAAAATATTTAAATTTGAGAATTGTTCAAATATGAAATTTTGTTCCAATCTAAAAAAGTGTCAAATTTGAAAATTGTTCAAATCTGAAAAGTATTCAGATTTTCTAAAAATGATTTATTTTTTAAAAATTATTCAAATCTGAAAATTATTCAAATCTGAAAAATGTTCACAGTTTTTAAAATTATTTATTTTTTAAATATTTTTAAAAAAGAAAAGAAACAATAGAAAAAAGAATGGAAAAAGAAAAAAATTACCTGATGTTGGGCCGCGGCCCATCAAGTAACCCGGGGCAGGTGAGGGTGTGCGGCAACCGCGTCAGTGCCGACCAGCTTAGTGGATAGCACCTCTCCAAGAGAAATGCCCAGCCGGCTCATCGAACACAGAAGCAACATTTCTCTCTTTTTAGTTCGTAAAAAATATTTCTCTGTTTAACCCCGTCAAAAATGGCATTTATTTGTTTAATCAAGTTTTTACCAACCTAAATGCTTCCTTCCAATTGTTAGGCTGGTCATACTAGGTAGTACTCATATATGATCCAACTGTCCCGAATTAGATACATACGTGTCTAGAAAAATCTGTGATAAATAATTTAGAACATAAAGAATCTAGCATAATTCTATGATACTAATATATAATTTGATTACTATCTATATGATAGATTGTCGGATGTGCACTTGTGTGCTCTCTCCGGGCAGTGTGTAGCGAAGCTACAAAATATATTGGGAGATATTGAATCCAAGACGGGCTTCCGCGGGTATTACCCAAATACACTGAAATAAAATCGATTCTACAAAATATTTGCATTTTCTTAGAAATAGTACAAATTTGAAAGTTTGGTGTGACCTTCATCGGTTTCCACCACTAGTTTGGTTACGGACAGCGACGAAGGACTGATTTAACGATCCAAATTCAGTCCTCTCCGGAGGCCGAAGATAGGTTTTGTTGTTTGGCAAGTGGCTCGACTCAACATGTTTGGATCAAAAACACGGTGATGACCATGAAGAATTTCTCGCAGACTTTTTTTTGAACCTTGAACAGTAGGAAGGCTCCTACTGTATATATAAAGGACCCTCAAAAGGGTGGATTTTTACATTTGCGGCCAATTACGATGAGGACAGAATGGGGAGGCAGAATCTAAAGACTAGCAACAAAAGAAGTAATAAAAGGGTGTACTTCTTCCTTAGTTTTATGAACGTGGAGTAAGAGATCATGCTGGAACCGGGCCTTCCAGGATGATAATTCAGGGTCACATTGTTGAAGTAGAGATTATTCCTTTCCCTCCAGATGCTCTAGGATGCCACAGTGAACACTTCTATGAATATTGGTTTCCTCCAAATACCCTTGTCCTCCTCAATCATTTCCAGTTTGCTGCCCCGGTTGGCCGGTTCGGCCAGACAATGCCAATCAAATTCCAGCATGATATGCGGGGCAGTGGCAAAAAAAACTACTCCAGTGGCTCTCAAGAGGATTAGTGCAGAGTAGGCAGTCAAAAAGATTTCCAATATTGTAATGTCTCCTTCTAAACATATTACGGTTGTTTATTAGTCGATCGGAATGAAGAAGACAGCAAAAGAATATCAGTTCTTGGGTGCATTTACACTTGCATAAACAGGCAAAAGAAATGTGTAGAGCCAAATCTCTAAAGCAAACTTCTATAAATATAGTATATGGTGTTGATTGTCCAAAAAAAAAAGTTCATGTGTTCATGGAAATTTAATTCAGTTCATGGGTGTGTATGCTCCCTCTACCAAAAATCATATTTCAAAGTGTAAAAAAAAATTGACAGAAAATTGACAAAAATCCGCCGCCGCCACCTGACAAAAAAATTGACAAAATTTTTTTTGGGCGGAATACCCGGGCGCCATTTCCTGGCGCCGCCACTGGTTATCGGGCTACTCTTGCAAATTGGAGCAATGTTTTATTACAACATGGGGCCATACTGGCTTCTTCGATCCAGCGGAGCACACAGAAACAAAGAGGTAATTGTACCATATACTGTTTATTTCTATAAATATACATATATGGTATTGATTGTCAAGAAAAAAGAGTTCATTGGTTCGGAGTTTCGAACAAGTTGCCTTTTTTTTCTTTTTGAGCTGAACCCACAGTGTGGCCGGTCTTAAGACACTTCACACAGCTTGTCAGCTTGGTAAAAATATCTCTTCCAAAATCATATTTTTTTTCTTTAATATTGGTATACATTATATATCATAAGCTTAGTAATCGAAGATCCACGTACGATCTACACATTCGAGCGCGTACACGTGAAGATGTATGTGCGAATTTTTTATTTCAATTTTTGAAATTTAAAATTTATGTAAGATGCATTTTAAAATATAGGGAAGATATGCTCCTATGTTCCAAAACACCACTCCTCTCTGTTCAAAGTTTCAAACAATTTGCCTTTTCTTTTGGCTTCGAACCGAACCTACAGTGTGGCCGGTATTAAGACACTTCACACAGCTTGGTAAAAATATCTCATCCAAAATCGTATTTTTTTCTTTAATATTGGTATACATTATATATCATAAGCTTAGTAATCGAAGATCGACGTACGATCTACACATTCGAGGTACTAGCTAGTACTCCGTTCTAAATTGAAGTGGCACATGATGAATTGCTGAGTGCATGTCGGGCGTATCGGTCAGGTGGCGGCGGCGACGGCGAGGCCGAGCTGCGCGAGGTGGAGGTCGGTGTCATCGGGGTGCTCCTCGACGTCCCTGGGGCGGTGCGGCAGCGTCCACTTGCCTTCGTCCGTCCTGACCATGCCCTTGTTGAGCTCCTGGCGCCAGCCGGAGGGCACCATGTGGTCGTCCTTGAGGAAGTCGGCTGCCTTGTTCACGAGCGCCGGGTCTCTCCCGCCGAGCTGGAACTCCCTGCCGCGGCCGGTGTATCCGTCGAGCAGGTGGAGGTGCGCCTCGAGGTTGTGGAAGCAGGCGAGGTCGAAGGTGCGCTTGAGGAAGGGCGACACCTCGTGGTCCAGCGCCAGCAGGACGCCGATGTGGGAGTAGACGCTGGGCAGGCCCAGCGCGTCCGCCACCCGCAGCAGCGGCATGGGGACGAACGCCTCCGTCAGGATGCCGGGCACCTTGGGCACCGTGTCGTGCACGTTGAGGATGCGCAGCGCCTTGATGCCCAGCTCCCGCTCGAACCTCTCCCCGAACCAGGTGTTCCCCACGCGCGGGCCGGAGAAGGAGTAGACGCACACCGGCGCCTTCACGTCGGCCGACGGCGACACGTTGGCGCCGGTCTCGGCGATGTCATACGCGCTGAGCATGGCCATGGCGCTGCCGAGGCTGTGGCCGGTGACCGTCACGCTCACCTCCTCGCCCTTCCCGGCGTACAGCTCCACCAGCTTCCGCACCTCGGCCAGCACCTGCTCCCGCGCCGAGTACTTGCAGAACTTGCACGACGGGTCCTTGCCGGTGTACAGGTCGGCGAACCCCGCCTCCACCTTCACCCTCGGGTCCTCGCACGGTATCCCGTACTGGCCGATGGGCCTCAGGAACGCGCTCACGTCCTCCACCCACTCCAGCTTGGTCACGGTGCCGCGCCACGCGACGGCGATGTCGCGGCGGCCGATGCGCGCCGTCTCCGCGTCCGAGGACACGGCGATGAAGCCGATGAAGGTGGCGGTCTCGCTCCACATCCGGTCGTCCAGGGGTTGTGCTTGGCGATGCTGAAGTTGGGGAGGTGGACGTGGGAGGTGGCGTAGATGTAGCGGGTGACGTCGTAGCCGACGCCGGCGAGGCCGACGTCCTCGAAGAACCTCTTCGGTGGGTACTTGCAGGTGCCGCAGTAGCGGGAGAAGCGGTCGTAGTCGAAGGAGTCGTAGCAGGCCTGCGCGAACTCGCCGTACCGGATGAGCTCGCCCCGGAGCACCGTGTCGATGGGGTCCAGCAGCCCTTCCCAGTTGTTGCTGCCATGGATCTCCCGCCACCGAGATGTCAGCTGCCCGTCCGACCGCCCGGACTCCTCGGCCAGTGTGCCGCGCTCCATGTCGCCGATGACGGAGGCCGGCTTCTCTTTGGCTGGTGCTTTGGCTTCGTCGGTCGACAGCGCCGAGGTGATCACCAGCCGGGACGACGAGCGTCGTCGACGGCTGGTCAAGTGCTGCGAGGGCAGTGGCGCCGCCGGCCGGCACGGAGGCAGCACAGTCCGGGTGCCGGCGAGCGAGAGGTTAGAGGAGCACGACATGGTCGACATTGCTGCTGCTGAACTGATTCCTGATTGGTCGATCGACGGATGTACCTTGGTGTGACTGGTATGTGTGTGTCAGTGTGTGTGAGAGAGGTTTAGCACGAGCTCGCCCTGCTTGAGAGTCGTTGTGATCGATGAGGTTTGAGCGGTTGGTTCGCGTGTATATATACACGTCCGGGCTAGCTGCCCTAGTGATTCGTCGCGAGGGTTCACACTTCACACATCCATGTCCTGTTATTTTTTTCGACAATGCCTGATGCTAGCTCGCGAGAAAATGGGGGAATCCGTGGTACATATTAGCGAAAACCCAAAACCGTCCATGAACTATTCGGACTGTCCAATGCATCTGTTAAGATTAATGTACTAGCCACTTGAATCAAAAGTCTGCAACTCATAGAAAGAGCTAGCCAATCTACTTACACACTTCAACACTCCCTCTCACGTGTGATGGGAAGACTAGAAGACAAGTCAACACGTGTAGAGAGGCAAAGAGGCAGCGGGAGGCAGGAGGCTGCGGGGAATTTAGAATAATTGTGAAAGCCAGGATTTGAACTCGAGACCTGGGGCTCTGATACCATGTTAAGCTTCATGCACTACCCACTTGAACCAAAAGTCCGAACTTATGGAAACGGCTAGGCAATCTACTTATACACTTCAACAACATCAACATTCGTGCTAAAACTTAGCAAAAGTATCCACTAGTTCTCTTAGATTCTGCAACTGAAGTCCCTAGCATTTTACGTAAAGAACCTGGATCTTTATGCATATTGTTCATTGGTTCACCACTCTATCTCTCATCTCTCTCAAAATATTGGTGTAGTCTTTGTTAAATGAAACAATAAGTATGTTTTTGATAAAAAAAACATTAATATGGAGATACCAATTACACTCAGCATCTGCACCAACAAGATGCTCACGAATAGCATCAAGGATGCACACAACCAAGACACAATAAATATGTGTCATACCAACATTGAAGAGTACAATATAGAATGAAAATGTAAAAGTAAAATGGCACTCCCTATGTTTTAGGACATATAAATTATATAATATATGGCGTGGTATTTTTAGGGCCTTTTTGGATGCATGATTGGAAATGTAGAGCTAAGACAAACACAAGACTCCAGCAGCATTGCGAGTGCAATACAAAGGATTATAGAACGCATAAAAATTACCGTAATAGTCGTTTGAACCTAACATATGAAAAGTTCATTGATCCTATGTGATTGAGTATTAAAAATGGTTAGACTGGCATAGGAATCCAATCAATAAAAAAAAATCAAGTATTGAAAAATAAAAAAATGTGAAACTCCTACAATCCAAAAAGGTCTTAGAGGTGTCATAATAACCACTTGCCCCAAACTAAAACACTTAAAGTATTTCTCATGCATGTGATATTTTACCTCACATAATGTTTGCACCATCTATATATATCCTAAGATAAATAATTTGATGTTTCATGTATCCATTACAAGATAACTTTATTTCATTAATAAGTTCAACAAGCTAGAGAGGATGCCCCTCGCATTTGCAGGGCCACCTTGATAGTTGGTGAAAAAATTCACCATCCATCAACTATCCAAGCTGTCCAATGCATCTCCATTCGTGCTAGAACTTCGCTAAAATATTCATTAATTCACCTAGATTCTCCAACTGAAGTCACTAGCATTTACTCCCTCCTGTCTATAAACGAGAATAGATTTGAGGGAAGACACCTCTCAATGGGGTGATCGGCTCAATATATATAGGAGGATTACAAAGCCTTGGAGACCAAGGAAACTACCAATACACGTATCAATCTACAGCTATACATGTATAATACGGGTCAGTAGAGCTATACAAATTTATACTTTAACATCCCCCCGCAGTCTATGCGTCGGACGAACGCAAAGACTGTACCGAAAGTCCAGAAATAACTGTGACGGTAGCCCCTTCGTCATGATATCGGCAAACTGCTGCGAAGAAGGCACATGAAGAACCCGGATCTGACCAAGTGACACCTTCTCCCGAACAAAGTGGATGTCAATCTCGATGTGCTTCGTACGACGATGCTGAACCGGGTTGCAAGCCATGTAGACGGCGCTGACGTTGTCACAGAAGACGACTGTCGCGGTAGGAAGGGGACGCTGAAGCTCGAGAAGAAGCTGTCGAAGCCAACAACACTCAGCGACGACATGAGCCACAGCACGATACTCGGCCTCAGCACTGGAGCGAGACACAGTAGCCTGGCGCTTGGAGGACCAGGACACCAGATTGTCCCCAAGATAGACACAATAGCCAGAGGTGGATCGGCGAGTGTCGGGACAACCTGCCCAATCCGCATCGGAGTACGCGGTGAGGGATGAGGCCGGCGTGGAGTGAAGCTGAAGTCCGAGGTCCAGAGTGCCACGGATGTAGCGCAGGATCCGCTTGACGAGGTTGAGATGCGGTTCCCGAGGAGCATGCATGTAGAGACAGGCTTGCTGAACAGCATGAGCAATGTCGGGACGAGTCAGTGTTAAGTACTGAAGAGCTCCAGCAAAGCTCATGTACTCGGTGGCGTCGGCGACAAGAGGTCGATCATCGGCAGATAGTTTGCAACGGGTGTCAATGGGCGTGACACAAGGGTTGCAATCCATCATTCCAGCACGCTGAAGAAGGTCGATGGCGTACTGTCGCTGTGACAAGAGCATCCCTGTCGTGGAGCGAGAAACCGAGATCCCAAAGAAATAGGACAGGTCCCCGAGATCGGTCATGGCGAACTCACGATGAAGCTGGTCAGTGATGTGCTGGAGAAGACCGGTGCTTGAGGCGGTGAGAATAATGTCATCAACATAGAGCAGCAGGTAGGCCAAGTCAGCGCCACGACGAAGAACGAAGAGGGACACGTCGCTCTGGGAAGCAACAAAGCCAAGGCGGTGAGCATAGTGAGCAAACCGCTGGTACCACGCCCGAGGTGCCTGCTTCAAGCCATAGAGAGACTTGTGGAGCAGACAAACATGTTGGGGCCGAGCCGGGTCGATGAAGCCAGGAGGCTGCTCGCAGTAGACCACCTCATCAAGATTGCCATGCAGGAAAGCGTTCTTGACGTCGAGCTGATGAACCGGCCAAGCACATGAGACGGCAATGCTGAGGACGACACGAATCGTGGCCGGTTTGACAACCGGGCTGAAGGTCTCGTCATAGTCGATGCCGGGCTGTTGAGAGAACCCGCGAACCACCCACCTTGCCTTGTATCGAGCAAGACCACCATCGGAGCCAAACTTATGCTTGTAGATCCATTTGCCTGAAACAATGTTAGCACCAGCGGGTCGAGGCACGAGAGACCAGGTATGGTTCTCAAGAAGAGCAGAGTACTCCTCAGACATCGCAGCACGCCAATGTGGATCATGGAGAGCTGTCCGGTATGTTTTGGGAATGGGAGAAATAGAGGAGTGGACAGCGGAGAGGTTTAGCTTGTCGACGGGCTTGAAGATACCGTGTTTGGCACGAGTCAGCATGGTGTGAGTGTTCGACGCTGGTGGTGGTGGTGGGGGTGGCGTCGGAGGTGGCGAGGCTGGCTCGGGGGTGGGCTCGCGCGACGGGGATGGCGCGGGAGAAGACGGTGGCGATGGAGCGCGCGCAGGAGAGGGCTGGCGCGCGGGAGAACATGCAGGTGCATGTTGGGCCGGCGGGGCGCCATGCAAGATGGGCTGGGCCGGCACGTGCTGCGTGGCCGCAAGCTCGAGCAGGAAGTCGAGGGAGTCGGCTGGCTGGGAGGTGGTGGCGTGAGCAAAGGGAAAGAAGTTCTCGTCAAAGACAACGTGGCGAGAAGTGATGATCCGACGTGACGACATGTCAAGACAGCGATAGCCACGGTGGGACGAAGGATATCCTAAGAAGACGCACGCGGTAGAACGCGGAGCGAGTTTGTTGGCGGCAGTGGCGGATTGGTTAGGGTAGCACAGACAACCAAAGACCCGGAGGTCGGAGTAGGAGGGAGGTTGGTTGTGGAGAAGAGTATAGGGAACTCGGAAATTGATGGGCTGGCTAGGCCGGCGGTTGAGGAGGTATGTAGCGGCGGCGAGTGCCTCGGCCCAATAGGAGGGAGGCATGTGTGCTTGGAAGAGGAGAGTGCGGGTAATGTCGTTGATGGTGCGTATAGCACGCTCGGCTTTGCCGTTTTGCGGCGAGGTGTAGGGGCAGGACATGCGTAGGTGAATACCATGGCGTGTGAGAAACTCGACGAGTGTAGAGTTGACAAACTCCGTGCCATTGTCAGATTGGAGAGCAACTACAGGGAGTTGGAATTGTGTGCGTGCATAGGCAACAAAGTTGATTAGGATATCGCAAGTATCGGACTTGTGCCGTAGAGGAAAAGTCCACATAAAGTGTGAAAAATCATCGACGACAACAAGATAGTATTTGAAGCCAGAATTGCTCGCGACAGGAGATGTCCACAAATCACAATGTATTAATTGGAAAGGACGCACACAAATAGTTTTAGACCTAGAGAACGGCAGACGGACATGCTTGCCGAGTTGACACGCATGACACACCATAGTATCTTTATTACATGGAAGAGAAAAATCTTTGGCTAAATGAAAGGCAGCATCACGTCCTGGGTGTCCTAGGCGGCGATGCCACAGCTCGGTGGAGTTGGTGGAGGCGACAAGGCCGAAGTGGGATGGAGAGCTGCGGCTGGTGAAGAACTCGTAGAGGGGACCGGGGCTACTGCAGCGAATGATCTCGCGCCGAGTTTGAAGATCCTTAACAGAAAAACCAAAAGGGTCATACTCCACAGAAACAGAATTATCAATGGTAAACTGACGAGTAGAAAGAAGATTTTTGATAATGTCTGGAACTACTAAGACGTTGTTTAAGTGAAAGGTGTGATTAGGTGTGTGGAGGATGGCGTGACCGGTGCTAGAAATAGGAAGAGACACACCGTTGCCGACAGTAACATGAGAGGAAGGAGAGGTGTGGGAGGGGAAGGAGATTATACCGGGGTCGTTGACCATGTGGGATGTGGCCCCCGAGTCCATGACCCAGGCGCCGGCGGTGGAGGGTCCGGCGTTGGAGGTGCTGGCGGTGCTGTTCAGGGCGGCGATGAGGGCGGAGCAGTCCCACGCTGGCGGAGGCGCGGCGGTGGGGTTGTAGAGCGTCGCCGGGGGCGGCGGGTTGACGCCAAACGCCTGCCCATGGAGGGGAGCCAGCTGGGTGACGTAGGCCTGCTGCCCTGGTGGAACCCAGGTGGGCTGGCGAGGAGGTGGTCCGGCGGGTCGCGGACCCAGGAGGCCCTGTCCACCAGCCGGTGGTGCAGCGGGGCGCCAGGGGGTCTGCATGGGCGGCATGGGCTGCGTCTGGCCCGTGTAGGGGTTGAAGCAGATCCAGGGGCCGGGCGCGGGTGCAGTCCAGCTGCCGCGCGGGTCGACGGGAGCAGGGTTCCCGTTCTTCTTCTTCTTCTTCCAGCGACCATTGCCGTTGCCGGAGCCGCCGCCTGGAGCACCGCCGGAGGAGGGGCCGGCAGTTTGCCTGTACAGCGCGACCTGAGACGCCGACGGCATCCCCGGGAGCGAGGCGGCGAGCTGGTTCTCGCGGAGGAGCAGGAGGGACCGCGTCTGCAGAAAAGTCGGGAACGGGACCTGCATGGTGACGAGCGTGGTGATGTCGCTGAACCGCGGATTCAAGCCGCGTAGGCAGGTGAGGACCAGGGTTTGGTCGGTCACGGGCTGGCCGACGTCACGAAGAGCGTCTGAGAGAGTCTTGAGGCGGTGGCAGTATGCGGCGATGGTGCGATCGCCCTCCGCCGCTGATCTCGCGGCCGCTGCCGCCGAGGCCACCGCCAAGGCTGCTCTCTGGGCGCTCGCGGCCGCACTCCCCAGCATCCGTGCCGTCGTGCCGGTCACCCTCGAGCTTTCAACCTCCAACTACCTCCAATGGTGCGGCATGTTCTCCGACGCTGTTGAGAAGTACGCCCTCGAGGATCATCTCCTCGAGGATGCTTACCCCACGGACCCCCCGCCACAGTGGGTCCGCAACGACGCCATCGTCCGGTCATGGCTCAACAGCGCCGTCGCGCCCGAGCTTCTCGCCATGATCGTTGACACCACAACGCCACTGCCTGCACACGCCTTGTGGACGCGCCTCTCCAACATCTACCACGACAACGCGGACACCCGCTCCTCCTACCTCGAGCAAGAGTTCCACGGTCTCCAACAGGGCTCCCTGACCGTGGCTGATTACTGCCGCAAGCAGAAGGTTCTCTCCGACGAGCTCAATGCGCTAGGCACGACCATCACCGACAAACGCCTAGTCCAGAACACGCTTCGCGGTCTCGGACCTCGGCTTGCGTACATGCGCACGTTGCTCCTGAAACAGCGTCCCCTTCCGCCGTTTCTCGACGTCCGCTCATCTCTACTACTCGAGGAGCTCACGTTGCAGCAGCAGCCCGAGTCATCCTCAACCCCGTCTGCCTTCGTCGCGCGCGGAGCCCCCACGCCTCCACCACCGCGTGGCCCTGCCGAAAATACGGGACCTCCGCGGCGCCCGGAAGTCTGCCGCAACTTCTAGCGCTTTGGAACCTGTCGCTTTGGCGCACGGTGCCGTTACGTCCACTCCGCGTCTCCCCAACAACGCGGCGGCACCCCCAACACATCCGGGAAGGGATCGCAGACTCCATGGCCGTCGATGCAGAACCCTTGGGCTGGGTCAATCCAGATGTGGCCAGGACCACCGCCACGGCCACCTCCTCTTGGCCTGCCTCAGGCTCATCATGCCATGCTATCGGCGCCGCCTCCATGGCCCTATGGCTCTACATCACCTATGCCATGGCCACCGGGAGCAGCTATACCATGGACGCCAGGAGTGACGCCATCCGCCCCGCCACCTGCATCCACATACAATCCAACCGCACCACCGCCATCCTTCGACCAAGCCCAACTCATGCAGGCTTTCAACACCATGTCCCTGACACCACCATCCTCGAATGAGTGGTTCATGGACTCAGGCGCCTCCGCTCACATGACCGGCAATCAGGGTAACCTCTCTCACATCCTCACCTCTCACTCTCCTTACCCACATGTCATCGTCGGCAATGGCCAAACTATTCCCACAACCCACATCGGTCATACCACTCTTTCATCTCCTACCCATTCGTTCTCTCTTAACAATGTCTTAGTTACACCTGACCTAATTAAAAATCTTATTTCTGTTCGTAAATTCACAACTGATAATCTTCTATCTGTTGAGTTTGATCCGTTTGGTCTCTCTGTGAAGGACTTCCGCACCAAGAACGAGATCGTCAGGTGCAATAGTTCCGGTGACCTCTACCCCCTCGGGTTGCCGGCCTCCACTGCGCACGCACTCTCCACCACCACATCATCAGCAACCTTGTGGCATCGTCGTCTAGGACATCTTAGTAGTCAAGCTTTGTCGCACCTAGCAAGTGCTTTTTCTTTTCCTTGTAATAAAAATGCTACCGATAATCGGTTATGTCATGCTTGTCAATTAGGGAAACATGTGCGTCTACCTTTTGATTCATCATCTACTCACACTACTCGACCTTTTCAACTAATCCATTGCGATTTGTGGACTTCCCCTCTTCCTAGTGTATCCGGTTACAAATACTACCTAGTTGTGTTAGATGATTTCACTCATTACCTTTGGACTTTTCCCTTACGCATGAAATCTGAAACTTTCCCAACACTCAAAAACTTCTTCGCCTACGTATCCACTCAGTTTCATACAACAGTTCAATCCCTACGAGTGTGACAATGGTCGTGAATTTGACAATACTGCTGCCCGCACATTTCTCATGTCCCTTGGTGCCACTCTACGCATGTCTTGCCCATACACATCCCCCCAAAACGGTAAAGCCGAGCGTGTCATTCGCTCTACAAACAACATGGTTAGATCACTTCTTTTCCAAGCATGCATGCCTCCAATATATTGGGTCGAAGCTCTTAACACTTCCACTTTCTCGTTCAACCTTCACCCCACTAAAACCCTTCAGCACCGCACCCCACACGAGGTTCTCTATGGCCTCCCCCTTCCTCTCGACCAACTTCGGGTTTTCGGATGTCTTTGTTACCCTAACCTCTCCGCTACCACAGCTCACAAACTCGCTCCTCGCATGACCGCCTGTGTCTTCCTCGGATACTCCTCTTCTCACCGCGGCTACCGCTGCCTCGACCTCTCCACACACAAACTTATCATCTCCCGTCATGTTGTCTTTGATGAAAATTCATTTCCTTTCTCCAAAATATCCACACCACCTACTCCCATTGATTTCTCCTTCCTTGATGAGCTGCCACCCATCCTCCCAAACCCTCCACCCCAGCCACCCATACCTCAGCCTAACACCCAGCCACCCACGCCTCCGCCTAACCCACCTCCACCTCCCCCTCCTCCCGTGGTACTGGCTCCGGTTGGCCCTCCCCTTGCCGAGAACACTCACAATATGTACACTCGTGGCAAACGTGGTATGTCTCGGCCTGTTGATCGCCTTAATCTGCATGTTGATGTTCTTAGTCCGCTTCCGAAAAGCTACCGTGGTGCTCTGAAGGATCCTCAATGGCATGCTGCAATGGTCGATGAATTTACAGCCCTGCAAAACAATCGGACATGGGATCTTGTGCCTAGACCACCTGGATCTAATATTGTTTCTGGCAAATGGATATTTCGTCATAAGCTCAAACCAGATGGCTCCTTAGACCGGTACAAAGCACGTTGGGTGCTCCGGGGCTTCACCCAACGCGCCGGTGTCGACTACGGTGAGACTTTCAGTCCGGTCGTCAAGCCGGCAACTGTTAGGACAGTTTTGTCCATTGCCGTCGCTCAAGACTGGCCGGTCCATCAGCTCGACATCAACAATGCCTTTCTCCATGGTACTCTCGCTGAGACTGTCTATTGTGCACAACCGTCAGGGTTCGTTGATGCTTCCCAGCCCGACCATGTATGCCGCCTCAACAAGTCTCTCTATGGGCTTAAGCAGGCACCGCGAGCTTGGTATAGCCGCTTCGCCGACCATCTTCTACGACTTGGCTTTGTCGGCTCCCGTGCAGACCCCTCTCTTTTTATCTACACACGCAACACGGAGACACTTTACCTGCTGCTATATGTTGATGATATTGTGCTGACAGCCTCTTCTGAGCAGCTCCTTCGACACACCATCACAGCTCTAGAGCGCGAGTTCTCTCTCAAGGACCTTGGAGCATTACACTATTTTCTTGGTGTTGCTGTTACGCGCTCTCCTACTGGCATGTTCCTCTCTCAACGGCAGTACATCCTCGACGTCCTCGACCGTGCAGGAATGAGCGAGTGCAATCCATGCTCCACTCCGGTTGACACACAGTCCAAGCTTGGCGCTACTGGCGCCCCCGTCGCTGATCCATCCACTTATCGGAGCTTGGTGGGTGCTCTCCAGTATCTATCGTTCACCCGCCCGGACGTTGCCTATGCCGTTCAGCAGGTCTGCTTGTACATGCACGACCCACGAGAGCCGCATCTTAATGCGGTCAAACGGATTCTCCGGTACCTTCGCGATACCGTCGACTATGGCCTGCAGCTGCATCGCTCATCACCAACATCACTTACTGCTTATACTGATGCCGATTGGGCTGGATGCCCCGACACTCGCAAGTCGACTTCTGGGTATGGGGTTTTCCTTGGTGACAATCTGATCTCTTGGTCATCTAAGCGCCAACAAACTGTCTCCCGATCGAGTGCGGAGGCAGAATATCGTGGAGGCGGTGGCAGTATGCGGCGATGCGGCGATGTAGGTTTTTAGGAACGAAAATTTGATACCATATAAACGAGAATAGATTTGAGGGAAGACACCTCTCAATGGGGTGATCGGCTCAATATATATAGGAGGATTACAAAGCCTTGGAGACCAAGGAAACTACCAATACACGTATCAATCTACAGCTATACATGTATAATACGGGTCAGTAGAGCTATACAAATTTATACTTTAACACTGTCCATTTTATGTTGCGCATAATTTTCCATGCAAATCAAACTATGCAAACTTTGACCAAGAATATAGATAATAATACAAAGATCTACCATGTCAAATGCATATAATATGAAAATATATTTCATAAAAATTCTAAAAATTCTATAATATAATATGAGTATTATTTTGTTGTATATATTTATATTTTATCAATATAGATGATTAAATTTTACGAAATTTGACTTTGACCAAAGTTTATATGCAGCATATTTTGGGCAGGAGGGAGTACATAAAAGACCCCAGATCTTTATGCTTATTATTAATTGTTCACTGGTCACCATTCTCATATTATATTATACCATGAACTTCTCAAACAAAATCCGTTGAGAACACCATCGATACATTATCGGCCTTGGGCTACATCACATGTACAAACAAATACATGTTGCACCATACATATATTGCCAATATAAAATAAAATCTCATCTTTGGACACCGAACTCTTTACATAAATCCAGACAGAATTAAAGCTTTTTTTTTAGGAAAAAAGAAGCTAAAGTTACGTTCTTCTTGCAACCAAAAAATATACATGAAGCATGAGAGAAACAAAACGAACGCGGAGCATGAGAGAGAATGGACTACCACGATAGGCTTGTGGAAATCTCTGCGCTCCGTACATTGGAGGCTGCCAAAACGTACACGTGAATCGCATGTATATGGTCCCGGTCGGCCTAGATCGACCTGCCACCGAGCAATAATCGTATGTACGTTTTTCTTCTGCAAAACAAAGTTGAGACCTTGGCCTCTCCATAAAAAGAAACTTACGATATTTATTTGCATTTTATTTAACAAAGAACTGGTATGAGGCTACATCAAACGAGCTAAAATCACCACGCAACACCTATAGACCTGATATTGGGAGAAGAAAATACCATCTCAGGCCCATATGTCCTCATAACACAAACAACACTCCACCAGCTAGGTACCGGGTATCACCTAGTCACCCTATGGTGAAATAGGAGCACACAACCACACTAACAGACTCCTAGCAAGCACCTTGTGTCCTTACTTTATAAGTCGTCACCTCTGTCATCTTGGCACCACCACGATGCCCAGACAACCCCTCCACCATGGGCGAGTCCATCTTGGCTCATCCAACCCCTAGACCCCGTCCACCATGCCGTCGTGACTCGCCATCGTCAAAGTGATAGATGCAACACCGCTCCACGACTAGACCCCTCCAGCTACAGCTTGTTTCAAAACGATGCCACTAAGAGGGAGAACGACACCGAAAGTGTCGACATCGCCCGATCCAGGAGACCCAGATCTACGGTTTCCCCTAGAACATGTGTGTGGGCAAGATATTCGTAGTAACGATGCCTCCAACAAGGCAACAACGCCCACGAGCGCTACCATTGTTAGGCCCGATCGAACGGTACTTCGCCTCCCAGATCCGCCATGAGCCAAGCCGTCGTAGGGAGGGAGTTGCCTCCATGCCTTGCCGAAACGCTAACTTGAGAAGGTTGACCAGATGAGTCTGGCCACCACCGCTATCGCAAGGAGCCGCGATGGCCGCCGTCACCGCAATACCTCCCTTGTTCCACCTATGCCGCCCCGGAGACAAACCCTCCTTCACGTGAAAGGGACCATCGGGGCATGCCCCCCTCATCGTTCGTCTTTGTCAGCCGGGCTTGTCCGCCACCACCGGCGCCGACAACTACCTCGAGGAGGAGATTAGCGGCCTCTCGCTAGGAAATTGGTGGGGAACCTTCGAACTCGACCCACGATAGTGGAGTCATGATCTGATTTGCCTGCCGCTGAGTTGTGGTGGTTCCCTACTCCAATGAAAGCTCAAAGCACGGAACACGTTGGCCTAATTGGTCTTCATTTTTTCCCCTTTTTTTTGCGAAAGAAGCAGAAAAAAATCACGTTCGTACATTTGATGTTTTGTTTTGAGACTGAGAGGCATGTCATCTTCATTTTTCTACCAGTAGCATATTTCGTGGAAACGAGAATGGATGGTGCTTTTGGAAGCTGCCAAAATGGATGATAGCTATAGGGAAGCATATGGTTTGGCCGGACGCACAGTGCACACGTGAATCGTATGTACGCGTGGGCCCAGCATGATCCTTCTGGCATGCCAATAGCAAGAATCGTATGTGGCGTGCGTATTCCTACATGCATGCACCAATGGATACACTGGTCGGCCCGTGGTCCATTACACGTTCGCTGGCTTCGTCTTTGCTGCCCACACTACTACTCCGTACGTACACGATTCGTCTGTCTCGCTAGCTCGATTCGTCTTAATTTTCTGCCCAGGTTACCAATAAAGATTAGTTTGTCCGTGGACCCGGCCTGATCAACCTGCCAGGAGGAAGAATAGAAATCATACATATACATATCTAGACTGTACCCGTACAGGCATTACACGTTACACGTATGTACTAGAGATTATGATTTTGTATTAGGATTTTAGGTACAGACAAGCTTGATAGTCATACACTCTCAAGACTTATATGGAGATATTTGCCTCATTCATACACTCTAGTTTGAACCCTTCTCCATGATATTTAAGAAATATTGAAATGGGTAGAAAACATATAAACTCACCATATTACATGAAAGTAATATTGAAATGGGTAGTCATACACTCTATAGAGGGTCAATATTTTCTCCTATTATTTTTTATTTGGTTAGCTTTAGGAGGAATTTCTTTCATACTTATAGATTTAAAAGGATTTTTTTCACAAATTGATGAGGACATCCCTAGCTACCTCACTACTACCTCCGTCATTACAAGAAGATGATCCTGCTGTGAAGCTCAAGTCCAATGAAGTTAGGATTGGACCAATGACACGAGCTCGTGCAAAGCTACTTAAACAACAGGTGAACTTGTTCCTAAACGATACTTTGATTGATGAGAACTTTATACTGCCTAAGTGCTATTATTTATGTATGATCAAGTATGAGGAGGGAGCAAGCATCGCACGAGGAGGAGAGGAGCAGCTGGACCAGAAGCTGGACATGGAGCTGGACGTGAAGACATCTCATGGACGCGCGAGGGAGGAGCGGGAGGCATGCACGAGAGGAGGAGATGTTCCAGCCGGCGCCAGGACCGGTCAACCGGCCGCACCGCCGGGCCGCCCGGTCCCAGGGCCGGTCCGACCGGCCCCCACGCCGGATCCATCCGGTTTCAACCGGGTTTCTGGCTTGTGCCAACCGGGGCACATCCAGTAAGCCTGGAACCCCCATCCGGTCATCGCCCGGCGCCAGATCCGGTCCAAACCGGACCGGCCGGCCGGTCCCAGGCCCGGTCAACCGGACTCTAGACCGGCCGAGTCCGAGTCTGTCTCGACCAGATCTATTCTGGGTCGGTTATTTTCGTACTTTTTCGACCTGAGGTCGTCCTGGACGCCTATATAACTCCATAGGACACCCCCAAAGTTGCTTTAGACCACGTTTAAGATAAACTCTAGTTCATAGTTGTTTGCTTTGCAACTCTATTGAATTTCTACATCCAATTGCATTGATTTGGTGTGGAATCCCTGAAAGTCTTGTGTGATCTGTTGTTCCATTGGGAATTAGTAGATTGCAACTTACCGTCTCGTGGTCGGCGGCTACGTGTGCAAGTGTGTGCAGTTGCGAATATCTTGCAGGGTTGAGAGCTGTTGCATTGGCGACAGGGACCAATCGAGAGATCTCGTTGCGTCATACAAGTTATCTTCCACTTCATCGTCGAGTTCCTCCGCTGCTATCATCCCGTGATCATCATCACCCCGTCGCTTACTGAGAAGATCGGGCCACCCCATATCACAAATGATATATTAAAATACACCAAAATAAATTTTAAAAAATGAAAGTTATATTTTTGTTGGTATAAATGGTATTGTATGTCCAATGATATACATTAGAAATTGTGCAAAAGAATATTACTTCATACTGCATTTTAAAGAATGTCATACATAATATTTACAATCTTATCTCTAATTAAATATAGTCCAAAAACCTATTTAAGAACATATGTTGAAGGTTTGTATCACTCAAATCAGTATGTGTTTAGAGATAATATATATATATGAGTTATATATAAGTGAAAATATTTGGTATAATATAAAATGGGTAGGATCTAAGGCGGCGTGTGAAGTGCATACGTTGTGGGGTGCATGTAATTACGGCTAATTTTGGAGGGTTACAAAGCTGGATGTATGTTCAAATTTTACCACCGTGACCCATATTGAGACTAACTGTTCGACCTAAATGATGAGACTTAACTAATAAATGAGCTCAATTGTATGTTCTGTTGGAAACTGACAATCGACTAACCTTGAGAGGAAGCATTTTTCATGATTAGGTTCATAACAAAGATAAACTATTGGAGCCCATGTGAATTGATTATGTTGGCACTCATATTGTGATTAAGGTGACTAGAGACTCTGAAGTTTAAAAAAAAGTTAAACTAAACATTGTGACGGTAAAAGTTGGAAATGTACCAAAATGCGTGAAACAATATCTTGGCATGTGTGAGATATGATATGCTTTGAGACATGTTCTCAACATTTATATGGAGATATACACCAAATTCTAGCATTAACAAAAAGATCACTACAAATATTTGTATTTTTTATGATATTTTCTTTGAGCTAGAATCGTTAATGAAACAAGGATGGTACAACAACACGCGTAAGAGAGGAGATAAATCAAGTATAGAAGCAAATTATCAAGGCATAAGTGATCAAGGAGACATGGTTAATAATAAGAAAAGAATGAAGAGACCGATAGAGAGGAAATAAGTTTAGGAAGCAAAAATGTCTGGATCAATTCAAAACAATGCATAAAGTACATAATAAAAATGTACATCTTGAATCATTATTCATCAAAGATAAAACCTGTGAGAAGACTCAACATGAAATAAAGAACACAATAATGGTGTTGAAGACATTATAAATGATGCGGTAAGAGATTGCGAGAGAAGCATAATAACTAGTGATGGGAAAAAAACTTGTAGGAAACTGAGGCAACTAAGAAAGCCCTAGAACTTAAAATTCAGAAGCAGGATAAACATTACAATATGGACTGAAGAAAGTGATGGAGATAGTTAATTTTGAACAAGTTGGATCACACAATATGGATAAAAAAATACTAATGAAGAGAAAGAAGTGGATAAAGAATACTGGGTTACAACAAGAGTCACAAATCAGTTGAACCTTTATTGCTAGACTGGGGACAAATACTAGAAAACATGTTACCGAATAAGGCATTAAAACAGATAGGACCGTCTCGGAAGAAGTGATAGGTTCAAGGACAGAGAGAGTTCAAATGTGGAGGTATGCAAAAAAACAAAGAGGTCCCGCTAAAGACTATTATCGTGAATTCAAATATTCTTATGTTCTAAATTCAAGCAATTCATTCAACTGATATGGATAGTAAAGTTGGTTGATTTGCGTTGCTCTTTAGATATGTTAGCTACTAATATTGTTGTTATGAGAAAATTAGAACAAGCCAGATATGCCGTTATGATGAATGAGGTTGAAAACTATTTGAGGAAAATGAACGTAACTCACCAGTACATATTGATAGTGTTGATATTAGAGAGTTGTGATCTGATAATAATAATTTTGGTTTGGGTAAATAAGATGAATTATTTAATAAATCGAGTTAAGTTGTTTCTACAAAAAGGAATTGTAACAAGAAATCATTGGTTATGAGATGTGTGAAGATTGTTTTTAATAAGAAGGAACACGAAAAATAGTTAAAATATTGATAATGTCAGGGATTATTTGGAATGTGAGAACTTTTGGTGATGATGGAAAGATAAGATTAATGAGAGAGACGATAATGGATAGAAACATCGATTTGTTGCAGTTTGGCATTGACTAAACCGAGAATGCAATGTTAACATCGTACTCAATCTACCACGAATTTAAAACTTCTTTTTGCCAGTTTTACTAAGATGGCCTCACAGAAATCTATGTTTGGATTAGTAAGTTTGTGCTCGGTTAAATCCTACACCGTTTAACTGATTCGTGCATATATTTTACAAGTTGGGTTGCAATCGATTTTCTTTTTCAATTGCAAGTAAGTTGCAACTGAGGATTTTTTAGTTGCAAATGAAGATCTAACTAAGAAAAATGCTCCACCCGTTAGATTTGCATCGTGATTATTGCTAGTCATGAGTTGCAGCGTGAAATATCAACTATGTATAACCTATTGTTGCTATAAAAGCAACAAGCAAATAACGAAAAACGATCAAGGAAAACACAGCGGAGACACGAGATTTAACGTGGAAAACCCCTTCCAACACAGAAGGGTAAAAAACCACGGGCGCCAACCAGCAAAACTTCACTATATCGGGGAGTGTTTACAAACACCGTGGGTTATCTTATAATCTGATAAACCCTAGCCGGCGGCTTACAAGATGTATATATAGGCGGTACCAACGATCCGTACCGTACCGCGGGGGGCTGCCCCCCACCCCACCCCCTTCGCAGGCGTCCCTGCAGGGCACGACGTATGGGCTAACTTCTGACTCCGCTACGCTTCGGCTCAAACCTACCGGCGACGGGCCTCACTACGCTCGTCAGAAAATTAGCTTTTGGTGAGAAGTCGGGCTTTAGGAAATTTATGGCCATAGCCTGCCCGCGTTTCAGTGTACCGTCTAGAAGAACCACCACCCGAGATGCTGTGCGTTGTTACTTTGAAGAGAAAGCCAAGCTGAAGAAGTTTTTCAAAGACTCTTGTCAAAGGGTTTGTCTAACCACAGATTGTTGGACATCTCAGCAACAAGATGGGTATATGACCGTGACAGCAAGTTTTGTTGATGAGAACTGGATTCTGCACAAGAAAGTGATCAATTTCTTCTTGGTAAAAGGGCACAAGGGTGACGATATTGAAAAAAATTTGCTGAAATGCATGGCTGAATGGGGTATGGAGAGAGTTCTGACCATAACTGTTGATACTGCAAGTGCAAACGATGGTGGTATTCTGTATGTGAGGAAGCAGCTGAACAAAACATCAGGGAACATAGCTAAGGGAAAGTTTATGCATATGAGGTGTGCTGCACACATTTTGAACCTGATCGTGCAAGATGGGTTAAAGGAAGTCGACCTCTCAATACAGCGTGTGAGAGCCGCTGTTCGATACATTAGAAATGGTGGCAACAGAATTGTCAAGTTCAAGGAAATTCTAGAAGAAGAGAAGGTGGAGAGCAAAGCATTTCTAAAGAACGATGTCCCAACTAGGTGGAACTCCACCTACATAATGCTTAGAGCTGCAAATGTGTATGAGAAGGTGTTCTACGAGGTTGGCTGAAGAGGATTTAAGCTACAAGCTTTATCTATCTGAAGAGAATGATGGATTGGGTTGCCCCGATGAAATAGATTGGGAGAATGCCAAGAAGATGGAAGAATTTTTGGGTCAATTCTTTGATCTTACAACTCGTGTATCAGCTAGTCTCACTGTCACTTCCAATACTTTCTTCCATGAGATTGCGAAGTACACTTGTTGATTCAATCCTGGTTGGAGAGCGAAGACGAGTTTGCAAGTTTCTATGGGCCGAGAGAATGAAAGACAAGTTTGACAAATATTGGGGCCTTTGGCACATCAACAACAAGGAGAGCATGACTGAGATTGACAATGTTGTCATTGAAGCGCAGATTGAGAAAGGAAATGGGAAGAAAGGCAAGAAGGGAAAGGAAAGGAGAAAGAGGAGAAGGAGAAAGAGAACATTAACTTAGTGATTTTTATTGCAGCAGTTGTTGACCCAAGATATAAATTATCTGCGTATACCGAAGTTGTCATTGAAGAAATTTTTGGGCCTGAAAAAGGGCAGCTAGTTTGGGCAGCAACTGTCACTTGTCTCAACGATCTGTTTGAAGATTACAGGCAGATGTATGCTCCAACTGAAGGAACAGCTGAAGTGGATGACACAAGAGTATCAAAGGTGGTAAGAGGAAGCAAGCTGCAGGATGTTATTGCCAAAAGATTGAAGAAGAACAATGGTACAAGTAGCAATGCCAAGTCAGAACTTGACAAATATCTTGCTGAAGATTGTGAGGACCAAGAAGTCAAGTTTGACATTCTAGGTTGGTGGAAGGTCAATGCAATTCGCTTTCCCATCTTAGCTCACTTGGCACGTGATGTTCTTGCCATACCAATCACTTCAGTAGCTTCGGAGTCGGCTTTCAGCACAAGTGGACGTATCTTAGATGATTTCCGCACCTCACTCACTCCATTCATGTTGGAAGCTCTTGTTTGTACACAAGATTGGCTGCGAAGGACTACTCCTATTGATATCCAGGCGAATATGGAGGAATTAACTCAAATGGAAAAAGGTAAATTTAAATTTGTGTTTGTTTTTTCATGATGACAATATTTTGTAATTGTTCCCTGCATAATACTTGCATTCCATTCTTTACACTTCTTAGAGCTAATTGAAGAATTTGGCGGCCTACACATTGCCAAAGGTAAAGGGAAGGCTGGTAACACTAAGGGTGCAAAATCTGTTGAAGTTGAAAGCATGTGTATCTCCAGACCCGGTCCATCTTCGTAAAGGTACAAGCGTATTTATATTTTCACTTGAAGGTTGTCCATTATTTTGTAGGAATTACCTAGTAGTTCACTTGATTCACTCCTAGTTGTTTCCCTGCTGTTAGTGCTGGACTTGGAGTCGACAATGAAAGCATGGAAAATGATCATGCAAGCATGTACTGGACTTGGGCATTTGGCTGGACCTGGAACTCTTGAAGTTGAAGGAAGCGTTGCATTTTGATGAAGCCATTTACGTCTGGCTATCAGTATCATTGTGTAATTGTGTTTCCTTGAGGCTTAGCTCTGTTTGTTACTTTGTTATGTGAATTGTGATACACTGATAGTCTGATACTACTGCTACTCTGCTACTAGCCTACTACGTTGGTATTTGGTAACTTGGTAGTTGGTACTGGTACAAAGTACAAACTATCTCAATTTGGTACTACTAGTCTACTGCTACTATGTACTCTGCTAGTTTGATGTTATTTTGCTCCAGAAGTGCTAAAATACTGGCGAGGTGCTGTCAAACTTTCTGCAGAATCATGTTTGTTTAATGGGATTTTGTTTCACTGCTATGCACGTCGGGTACTTCGGGATTACCCGAACCCGAACCCGAACCTTCGGGTACCCGAATCTCCGGGTTTCCAGAATTTGAGGGAAACTTCGGGTTCTGATTTCAAAAACTCGAAAAAAAATTAACCCGAAAAACCCGACCCGAACTTTCGGGTAAACCCGAACGCCCAGCATGACTTGCATACCAGCGCATCGGCAGCGGCGACAACACATATGCATGTCTTGCGTCCACGACGGCGATCCGTGTAGTGTCTCCCTGTAACTTAGTGCCTTGCGCACATGCACATACCAAAGTGCTGAACCAAAACGAGTGTGTCGTTGGGTAAAATCTGGTCGGGTGAGGTTTGCAATGCATGACGGACTGGACTAGACCCCGACTCGATCTGGATTAGAGCGTCTTCAGTAGCGTTCCCCAAACCATACCCTAAATAGCGCCGGATCGAGTGTTTAAAGGGCGTGTTTTGTTCGTGCCGTGTTTAGGGGACGTCGCTTCCCAATCACGTCTCCAAACAAAATTTCAAAAATTTAAAACTTGAGCGAATTCATCCAAACTTGCTATATATTACATAGATTCGAACGAAATTCGATTAAATTTAAACTAAACCCTAATCTAGAAGTACTTGCGACGGCCAGAGGCGTCGTAGTACTGGTGAAAGTTGTACATGTCGTTGGTGACGACCTCCTGTTTGACGCGCTTGTCGGGCTCGTCGACGGGCTCGTCCTTCATCAGGCCGCTTGGTTCAGCCTCACCGTCGTCAGTGAGGTCCATGAGCAGCTTCCCGGTGCACAGATGGACATGGCGACCGCCGTGTCGAGGTCGCCGCTCCAGGCGTCCTTTTCGTTCAACGACGCCAAGCACGCCGTTCGCAGCCCTGGATAGTCCTCAGGGTCGTCGCTGCTGCCGCTCGTACTCCGCCAGCAGCGCCGCCTTCCACGCTGCCTCGTTGTCCTGCTCCTCCTTCACCTCCGGCTTCGGTAAGGCGTGGGCCTCTGCCACGGTGAGGCTGCCGCGGACGAAGCCGTTCGCCGTGGCGATCTTGCGGGAGGACGACGACATTGGGTAGAGGTTGGAACGGCGAGGAGAAAATTTGGGAGCGGTGAGAGATTGGGATGAACAAGAACCGCCGGAGCGCTCTTAATGTACAGCGGCGGCAGACGAAGCGGCAGCGGGTCGTTGGATGCAATAAACGCCGGCTTTTCGTTTTGTCCGGCATGCCTGGAGCGTCCCCGGACGGGCTCGGTTCGCCGGACACCGTATCGGGCCACGTCGGACAAAAAGAGGCTTTAAGACCCGTGGCTGAAATGTTTTTTATCCCACGCCCTAAATCCCTTTTGGAGACGTTTTGAGAACGCGGCTGAAGATGCTCTTAGATCCCGACTCGATCTGGACTCGTATTCGGCTGTGGCTTTAAATTAATAGACGGGGACGGCACCACAACTCACCCCAAATCCCCACAATCACCGTAATCGTTCCGCGGCGACTGCTCCGGCAGTCCGATCAGAAAGATCCACCAAACCTATGGCGGTAGAGGACGGCGACGAGGGTGCGCGGAAAAGGAAGGCGGCCGGGGAATGTGAGGCGTTCGACATGTTCCCGGCGCAGGAGTCCCCCATCCGTGTTGGGGGGATTACCCCCGGTACGCCAAAGGCATGCCAAACCGGATGGTTTGAGACATCGAGATACCGGTTTAATTTTCTGACCGGAACACAAAGGTAAGAGTTTGGGCTAAGTGAAGCTAAGCCGGTGTCCCCAAGGGGGTATGCCGGAACCCGGTAAAGAAGATACCGGAGAGAAGGGCCTGTCGGCGGGACTGGTCAAAGATTCTCTTCGAGCAAGAAGACAAGGATGAGCTAAGCAAAGCGGCTTTAATCGGAGCCCCGGCGCCAAAGAGAGAGATGACGCTGAAAGAAGCCGGAGGACGTCGGCGTCCCTGATTAAAGAAGACTCTGGCGTCATCTATGATTAAAGTAGCTTTGTAAAGTAGTTTGTCCAGTCAAAGATGCCATTAGGGTTCCTTGTTCTGTAAGCCACCCTCTCCCCTATATAAGGAGAGGGGGTACTGCCTCATACCGGCGCGTGTCCACAGAGGAGATTAGACGATAGAACCTGTATCCAAGCACTTGTAATCATGTTGAGATCAATGAAGCAAGCGATCTAGTAAAGAGTTCTTCCTCTTGTCTCTCTTCTTGCATACCGGCCTTTGGTTGTGTTCTTGAGGAAAGCATCCGGAAGTTCATCCCATCTGATCGCAAACCCTCCCCCGAATCCTCTAACGTCCATTCGGCCCCAATCTAAGCCATCCTATGGCATCTGTCTGTTCACCACGACGACAGTTGGCGCCCACCGTGGGGCATGAAGTGGCGCTTGCAGGAGTTCACATTCGGGCGGGCATCCTCGAGGTCGCCGGCGAGCGTACGGTGTCCGCGCTCGTGTAGCGCATCTAAGACATGGATTTCATCAACGACAACGCGCGCTGCTTCACCAACGGCGGCATCTTCCCCAAGAACGGCCGCACCATCGAGTTCGGCAGCCACCGCGTCTACTTCGGCACCGTCCCTGTGCGCCAGCGCCTCTCGCCGGTACTGGTGGCACCGGACCCGCCAAGATGGCTCTGTGCTGGCCGCGCTGCCGGCAGCGTCGAGGTAATGATGACCGGTGCGCTTGGTGCAGGCAAGGAAGCAGTGGATGAAGGTGCTGGTCGTGCGGCTTCGACCCGTGCGGCCAAGCCACCGCTGGAGCGCGACGCTGGCGCTGCGGGAGCATCTTCCGCACCACCGGCAACACCACTCCAAGCAGCGATGAACATGCTGGCAACGCCCATCGCGCAGAACATCGACCCGGCAGCGGCTCAGGCGGAGCTGGAGGCACAACGCCAGAAGCTGCTCTCCAACGGCGCCGACATCGTCCGGGCGCAGCGCGAGCTGAACCTAACCCTACGTGAGTATAACGCTGCCCATGGCTTTGCTTCTGTTAGCGCTCATGCTGCTAGGATACCGGAGAACCGGCTAAAAGCTCGCAACCTAGATCAGGATTTGCGCAAAGAAGTTCTTGCCGGCAAGAGTACCTCTGCATCTATTAGCATCGTGGAAAAACCTAAGTACAGTAGCCCGGATAAAACTATAAAAGCTGCTAAAGCTGCAGTAGAGCTATGTGAATCGCTTTCCGGAGATGCTTTGGCAAAACAGCAAGAGCGTGTTAGAGAGCTGCTGGAAACTATTGAGCAGCAGAATGCTCGAGCAACTGGCTATGCTGAACAAGGCCGCGGCCTCAAAATCCGCGCGTTCAACAAAGAATGCCGGAAGCAAGTCCCATGGGCAGGCATCGTCCCCCCATCCGGACAGAAGAAGAGAAAAAGAAATGAACGCACAGCAGATGAATGTGTACGATCCGGTTCTTGCCGGAAAACAACAAGCCGGGCAACACGATGCCGGTAGAAAAAGCCAAGGGGCAGGTCGAGGCTACGCCAGAGGAGGTTATGCCGGAAACAATCATGCCGGTAGATATGAAACCGGGCAAAATTAACGAGCTGCAAGGGCAGCGTATGAGGAGATGCCACCACCAAGGTACCGGCAGGCAAGAGCCGCGGAACCGGAAAGATACGGAGAGGGAGATTCCGAAGTAGAACGAACAAGAGTCTACCGGAACCCCTTGGGGGAACGCCTGGGGGAAAGATGTTTGCCAGACCAGGATGCGAGGCACAGGCTGGACAGAGTACATCTTTCCGAAATGATCGAGTCTGAGGGTCCTCCTGGCCCGAAGTGTTTTGGCCCACGGATCATGGGAGAAGAGCCACCGGTACGCAATTTCCAGCTGCCCCGAGACACAAAAACGTATGATGGCACGACCAAGCCGGAAGATTGGCTGGCGGACTATGTCACAGCGGAAGAAATCGGTGCGCACCGGATCATTTGCTATGGAGATTCAGATCTTGTGGTGCAGCAATGTTCCGGCGATTGGGACGCGAAGGATGCAAACATGGCCTTGTACAGATTTCACGTGCAAAAGATTGCCGGCTTCTTTGAGGGCTGTGAGTTTCACCATGTGCCAAGGGCAGAAAACGAAGCCGCGGATGCTTTGTCCAAGCTGGGCTCATCTAGGCAGGAAATTCCTCCTGGAATAGCCTTAGCTCACTTAAGAGTACCATCGATCAAACCAAGCCCGGAATCGGAATCAATTTTCGTACCGGAATCGCATGTAGTACCCATGGATATTGATGAAGGAAACTCGGGGACTGCTCCCGCAAGCTCGGGACTCGCCGCAGCCTGCATCGGAAGAAACGATGCTCGGTAGATAGCATGGAGATAGATGCACCGGTGTTTTTGGTTCGAGAGACACCATCGTGGGTTAAACCTATTAAGGAATTCCTGATCAACGGCACCTTGCCGGATGACGAAAATGAATCAAGGAGAATCCAAAGAAGGTCCAAAGCATATACATTCATCAATGGTGAGGTGTACAAGAGAAGCGTTACCGGTGTCCTTCAAAGATGTGTGGAACCGGAAGAAGGGAAAGAAATGCTTGAGGAGATTCACCAAGGAGAATGTGGGCATCATGCTTCATCAAGGGCGCTCGGTAGCAAAAGTGTTCCGGCATGGGTTTTATTGGCCCATCGCTTTGGAAAACGCTCGAGGATTTAGTAAGAAAATGCAACGGGTGCCGTAGGTACGCCAAGCAAAATCATACCCCAGCATCCGGTTTAAAAACAATACCATTAACATGGCCGTTTGCCGTTTGGTGCCTCGATATGGTTGGCCCATTCAAAACCGCAAGGAGCAGCATGACTCACATCTTGGTTATGGTGGATAAATTCACCAAATGGCTAGAAGTGAAACCTATCGCAAAATGTGATGGGCATACAGCGGTGAAGTTCTTAAAAGATGTCATTTTGCGGTATGGATACCCGCACAGCATCATCACTGACAATGGAACCAACTTTGCTCAAGGTGAGTTCAAAAGGTTTTGTGAGGACAACAACATCCGGTTGGATTTGTGCTCGATGGCACACCCACAAGGCAATGGCCAAGTGGAAAGAATGAATGCTTTGGTACTTTCCGGTATCAAACCAAGGCTCGTTGAGGCGGTAGAAAAGTCACCAGGGTGTTGGCTTGATGAGCTACCATCAGTGTTGTGGAGCATAAGAACAACTCCAAACCGGTCCACTGGGTACACTCCATTCTTCATGGTATACGGAGCAGAAGCAGTCATACCAACTGACATCATTCATGATTCACCAAGGGTACAGCTCTATACTGAGCAAGAGGTCAAAGAGGCCAGAGAAAATGATGTGGACTTGCTAGAAGAAGCAAGAGAGCTGGCTTTGGCAAGAACAACCATTTACCAGCAAAATCTCAGACGCTATCATAGCCGGAAGGTTAACCCGAGAGTTTTCCGGGAAGGAGATCTCGTGCTACGCCTAGTGCAGCGCACTGAAGGCCGGCATAAGCTCTCACCACCATGGGAAGGTCCCTTCATTGTAAGCAAAGTGCTTCACAATGATGCATACTACTTGATCGATGCACAGGGGTGGAAAAAAGGAAAGGCGGACAGGTCCGGAGAGGAGAGCAAGCGTCCATGGAACGTAGCTCTGTTGCGTCCTTTCTACTCTTGAAGTTGTGGAGTAAGAAGTTCCTTTTTGTACCTTACATGCTATGAATAAAAGATGTCGGAACCTCAAATGAATCTCGGGGACTACCCCAACCTAAGTTGCATGCAACATGTTTATTTTTTCAGTTCACCGGTTGCTTGGTGAACATTTTTTCTTTTCGGTTTAGTAGCGTGCTAAACCTACCGGAGTCTTCGACTCTGCTGCTGTCCGCAAACCGGCTTCATGGCAAGCAAGATAAACCGGTAGCAAGTAAGCACGCGAACCGCGAAGAGAGAGAGTGGGAACAAACAGTCCGGAAAAATTTAACTAACCCCGGTTAAACCGGTTTTTTGAAAAATTTCGAAGTTATTTCTAAGTTCAAGAAAATGCTTGTTTGGTGAAAGAACCTTGCGCTCATACGCCAAAGAACGCCCAGAGAAGGCAGGCAGAGCCAAGGCAAAAGAACCAAGTGTGCATCGAATTGGATGCGGAAACAATTTGGAAATCTTTGCGATGCAGTGATAAAAGCAAAACCAAAAGCAATTATGCTAAGGCAAACTTAAGATAATTGACTACCGGTATAACTTACCGGCATAAACTGTTGTACGGCAACCAAAAGCGAACTTAGAGTTTTACATCATAAACCCCGGCATACCGGGGTAGAATTTAACGGGACATTGTTTTGAGATAAGCAGGACCAAAGAGCATAACACAGTAAATTTTCAAGCAAGTGGATGATCGAGCAGCGGGGCTTCGGGAGGGGCATCGCCGAGCACCGGCATCGCCCGCAGGCTCCTCCTCGCTTCATCCTCCTCCTCGTCGAGATAATCTTGGACGTCGGGAGGGGAGGGATGAAGGTGCGCATGTCGGCGTACTCCGCGATGTGGTACGCGCGATCCTCGCCGCTTAGCGGTAAGAATCGGGTCCGGATCGGTTTCCGCGCCTTCGCGCACTCCGGTGAGGGCATCCAAGTTCAGCTCCGGATACCATGAGCAAGCGACGCGGAGGGCGTAGTCCGCTCCAGCGCGGGCAGCAGAGCACCGCCACTCGCGGATCCTCTTGCCGGCGCCCTTAAGGCGGTCGCCGATCGGTGAGAAAGTATCCGGCACCTCCTCGCCAGGCCACGAGTCCTCGAAGAGCTGGGTAGCTACATCGGGAATGTCGGACAGGTTGCGATCTATGGCGCGCATATGAGACACCCGCGCGCTCAGCGCGACCAGATGGTCATAGGGGGTCCATGGCACGCCAAGATTCTCTTGGCCGTGGGCAGTGCGGTGCTCGTCAACCTTCTTGACAGCAAACCTCTGAGAGTCCGGGAAGAGGCCTGTGCAAAGAAAGAAAAAGGCTAAGGAAAGGAATCCGGAAGAAAAGGCAACCGAAAGGAAAGATAACGAAAAGAAAATGCGATCGGAAGAAAAAAGGCTTGTGGGCAGTAATCGGAAAGTGCAAAAGGAAAGGACTTACGGTAGGCGTGTGCGTCAGTTTGCGCGACCAGCCGGTTGTACTCCTTCTGCTCCGCCTCCAGCCGTGCAGCTTTTTCCTCGGTAGCCTTCTGGGCTTTGGCCAGCTCCTCCAGCTCAGCTTGCAACACCATGTTGGCGTTGCCGGCATCTTCAAGAGCCTCATGCATCTTGGCCGCTGCATCAGCTTCAGCAGCTTTGAAAGCCTTAGCATGATCAAGCCCCAGCTGGATGAACTGGGACTTGAGCTCCTGGTAGCTGGTCTTTTGGGCGCTCAGCTCCTCCTGATGCTGCCGGATGAGCTGGTCCTTCTCCCCTGTAACCCGGAAAAGAAGGTGTTAACAAAATTGTGCTGGTTAAGATGAAAAGAAAACCAAGCTAACAGGAAAAAGGGAAAATTGTACGTTGGGCGGCGGCGAGCTGCTCCTTGAGAGCCTCAATGGAAGCTTCCGGGATCACTGTTAAGCAAAAATTATAAATGTTAGGAGGAAAAAAGGTTTCCGGTAAGAAGATGCCGGTGGTACAAAAACTTACCTTGGCACTTATCATGTGCCTCAGCCGAGGTCCCGATGTTCCCATAGAAGCTCCTCAAAGAGGACCTTCCGAGCGTCAGCCGTGAGCTGTTCAAGAAAAAGAGATTAGCTAAGTTTTGCGCTAAGAACAAGGTTCTTAACCCGAAACTCGGGGACTGGCAGTGCTAGTTTTGCGCATTTTTAAGCTAAGTTTCGCGCTAAGAACAAAGTTCTTAACCCGAAACTCGGGGACTGGCAGTACCGGTTTCACGCTAAGTTTTTAAATTAAAGTTTTGTGCTAAAAGCTGCGCTCTCACCACAAAACTCGGGGACTGGGAAGATAGACAAGAGAGGGACCGGCATGAAACTAAAGAAAAGATAGAAAAAATCCGGAAGCAAGGAAACCGGTAAAAGTTGAAAAGAGTTAGTAAAGCGTACCATCAAGTTGTTCGTGGCATCATACCACGCGCTGTCGAGCTCCTTCACGGTGCAGCGAAGCCGCATAAAGTGCTCCTCGGAAGACCGGTCCCCAACAGGGTCAGGTGCCGGCAGCCTGTCCTTGCCCATACCGCGGGTCACCGGAGTCATATCTGCGGCGTTCCACTTCTGAGCGTAGGGCAGCAGATGCCCCAGCTCCCGGCCCCTGCGCTGGAACTCAGTGATACGGCCAAGCAGGCCGGTGGCCTTCTTGCTAGCAGCACTGGCGGCCTTGGAGACGTGCAGCACCAGGGGCTGCTGGCCGCCGGAAGGGGCGTTGGAGGCCATCGCCGTCCCCTTGATAAGCTTGGAGATCTTGGGCGGCACCGCAGTTGGAGCAGCCCCGGAGGGCTTGATGCGAGGGGCACCTGGCGGTGGCATTAGAGCAATTCGTGGAGAAGGGGGAGTGCTAGGCGCGTCACCCAGGTTGGAACTTTCCGGCGCGGAAGTTCCCGGCGCGGAAGTTGTCTTCTTTTCAAGGACGGGAGGAGCCGAAGGCTCCGCCCACCCGGCAGCTTCTTCCTCGGCGCCGATGTTGCTGGCGCCGGTATCCTGGTTCTCTGGAGGGAAGGAAAGATCCTCCTCCGTGTGGTGTTCTGGCGGTGTAGGGGCCGCACGCCCCAAACTTGTTGTGCCCCCCAGAGGGGAGGCAGAGGTGTTGCCGGCACCAGATGGTGCCGGGCTTGAGCGAGGAGGAGGGGTTGAGGTCCTTGCGGAACCTTCAGAGCCCGCTGGCCTTGAGCCAAGCTTGAGCGCAGGGCTGAGAAAAAGAAAGAAAAACAGTTAGAGAAAAGCAACCGGAAAAAGAACTTGGCAAAAAGAGGCAAGCAAGAAAACAAGAAACTTACCCGGAGGCAGTCGGCATCTGCTTGCGCCCGTAGCGACGCATGCCCACTTCCTTCTCCCCCAAGGGCTCAGTCCGGAAGCGCTTGGAGGGAGGGGCCTGACTGGAACCGGCATCAGATGCCGGCATCTTGTTCTTTTGGCCTTGGGCCATGAGTTTGTCCACGAACTCGGAGCCGGCCTCGGCGCGCAAGGGCGGCACGTGCTCATGGATCTATGAGTTAAGAATGGCTAAGAAGCGATTCGCGAATAAGCAACAATGAAAGAAGAAGAAGAAACCGGAAAAGAAAAATACCTCAAGCATGGTCAGATCATCCGAAGAACCGGTTGGCTTCGGCGGAGACCTGCCAAGGCGCGAGGCTGGGGTCTTGCCCATCTTCAGATCCTTCCAAAAAATGTAAGGATCCGGGTCGACGGAGTCAAGGGCGCGCTTCACGCAGATCCCACGCCGCTCTGCTTGAATGAGGGGGAAGCGGTCCTTGGCCTGAAACACGAAAAAAGAGGGTTAACAAGAGCAAAAAAAGTTACCGGCAAAACCGACCCTAATTACGTAATCTCTTACTTCTTGGGTCGGAGGGTTAGTAGTGCTGAGGGGAAGGAGGCCCCATTCCCAGTCAAACGGCATGGCAGTTTGGCAGATCTGCCTAGCCTTGCGGACGACGTCCTTCTTGCTAAGGGGACGGCCTCGTGATCTTGGTGGGATCGCCAGGACCGTACATCTCGCTCATCCTATGCATCCGGCGCTTGAGAGGAAGCACCCGGCGCGAAATAAAAGTGCGGATGATATCATCCGAGCAGATGTTGGTCTCCTTCTTCAAAGTGGCCATGAAGCGTACCACCCGGTTGGTTTCGGTATGATCCGTCTTCGGGTTATAGCTCCAGTTGGCTCTACTGGGAGGCCCCACTTTGAACGGCGGAAGATCAATGAGATTTGCGCGGCCGTTGTTCTTCACGTAGAAGAAAGTTCCTTGCCAGGCGCGACAAGACTCGAGGCCAGTAAACTTAAAGAAAGGGCTCCCCTGGCGGGAGCCAACGATGCAGGACCCGCACTCCACAGGCGGCTTGGGCTTAGGAATTTCCTTGCCCTGAACGGAATTAATCCGCAGAGAAAAGAAGCGGGCAAACGTCTCACGAGTGGGACGAATGCCGATGTAGGCCTCCATGAAGGTGGCATAGCAGAAAGGTAAAAGATGGCATTGCCGAGGAAGGTGATGAGGTTGGAGTTCATAGAAATCTAAGAACTCCCGGAAAAAAAGGCGAGGCAGGAAGGCCGAAGCCACGCTCAAAATGAGCAAGGAAAACAACATGTTCACCGGGCTGGGGCTCCGGTTCAATTTCGTCACCGGGAAGCCGGCAGGTTACTCCTTCCGGAATCCTGCGGGACCGGTATAGCCAATCGATCTCGTATTCGGTAACATTGGAGCCCATCCAGGCTCCACGAGTGATGGGGGAAGGCTCTACGCCGGATGCTTCGCTAGAGCTACCGGATTCTAGGTGGCTACCGGATTCTTGGCGGCTACCGGATCCCTGCTGGTTGCCGGAATCGGTATCCATCGGATCTGAAGCCGTAGATCCACCGGAAGATTGTCTACGCCGGCTACCGGAGGAGGAAGAAGACGAAGCAGAGGAAGATTCCTCGCTAGACATGGGTTTGGAGGCAAAAAAACAGAAATCCCACAGTTGAACCCAGCGCGAAGATCTACGAGTAAGAAGAAAATCAAAGAAAAAGAGGAAATAAGAACACTATCGACCCAAGATCTATAAAACAAGCAAATGGCAAGCAAAGTGAGATTGGCACTAACCTCGAGCGGCGCAGTCTCTGGGGAAGACGTTCGCCGGCGAAGGAGCGGGCCTACTGTCGCCGACGAGCACCGTCGACGGTGAAGCGGAGAAGGGCGCGAAGAAGCAAGAATGCTGCGGGCGCGACGGAGGTGCTGCAGAAGATTTCCGCACGGCGAGGTCCGGCGGAGACGCGGCGTGAGTTCGCCGGGCGACAGAGCTCAAGCGAGCGACGGCGGACGAAGAGCGGCGAAGGCGCAGAAGGCGAGGAGTACTATGCGCGAAGGTTGGGGAATGCAAGAAGAGGAAGAAGAAAGGGCAGTTCTCCTTATAAAGAAGAGAGAAGGTGGGCCGAAAACCGCCGGGCCGCGGCGGTTCGCCTCGCGGCCCGCGACGGTTCGCACCGCGGGCCGCCACGTGGCGAGGAAGTACACGCGAAAAAATAAGAAGCCACACGGAGGCACACACAAGATCCGAAGTGGCTAGTGGGATCCGCAATGGTGCATTTAATGAACGCGCGGGAGTCGAAGCGAAGTGACAACTGACACTGGCGCGCCAGTTAACAGTGCGCATGTCACTGACAGACGCGGGGCCCGAGATATTCTCGACTTCGCCGAGGAAAGAGTAAATGCGAATGATACCGGAGAAAAGAGATGTCGGGGGATGCCTTGCAAAGAGAGAAAAGACAAATAAGGGCAAAGATGCCAGATCCAAGTTCGAAGCCGGAGAGATTAACCCGGTATCCTAAAAAGATAAAAACCTGGCATGGTCTGTTGGATAGAATCCGCCAGACTATACCAGCTTCGGGGACTAATGTTGGGGGGATTACCCCCGGTACGCCAAAGGCATGCCAAACCGGATGGTTTGAGACATCGAGATACCGGTTTAATTTTCTGACCGGAACACAAAGGTAAGAGTTTGGGCTAAGTGAAGCTAAGCCGGTGTCCCCAAGGGGGTATGCCGGAACCCGGTAAAGAAGATACCGGAGAGAAGGGCCTATCGGCGGGACTGGTCAAAGATTCTCTTCAGAGCAAGAAGACAAGGATGAGCTAAGCAAAGCGGCTTTAATCAGAGCCCTGGCGCCAAAGAGAGAGATGACGCTGAAAGAAGCCGGAGGACGTCAGCGTCCCTGATTAAAGAAGACTCTGGCGTCATCTATGATTAAAGTAGCTTTGTAAAGTAGTTTGTCCAATCAAAGATGCCATTAGGGTTCCTTGTTCTGTAAGCCACCCTCTCCCCTATATAAGGAGAGGGGTACTGCCTCATACAGGCGCGTGTCCACAGAGGAGATTAGACGATAGAACCTGTATCCAAGCACTTGTAATCATGTTGAGATCAATGAAGCAAGCGATCTAGTAAAGAGTTCTTCCTCTTGTCTCTCTTCTTGCATACCGACCTTTGGTTGTGTTCTTGAGGAAAGCATCCGGAAGTTCATCCCATCTGATCGCAAACCCTCCCCCGAATCCTCTAGTGTCCATTCGACCCCAATCTAAGCCATCCTATGGCATCTGTCTGTTCACCACGACGACAATCCAACACTGGGCTCGCCAACTCTGTAGGACCGTGCACGTTGCCGCAGATGGGAACGACAAGCTACAGAACGGGATCGCCGTGGAGCCTACTGCCGTCGACCTCTTCCCGGATGACGCAGAGCTGCGGGAGACTGTTAAGTTCATGCTGCTATCCTTCCCCGAGTCTGCGGCGTTGAGCGTGGAGCAGCTAGAGGACGCGGTCGGCAGGATCGTCAAGGAGTCCAAGCCCGAGACCGCGTCTCTGGCCGCCCCAGGCATGGTCCGGATGACTGATGATGACATCGCCCTCTTGTTGCGGCTGATCGATGCCCCCACCGTCGACGAGCTCCCTGGTGTCGGCGCCGGCGGGCTGTTCCCGCCGGGGTGGCTCGATGCTAGAAGGGAGCAGCTAGAGGAAGAATGCCAGCTAGGGAAGAAGAAGGCTGGCGACAGTGCAGTGGTTGTGGACAAGGTCCGTGTGGATCTGCTCACCAAGGGCTACGTCGAGGTCCTGGAGGGTTACATGGAGGAAGAACCTGATTTTGATCCCTACGAGGGGATAGTGCCCAAGGACTACAGCCATATGGAGTTCTGTCCCGATGACTATGACGGGGAGGTGATGGTGGTGTTCTATGATGACGACGATGAGGACTGACAAAGAGTTGTATCTTCAAATCTAGCTGGAGGAAGGATGGTGTTACTATCTAGCTAGGTTCTGTTTATCTATCGCTGCTAGGCTATGTTTGCCACTGATCTGGACTGGAGTATATCCTAGTTATTACTGTAATCAACTCTTCCCATGCTTCTGCCTCTGTTGACATAGTTTCTTTTCATTGTAATAAAAAAACCTGAAATCTTACGAGCGGGTGCGTGCCACACGGATGTCCCGGGCACACGCACTAGGCCACAGGCTGTTGCGTCCCGCTTATAGGCTAGCTAATGTTAGGTGTCGTTTTTAAAAAAGCTGTAACTTTTAAACCGTGCGATGAAATTATAATTTTTTTTTCACTTTTAAAATCTCCACGATGAGAGCTTCAAAACTAGACCATATTTTCATATGTTTCGACGAATTTTTTTAACAAGCAACTTTGATGCGCGACAGAGCAACTTTATTGTGCAGCAAAACAACTTTGGTGTGCGACAAAGCAACTTTGATGTGCAACGAACATGAACACTTTTTGGTACACGAAGGCACAACTTTTATGCTCGACAACAATTTTTGGTGTCCATAGGAGTAATTTGAATGTGTGACGAAGCAACTTAAGTGCCCCGCGGAGGAACATTCGTGCCCGGCGACGCAGTTCTCGAACCCTGGAGAGCAACTTTGGCGCCCGACCGAGTAAACTTAGTGTCCTGCAGAGCAACTTTAGTACTCGACGGAGCAAATTTGGTTTGTGACGGCCCAATGTTGGCGTCCAGTGAAGCAACTTTGGTGCCCACCGAATAAATTTTGACGGATGGCTAAGCAACTTTGGCGTTCAACAATGCAACTTTTGTTGTGAATGTAGATTTACGCTGTGCAGCAAAGTTGCTTCCCCCAACACTAAAGTTGCATCGTCTCGCATTATAATTGCTTTGTCGCACGTAGAAGTTGCTTTAGAAAAAACTTCATCAAAATATATAGAAATGAGATCTAGTTTTGAAAAGCTCACCGCAAGAAATTCAAACGTGAAAGAGGATTCTAATTTCGACATCTGGTGCAAAAGTTATATGCTTTTAAATATTTTAAAAGGATAATTAATGTGCATGAAGTGCATGTGCTACAATCACTGGATGTCTAACCATAAATAACAGGTGTTCACAGGGATAAAACTAGTATCTTTTCTTTTTTGATTGAGCGCTCAAACGTTCTAATGGGCACGCGACCGCTCCCTAGACTTGGCCATAAAAAAATAGACCTTTAGAGAGAACTAGCAAAGTGCATGTGCGTTTCAACGGGTTCAAATATAAATGTTGACACTGACATTAAATGACACTTGAAAACATATTGCCTACACGCATGATTTCTTCCTCTTACATGTTCCACTATATTTGTCTCTGCAAAAAAATTTATGAAAAGAGAATCAAAAGTAGCCCCTTATCTTCCAATTTTCTGTGTTTTAATAACACCAGTACTATAGTGAAATTATCACACATAGACTTATGAGTCGATAGCAAAATCACTATGACAAATTTGTTAAGAATAATAGTGGTTACAAACGTGTAAAGCAAACATTTATCACAGTTACAATCTGAGACCTGGAGCATTATACAACGATGTTACAATTCAACTCGAGAATAGGCCGCCGGTAGGGCTGGACCCAAAACTTCAAGATCACGCCAGACCTCCGCGGCGGAATGATTGCAAATGGACACACGCACATGACAATGGTAGATGTATATATCTGTATATTGTAGTTTCTCCATATGTTAGGGCGCTTTCTGCATATGTGCACCTGTACATGTACTATATATTGTGGCTTTTGACCCTCTGGTAATACAACAAGCATATTACTCTAACATGGTATCAGAGCAAAACTTGATCCTAGTCTGTATGTTGCCCCAGCCGTAGTTGCCGTTCTTGGCCGCTCTCAGTTCGGCCGTCTCCGTCCCAGGTCTTCTTCCCGAGCGTGCGTGCCCGCCCCGTTTGATCTCTTCCCGGCCGTGAGCGGAATCGCCCCGCCCGAGCTCTTCCCGGCCGTGCCCGCCCCGGCCGATTTCTGCTTCCGCCCCGGCCGATTTCTGACGATCGGATCAGCCCGCAAGTGGCCCTGCTATGCTCCGATTCGCCCCGTCAGGCCGCTCCCATCGATCCGCGTGTGGCCGGTTCTGCCAGCTCTGCTCGATCCGCGTGTGCCTGCGATCCGCGCGTGGCCTCTCCCCTGCTTCCAATCCCGTTTCTGTCTAGTTGACTTACGTCTGGAAAAAAAAAAGAGCGAAAAAAAGAGCAAAAAAAAAAAATACTGTCGTCGGCTGTTGTTATCCGATGTCTTCTTCCGCTGATCCCGCCTTATCTTTGGGCCTCCCTTCAGTACTTGGTCTTTGTCCGCTGCCTCCGTGTATGACGGCTAGCCATTCTTCGTCGCCGTTTGCGGCCTCTTCATGCAGCTCTGCCCGCGCTTCACCGACTCCGTCTACGTCGGCTCGCCGCTCTACATCGACTTTTGCGGCCTCTTCATGCGGCTCTGCCCGCGCTTCGCCGACTTCGTCTACGTCGGCCCGCCACTCTACATCGACTTTTGCGGCCTCTTCCCGCGGTTATGGCCGCGCTTCGTCTACTCCGTCTACGTCGGCATGCCGCTCTACATCGACTTTCGCGGCCTCTTCACGTGGTTATGACCGCGCTTTGCCGACTCTGTCTTCATCGGCGTGTTGCTCTCCAGTCGCGCCCCTCTCTGCGCATGAGATAGCGCAGCTTCACTGCCTGCTTGATGCTTGGGATTCCAATTTACATCAGCAGCCTCGCGGTCCGAGTCTCCGCCCTCGTCCTCATTGCACCTATTGTGGCAAGGTTGGCCACACTTCCTCCACCTGCTGGACGCGGGATCCCAGTTTACGTCCGCAGTTCCAGGATCGTCACCAGGCTGGCTCTTCAGGATCTTCTGCAGCTTGCACTCTCCGATCAGGACATTCTCAAGGGTCTTCGTGGTCCGCTCGCTACTCGCGTACTCTTCCTCGCCGGCGCCGCCGGGTTCCGTGACCGGCTCTTCCGGCACCGCGCGACCACCACTTTCTACACGCTAGGTACGTCCCCGTGGTATCCGGATTCCGGAGCTTCCTTTCATATGACCTCCGAGTCCTCTATTCCGTCCGCTCTTCGGTCTCTTATTTCTCCCGTCCGTGTTGTCACGGCCGATGGTACCTCTATTCCTGTTTCTAGTTGAGGCACCCTTTCTACTCCCTCTTTCTCTCGTCCCCGATGTTTCTCATGTTCCTCGCCTTCAGCTGAACCTTTTCTCTCGCTAGCCAGCTCACCGATTCCGGTTGTCGCGTCATTCTTGACGCCGAGTCTTGTGCGGTTCGTGATCGTCGCACACAGCCCTGGTTGGAGCCGGCCCTCGTAGCCGTAAGTCTCCGGGCTTTGGGAGTTAGATCGGCTTCGTGTTCCTTCCGCTGCCACTTCATCCGCCGCTCTCCTCCGGTTGTTGCCTCCGTCACTAGCTCTTTTCAGCAAGTGGCATCATCGTCTTGGTCACCTTTGTGACTCTCGCCTGTCGTCTTTGGTTCATCGTGGCCTTCCGGGGTCTCGTCTCGGAGATGGGTCGTTACACTCGTCGTGGTTGTAGGTTAGGCAAACCGATTCAGCTTCCCTATCCTACTAGTGTGTCCGTCTCTCGCCGACCGTTCGATTTAGTCCATTCAGATGTTTGGGGTCCCGCTCCCTTCGCTTCGAAAGGGGGCCATCGATACTATATCTTATTCATTGATGATTTTTCACGGTACACCCGGGTGTTTTTCATGCGCTCTCGCAGATGAGGTGCTCTCTATTTATCGGCGTTTTGCAGCCATGGTCCGCACTCCGCATTCCTCACCCATTCGCGTGTTCCGTGCTGATTCCGCTCGGTGAGTATATCTCCCAAGCACCTTCGTGGTGTCCTTGCCGAGGAGGGCACCGATGGCGTGTAACACACACGTTCGTTGGGAACCCCAAGAGGAAGGTATGTTGCACACAGTAGCAAGTTTTCCTCGGAAAGAAACCAAGGTTTATTGAACCAGGAGGAGCCAAGAAGCACGTTGAAGGTTGATGGCGGCGAGATGTAGTGCGGCGCAACACCAGGGATTCCGGCGCCAACGTGGAACCCGCACAACACAACCAAAGTACTTTGCCCCAACGAAACAAAGTGAGGTTGTCAATCTCACCGGCTTGCTGTAACAAAGGATTAGATGTATAGTGTGGATGATGATTGTATGCGAGAAAACGATAGAAACAAGTATTGCGAAGAGATTGTATTCGATGTAAAGAATAGGACCTGGGTCCACAGCTCACTAGAGGTGTCTCTCCCATAAGATAAATAGCATGTTGGGTGAACAAATTACAGTCGGGCAATTGACAAATAGAGAGGGCATGACCATGCACATACATGATATGATGAGTATTGTGAGATTTAATTGGGCATTACGACAAAGTACATAGACCGCTATCCAAACATGCATCTATGCCTAAAAAGTCCACCTTCAGAGTTATCATCCGAACCCCTTCCAGCATTAAGTTGTAAACAATGATGCACAATATGCGTAATGTAATCAATAACTACATCCTTAGACATAGCATCAATGTTTTATCCGTAGTGGCAACAAGACATCCACAACCTTAGAACTTTTCGTCACCGTTCCCGCATTTAATGGAGGCATGAACCCACTATCGAGCATAAATACTCCCTCTTGGAGTTAAGAGCAAAAACTTGGCCATAGCCTCTACTAATAACGGAGAGCATGCAAGATCATAAACAACACATAGGTAATAGATTGATAATCAACATAACATAGTATTCTCTATCCATCGGATCCCGACAAACACAACATATAGCATTACAGATAGATGATCTTGATCATGTTAGGCAGCTCACAAGATCCGACAATGAAGCACATGAGGAGAAGACAACCATCTAGCTACTGCTATGGACCCATAGTCCAGGGGTGAACTACTCACTCATCACTCCTGGAGGCGACCATGGCGGTGAAGAGTCCTCCGGGAGATGATTCCCCTCTCCGGCAGGGTGCCGGAGGCGATCTCCCGAATCCCCCAAGATGGGATTGGCGGCGGCGCCGTCTCCGGAAGGTTTTCCGTATCGTGGCTCTCGCATCGGGGGTTTCGCGACGAAGGCTATTTGTAGGTGGAAGGGCAGGTAAAGGGGCGTCACGAGGGGCCCACACACCAGGCCGGCGCGGCCAGGGCCTGGGCCGCGCCGCCCTGGCGTCTGGCCACCTCGTGGCCCCACTTCATCTCTCCCTCGGTCTTCTGGAAGCTTCGTGCAAAAATAGGACCCTGGGCGTTGATTTCGTTCAATTCTGAGAATATTTCCTTACTAGGATTTCTAAAACCAAAAACAGCAGAAAACAACAACTGGCTCTTTGGCATCTCGTTAATAGGTTAGTGCCGGAAAATGCATAAATACGACATATAATGTGTATAAAACATGTAGATATCATCAATAATGTGGCATGGAACATAAGAAATTATCGATACGTCTGAGACGTATCAGCATCCCCAAGCTTAGTTCTCGCTCGTCCCGAGCAGTAAACAATAACAAAGATAATTTCTGGAGTGACATGCCATCATAACCTTGATCATACTATTGTAAGCATATGTAATGAATGCAGCGATCAAAACAATGGTAATGACATGAGTAAACAAATGAATCATAAAGCAAAGACTTTTCATGAATAGTACTTCAAGACAAGCATCAATAAGTCTTGCATAAGAGTTAACTCATAAAGCAATAAATCAAAGTAAAGGTATTGAAGCAACACAAAGGAAGATTAAGTTTCAGCGGTTGCTTTCAACTTATAACATGTATATCTCATGGATATTGTCAATGTAAAGTAATATAACAAGTGCAATATGCAAGTATGTAGGAATCAATGCACAGTTCACACAAGTGTTTGCTTCTTGAGGTGGAGAGGAATAGGTGAACTGACTCAACATAAAAGTAAAAGAAGGGTCCTTCAAAGAGGAAAGCATCGATTGCTATATTTGTGCTAGAGCTTTGGTTTTGAAAACATGAACAATTTTGTCAACGGTAGTAATAAAGCATATGTATCATGTAAATTATATCTTACAAGTTGCAAGCCTCATGCATAGTATACTAATAGTGCCCGCACCTTGTCCTAATTAGCTTGGATCACCAGGATTATCATTGCAATACACATGTTTTAACCAAGTGTCACAAAGGGGTACCTCTATGCCGCTCGTACAAAGGTCTAAGGAGAAAGCTCGCATTTGGATTTCTCGCTTTTGATTATTCTCAACTTAGACATCCATACCGAGACAACATAGACAACAGATAATGGACTCCTCTTTTATGCATAAGCATGTAGCAACAATTAATGTTCTCATATGAGATTGAGGATATATGTCCAAAACTGAAACTTCCACCATGATTCATGGCTTTAGTTAGCGGCCCAATGTTCTTCTCTAACAATATGCATGCTCTAACCATTTAAATGAGTGGTAAATCTCCATTACTTCAGACAAGACGGACATGCATAGTGATACGTCTCCGACGTATCGATAATTTCTTATGTTCCATGCCACATTATTGATGATATCTACATGTTTTATGCACACTTTATGTCATATTCGTGCATTTTCTGGAACTAACCTATTAACGAGATGCCGAAGAGCCAGCTTGTTGTTTTCTCGTTGTTTTTGGTTTCAGAAATCCTAGTAAAGAAATATTCTCGGAATTGGACGAAATCAACGCCCGGGGTCCTATTTTGCCACGAAGCTTCCGGAAGACCGAAGTGGGGCCACGAGGTGGCCACACCCTAGGGCGGCGCGGCCTAGGCCCCGGCCGCGCCGACCTATGGTGTGGGCCCCTCGTGCCGCCTCTTACCTGCCCTTCCGCCTACAAATAGCCTCCGTCGCGAAACCCCCGCATCGAGAGCCACGATACGGAAAACCTTACTGAGACGCCGCCGCCGCCAATCCCATCTCGGGGGATTCTGGAGATCTCCTCCGGCACCCTGCCGGAGAGGGGATTCATCTCCCAGAGGACTCTTCACCGCCATGGTCGCCTCCGGAGTGATGAGTGAGTAGTTCACCCCTGGACTATGGGTCCATAGCAGTAGCTAGATGGTTGTCTTCTCCTCATTGTGCTTCATTGTTGGATCTTGTGAGCTGCCTAACATGATCAAGATCATCTATCTATAATACTATATGTTGTGTTTGTCGGGATCCGATGGATAGAGAATACTATGTTATGTTAATTATCAAGTTATTACCTATGTGTTGTTTATGATCTTGCATGCTCTCCATTATTAGTAGAGGCTCTGGCCAAGTTTTTGCTCTTAACTCCAAGAGGGAGTATTTATGCTCAATAGTGGGTTCATGTCTCCGTGAATCTGGGGGAGTGAGAGAAACCTCTAAGATTATGGATGTGTTGTTGCCACTAGGGATAAAACATTGGTGCTATGTTCGAGGATGTAGTCACTGATTACATTACGCGCAATACTTAATGCAATTGTCTGTTGTTAGCAACTTAATACTGGAGGGGGTTCGGATGATAACCTAAAGGTGGACTTTTTAGGCATAGATGCATGCTGGATAGCGGTCTATGTACTTTGTCGTAATGCCCAATTAAATCTCACTATATTTATCATGACATGTATGTGCATTGTTATACTCTCTCTATTTGTCAATTGCCCGACTGTAATTTGTTCACCCAACATGCTTTTATCTTATGGGAGAGACACCTCTAGTGAACTCGTGGACCCCGGTCCTATTCTTTACATCGCATACAATCTACTGCAATACTTGTTTTACTGTTTTCTCGCAAACAATCATCTTCCACACAATACGGTTAATCCTTTGTTACAGCAAGCCGGTGAGATTGACAACCTCACTCGTTTCATTGGGGCAAAGTACTTTGGTTGTGTTGTGCAGGTTCCACGTTGGCGCCGGAATCTCCGGTGTTGCGCCGCACTACATCCCGCCGCCATCAACCTTCAACGTGCTTCTTGACTCCTACTCGGTTCGATTAAACCTTGGTTTCTTACCGAGGGAAACTTGCCGCTGTGCGCATCGCACCTTCCTCTTGGGGTTCCCAACGGACGTGTCAACTACACGCATCAAGCAAATTTCTGGCGCCGTTGCCGGGGAGATCAAGACACGCTGCAAGGGGAGTCTCCACTTCCCAATGTCTTTACTTTGTTTTTGTCTTGCTTTATTTTATTTACTACTTTGTTTGCTGCACTATATCAAAATACAAAAAATTAGTTGCTAGTTTTACTTTATTTTACTGTCTTGTTTGCACTCTATATCAAAAACCCAAAAAAAAATTAGTTACTTGCATTTACTTTATCTAGTTTGCTTTATTTACTACTGCTAAAATGGCCACCCCTGAAAATACTAAGTTGTGTGATTTCACGACCACAAATAATAATGATTTCTTATGCACACCTATTGATCCACCTGCTACTACAGCAGAATTCTTTGAAATTAAACCTGCTTTACTGAATCTTGTTATGCGAGAGCAATTTTCTGGTGTTAGTTCTGATGATGCTGCTGACCATCTTAATAATTTTGTTGAACTATGTGAAATGCAAAAGTATAAGGATGTAGATGGTGATATTATTAAATTGAAATTGTTTCCTTTCTCATTAAGAGGAAGAGCTAAAGATTGGTTGCTATCTCTGCCTAAGAATAGTATTGATTCCTGGACTAAATGCAAGGATGCTTTTATTGGTAGATATTATCCCCTGCTAAAATTATATCTTTGAGAAGTAGCATAATGAATTTTAAACAATTGGATAATGAACATGTTGCTCAAGCTTGGGAAAGAATGAAATCTTTGGTTAAAAATTGCCCAACACATGGATCGACTACTTGGATGATCATCCAAACCTTCTATGCAGGACTAAATTTTTCTTCGCGGAATTTATTGGATTCAGCTGCTGGAGGTACCTTTATGTCCATCACTTTGGGGCGGCTACAAAGCTTCTTGATGATATGATGATTAATTACTCTGAATGGCACACGGAAAGAGCTCCACAAGGTAACAAGGTAAATTCTGTTGAAGAATCCTCTTCCTTGAATGATAAGATTGATGCTATTATGTCTATGCTTGTGAATGATAGGATTAATGTTGATCCTAATAATGTTCCGTTAGCCTCATTGGTTGCTCAAAATTCTAGGCCATATCCTGCTAATGGTAACTCTTATCGTAGATATGTTTCACCTAATGAGGAAAAGATGTTAGAAATTGAAAGATCTACCAAGAGCTTTATGCAATCACAATATGAGCAAAATAAATTGTTTACAAAAACTATGAATGGACAATCTACCTTGTTGAAGAATATAGGAAATCAACATGAAAATCTGAATATGGAGATTTCTGGGTTGCAAACTAAACTTGCAAATGCTGAAAACCGAATCTCATACATGTCTGCGTCACAATCTTCTTTAATTAATAAAATGGCTGCTAAACCTGAGGATATTGAAAATAAAATTGTTACTACAGCAAATGCCATCCAAGTTAGAATTAATGAGAATATAAGATTAATGGCTGAATTGCGTGCTAGGTGGGATAGAGAAGAAAATGAAAAACTAGCTAAAGAGAAAAATGTAGCTAAAGTTTGGACTATTACCACCACAAGTAATGTTGATTCTTCACATGTTGCTGCACCTCCTACTATTAATGGTAAAATAATTGGTGTTGGCAATGTTTCTACTCCTAGTGCAAAGCGTACAAAACTGCCTGAAATTGCTAAAACCGCTGAAATTTTTTCCAACCTTGGGGATGATGATCCCATTGCTGTAGCTCATAATGATTTAGATTTTGATGATTGCCACATCTCTGAAGTTATAAAGTTCTTACAAAAAAACTTGCTAAGAGTCCCAATGCTAGCGTTCGTAAACTTGGCTTTCACAAAACATATTACGAATGCTCTCATAAAAGCTAGAGAAGAGAAACTAAAACTTGAAACTTCTATTCCTAGAAAGCTAGAGGATGGTTGGGAACCCATCATTAAAATGAGGGTCAATGATTTTGATTGTAATGCTTTATGTGATCTTGGTGCAAGTATTTCGTTATGCCTAAGAAAGTCTATGATATGCTTGACTTGCCACCATTGAAAAATTGTTATTTGGATGTTAATCTCGCTGATAATGCTAAAAAGAAACCTTTGGGGAGAGTTGATAATGTTCATATTATGGTTAACAATAACCTTGTTCCCGTTGATTTTGTTGTATTGGATATTGAATGCAATGCATCTTGCCCCATTATATTGGGAAGACCTTTTCTTCGAACCGTTGGTGCTACTATTGATATGAAGGAAGGTAATATTAAATATCAATTTCCTCTCAAGAAAGGTATGGAACACTTCCCTAGAAAGAGAATGAAGTTACCTTATGATTCTATTATTAGAACAAATTATGATGTTGATGCTTCGTCTCTTGATAATACTTGATATACACTTTCTGCGCCTAGCTGAAAGGCGTTAAAGAAAATCGCTTATGGGAGACAACCCATGTTTTTACTACAGTACTTTGTTTTTATTTTGTGTCTTGGAAGTTGTTTACTACTGTAGCAACCTCTCCTTATCTTAGTTTAGTGTTTTATTGTGCCAAGTAAAGTCGTTGATAGAAAAGTTCATACTAGATTTGGATTACTGCGCAGAAACAGATTTCTTTGCTGTCACGAATCTGGGCAAAATTCTCTGTAGGTAACTCAGAAAATTATGCCAATTTACGTGAGTGATCCTCAGATATGTACGCAACTTTCATTCAATTTGGGCATTTTCATTTGAGCAAGTCTGGTGCCTCAATAAAATTCGTCAATACGAACTGTTCTGTTTTTGACAGATTCTGCCTTTTATTTCGCATTGCCTCTTTTGCTATGTTGGATGAATTTCTTTGATCCATTAATGTCCAGTAGCTTTATGCAATGTCCAGAAGTGTTAAGAATGATTGTGTCACCTCTGAACATGTTAATTTTTATTGTCCACTAACCCTCTAATGAGTTGTTCTAAGTTTGGTGTGGAGGAAGTTTTCAAGGATCAAGAGAGGAGTATGATGCAATATGATCAAGGAGAGTGAAAGCTCTAAGCTTGGGGATGCCCGGTGGTTCACCCCTGCATATTCTAAGAAGACTCAAGCGTCTAAGCTTGGGGATTCCCAAGGCATCCCCTTCTTCATCGACAACATTATCGAGGTTCCTCCCCGAAACTATATTTTTATTCCGTCACATCTTATGTGCTTTGCTTGGAGCGTCGGTTTGTTTTTGTTTTTGTTTTGTTTGAATAAAATGGATCCTAGCATTCACCGTGTGGGAGAGAGACACGCTCCGCTGTTGCATATGGACAAATATGTCCTTAGGCTTTACTCTTAGTATTCATGGCGAAGTTTCTTCTTCGTTAAATTGTTATATGGTTGGAATTGGAAAATGATACATGTAGTAATTGCTATAATGTCTTGGATAATGTGATACTTGGCAATTGTTGTGCTCATGTTTAAGCTCTTGCATCATATGCTTTGCACCCATTAATGAAGAAATACATAGAGCATGCTAAAATTTGGTTTGCATATTTGGTCTCTCTAAAGTCTAGATAATTTCTAGTATTGAGTTTGAACAACAAGGAAGACGGTGTAGAATCTTATAATGTTTACAATATGTCTTTTATGTGAGTTTTGCTGCACCGGTTCTGTCGTTGCCTAATCGACGGTACCCCGGAGGAGGGATCCTCACGAGGGGGAGAAGAAGTAGGGGCCATAGGGCGGAGTGCACACGGGACGGTGGTACGCGAGTTACCCAGCTTCGGAACACCTCGCACGATGACAGGGCCTACTGCCGCTTGTCCGGAATTATCCGGGCGCTTTCGCGTTGTTACAATGAGTTGGGGTTGTGCCTCTAGGGCTCCCGGGATCCGGCTTATAAAGGCGCACGGATCTAGGGTTTACATGGAGAGTCCTAGCCGGATTACAGATAGCCTAGCTACGGTACAATATCTTGTCGTGCACGTCACGGATCCGCCTTCCATATACATCGTACTGGATCCGGGTTCCTCATGGGCCTCCGCGGATCCGGGTTACTCCTAATGTCGGTACGGATCCGGCTTACCGATCCTGGGCCGGACTTCTTCCTTCATGATCAACAGCAACTGGGCCGCCCGATGGGCCACATGCCTCATCACCGTCTGTGGGCCACCCGGGCTTGCCGGATCTAGCCACTGTCGATGGTACACCCATGAAGTATACCCACAACAGTAGCCCCCAGAGTTCTCCGAGTTTCGCCTGCAGTTTCCGCCATGCTTGCACCTTTAGTTTCCGGCATCGGTGGTAACGCGGAGAAACTTGAAGAGCTCCAACTTCGCATTTTCTTCTTTTTCCAAAATGCTCCCACCCTGCGGGACTTCATCCATCGACGTTCCAAAGAACATCTCCGGGTTACTCCCTGCTCGCGAATGAGAATCAACTTATCTTCACGCAATCACCCGGAATCTTAAAAGACTCAACGGTTCCGCCAATTCTGGCGCCATTTTCGCGCGATTTGTGCGGTAACTTATCTCTAGCCATTTTTACTGTTAGGGTTTTGGACACGTGTCACACATCCAACGGTGCGACGCTTGCATTCCGACCACAGGATGCGGAACACGAATCTTATCCCTTCGGCCTATAAATATCCGCCGTCGAGACCTTTACCCCCATTCACCCCCCTATTCACCTCTCTGCCGAGCGCCGCCCGTGAGCTCTCCCTCCGCCGTGCCAGAACCTGCCGGAATAGTCGCCGGAGCATCACCGGAGCGAGCCCACCACCGCAGTGTTCTTCGTGTTCTTAACTCCGGCGAGCCACCGCGCGGAAAACTCGTCGCCGGCAGCTCCGACCACCGCATACGCCATTACGGTAAGTCCTCGAGCTTCACTTTCGCGCCGTAGTTGGTAGGGGTGAACTTGGGGAAGATGACGTTGGATCCGGCTAAATTACATTTTCCGCCAAACTCTTTTTCTTCAGATGTCTTCAACGTCTCCGCCTCCGACCTCGGAACCAATCATGGCGACCCCAATCTCCTCCGCCCCTCCTCCCTTCGTTCCAGTCAGGCTGGATCCTTCAAAGGATTCCGGCAAAGAGGCTGAGGGGACCTCTGCTCACCCGGAGAAAACCTCCGAGGCGGGTCAAACGGAGCAGCAGGCGGAAGAGGTTCCCAAAAAGTCGAAAGCTCGCAAGCGGGACTCCGAAGCTAAAGGAAAATGGTGGCCCTGTACCACCACCGAGATGGAGTTGAAGAACCTCGAGGCGGAGGGCTTCCTGCAACCCGGAAGCTGGAGGTCAGTTCCAGATGAACTAGCTCCGGCTCCGAGGGACGACGAGATGGTGCTGACGAAGGCACTGGTGGAGCGCGGATTTTCATTTCCGCCTTCGGATTTCTTCCGGAGATTCGAAGCGT